>NC_087068.1:11654111-11880942 GCF_963678635.1 Symsagittifera roscoffensis
GCTTTTACTTGCGGATTCCACTTACATTTTGCGGAATCCACTTACAATTGCGGAATCCAGAACAACTAGCTATAATTGCTTGTCGTGGAATCCGCAACAAAATAAATGAGCTGACAAAATTTACGTTACAAGTATATGTACGCGGAATCCACGTAAATTTTGTAAGTGGAATCCACTCACATTTTGGAACATGTTTAAATACTTGTCTCTGGAATCCAGAAACATACAGACACAAAATTGTGCGCCTCTCCAGTGCACAGTTTGGCCTCGTAATGAACTTCTATAACTTGTTCACGCGGTTTGACTTTTGGTTTTTTTTTAGTTTCATTTTCAAGCTATTTTTTTTTAATACTTGTTTTCAGCCCTAACGAAAGCACAGTGGCTGTGTGAGGAGGCGAAGGAGAAGGCGGTCACCGATGAGGAGGGGGAGAAGGAGATGAACAGGTGTGTGATGAGGGTGGCCAAGAGACTGAACAACGGGCTGGGGGTGCGGAAGGTGCTGAACAAGATGAAGCTAAAAGAGAGCGACGAGAACTACCCCACTATGGCTAGTGCCATTAACATCTTTTCATTTTTTCAAAGTCCGTTGCAAATACTGGCTGGGGCTTTGCAATTAGGAGCAAAATCACTATTGCTAAACTGATGAACTATTCCTGTGGATCTTCTTAATTGGTCCCATTATAGACCAAATACACTCTCTTTTCAAAAACTGTGGTTCAATCTGGGCGTGTTGAAATCAAAATGTTTCCATCTTGATCAGCTGTGCTTTGACATTTTACAAAATTTGAAGTTCATTATGATTGTATAAAGTTTGCTTTGATCAAAAATGAAGCAAAAGTAAAATATACTTAGAACTAATCGTTCAACCGTCGATCGCTTTTAAATTGTCAGTTATTAGTTCAAAGCCACCGTCTATAACTCCACTTTTGTGTTGCAGAAGTACAATGCCCAAAGCATGAAGTTCTTGCTCACTGATGAAGGTAGTTCACTTGAAGACAAAAACCAATTCTTTCCCTTTCATTTATCTATTCTTGATGTGTTGCTTGTTTATTTCAAACTTGTTCTGTGATCTGATTTAAACTTATTTAGGGCGATATGGGATCATTGAACTCATGTATAGAGCCTTGCCAGGCTGTCAGCTGCAGGTTCAAAACCAACCTGCAGAATCATCAGGTGCACCTGACTACGACTACACAGCAAAGCACAACAACAACAATAACAACAACAATAACAACAACAACAACCAAAACAAAAACCCAGACTATTTCAATTATCATCCGGTCACCACGACAACTACAGTCCGCAAGTTCTACACCCACGGCCCCATACCAGCGGCGAATCCCGGTAACCAAACAGTGGACACTGCTGGAGTTGTGCCACCGCCTATTGTTCAACCGGCTCCCAAAGTTCAGCCCTCAGTTGTTGCCCCTGCCAAACCGCCGGCTAACCAAAATCCGGTGGTTCCGCCGAATCAAATCCAACCGCCAATTAAAAAGAGAGAAATAGTGAAAAGATCGTTTGATTATACCAGTGTGAACGACATCACGGGAAGCGATTACAATGACGCAATTGAAAATAACGGGGCGATGGACCCGCTGATATATGCCCAGAACAAAGTGCTGGCACTTGAATGCGCATTCCAAAAGGCTGTCAATCCTGCTCCTCCTAGATCCGACAAGCATTCATCTGAAACAGGAAAAGGCTCTTCCGAGACCAACGGCAACAGTCCATGGTCCGCTTTCAGGTCCTCGAAGACCAAAAGCGACGCCAATCAAAACCAGGATGAAAACTTGGTCGTAATTTGCATAATATCGACTCTCGTGAGCTTGACGGCACTTAAGTTGTAATTACGACAAAATGGCACGAAACGGCAAACAAATTTAGATAAATATATTAAATGGAGCTGCCCTAAATCTAATTTGGAAAATTGCGACAATAGTTAATGATAAAAACCGACTAAAAAGATGGAGATAAACTAGCCAAAATGGCAAAATGATGAATCAATCAAAAATCGAAATCAATAAGACAAGTTCGAGAATTGTTTTATTTAACAAGGACAAGGAAAGAATTCAAAAGCAGTTGTGACAGGACTACTGCTGAAACATAGGCATTCACTTAGACGGAAAACGACACGAGTTGATAAGCTTATAATTTGGAACTGATAATTATTTTCAAAGATGTGGCTTAATGAATTGGCAGCATATAGCAGATTTGCGAGCGATTGCGTGAAGTATCGATAAGTAGGAGGTGTAATGAACTTGTTGCGCGCTCAAAATTTATTTGATGCGATAAAAGTTAATTAGTAGCAATATTGCATAAACCATGGTTGTCAGAAATACAAATTATTTGAAAAGTGTTTTTTTTTCAGATTTTTTTGATGTGAGGTTCTATCTATCTTTTTCTGAGGTGAGTAGGAAAAGATTTTGAAAGCAGCGCATAAAGTAGCACGTAGTGCTCTTAACTGTGCCAACATGTTACAATAGTTCAAACTAAACGCAAACTGATAACTACCTAACGACCAAACAGAAAGATGAAAAACCTGAACACGATTAAGTGGGGCTCGATCTGTCTCCTTTGTTGGTTTGGTCAAATGCTTTACCATTTCACTACCAGTTAGTTGCTGGTATAGACTCACTCAATGGAACTCAAGAAAAGATTAGCTGTTTTAACATAAGTTATTGATTTGATAAGATTGACAAAATTGAAAAAAAAAATGAATTTTAAACATACTGAAAAGAATTTTTAATCAAAGAAATAATTGAAATAATTGAGACCACTGGAAATTGCATGTCTTTAATTTTTTAATTTCAAAAAAATGAAATTTCCAGTGCGAAATAACCTGAATATATGTTGAATTAATTTTAAAAAACAAGAAGTTTTTTTTTCTTTCGGATTGACGTTCGAAATTGCTCACTCATTTAAAGAGTGCACAACAGATACACTGGATCAACAACCTTTATGAGCAGAGAGAAAAAATGTTTTAAATAATTCACTGTCTCAAAATATGCAAGCTGAGCAAATTGAAAATGCGCCAAACTTTGTCTTCTATCCAGATTTGAAGAGGGTCATCCGGTGTGTGGAACCAAATTATACACGCCTATCTATGTAAGTAAGTACTTATAAACATTTTTAGATTTAAAAAATTATTCTGATTTGCTTTTTTTTCGATCCCTATTGGAAACAAAATAAGATTTCTCCCAATGACGTGAATAAAAATTAAAATTCTAGCTTGTCTTTTCCGAAATTTGGAAAGCCAGCTCAAACAAAAACCAGAAAAACTATTACTTTGTGAGATCGTCTTGTTCCGTTCGTGTACGTAGAGTTAAAAACTAGAAGTGTCTCGTTGAAAGAGGATTAAACTTTCGCGCTGCGCGCGCTGGCACTTAAGTGTGACGGAAAAAGGCTGACCACTCAGACCTCTAGATAGTGAGCCAACAGTGTTAACCACAATACTAATCGTTTAGGAAAAACTTACGAATAGAAAATATATCAAATCAATTTAAAAAAACTTAAAAGTTGATTAATTTCTTAAGGCAAAATTTCTTTAAAAAAAGTAGATGTTAAAATAAAAACTCTCAATTATGATACTAAATGATAACTAATCTACTCGAACAGCGCTGACTGGTTGAAACAGATGCCAAATCATCAGACTCGAGGCCCATAAATCACGGTTCAATTGTTGTTGGGATTTAAATGTTTGGCTCAGCTGACTTAAATCAGTTAGAGCTGCCATTTATTATTCCTTATCATCGATAACGCTATCAATTCTAAGAACTAAGCAGAATAAAAAATAGTTTAGTAGAAACTTGAAAAAGCTAATATAGTTATCTCAAACAATAATAGTCTTAGAGTTACAATAACACTGGTTTTCGTTAAAAGCATTTTAGCGTTGTACAGAATATTAACGGTTTCTTATAAAATTGCGTCAAATTTAATACAAAAACTTAGATGGGGAATCTCTAATTTTGTTTGATTTTTGATATTATTAACAAAAGGTCTGTTTTCTGACCCGAGAAAACCCATGCGTCTCGTAGTGTTTGCAATAGTGCTATTTGCCAATGATACTACGGGGATGCAACGCAGTAAAAAAATTGCTGTGAGTTTTTCAAAAAACATTAAAAAAAGGAAAAATCGTTCCAAGTAAACTGCTTGGGTGTCAATCTGGGTAAAACTCAAATGATGAAACTAGATAATTTTTTTCAATTGTTTAATTAGTTTTTGGTATTTCTGCTCAAGTTCGAAACAATTGCAAGTATGTTGAGATGCTGAACGACAATAAACGTAATTTCAAACCACATAGTGAACGAAAGCAAAAAGACTTAATATACAGGCATTGCGTGGAAAGCCAAAAATTTTTTCTGTAATCAACAGATGCTTTAATTTTACAAAACTCATGTGAAACGGACAATCCAAATTTACCTAACTGAGATTTTTGACATTACAAAAAGAAAATTGACAACAGTTTTTCTTAAACAAAGACATGAATCAGCCAAAAATCTAAGCAAAGACCATTATCTGAAAGAGTAGTGCAGGACTAATGAGATTCCATTAGCAGTTTTTCCTTGTGTACTCAAAAATATCTGGACGTTTACGAGCTGTTTTTCATTCAACTTCAGCGCACTTGTTAAAAATTAAAAAAAAAATAATCATAACAATAAAAGATAACTCTGTTCCTAAAAAATCTTTTTTCCTCTCCAGGATACTCTACACGATGGATGAGTAGTACTGCTCTTTAAAAATTTCCTTCAAGCGAATAATTTAGCTTTCAATTAAAGTGTGTAACTAGTTACAAAATTCAAAATCAGATTCAAATTCTAACGTTTCAAAACTTACACTCCGAAACCAAACTACGCAAATTTTCCATTCGTGACCGATTTTTCATTTTAATTTTTGACTTGACTAGTTTTTGAATAGAAAAAATTTTTAGGTCAATTGGGAAAATTATTCATTTAGACTTTCTCTCAAAAAAAATTGCAAACTGATGGAGCAAAGTTAGCCTATAATTCATTTTCCAGGGAAAATCAAAGACATCAAAAAACGTGAACAGCAGAGACAATGACTGTTGTTAAAATAAACGTACTCAAAAAAAAAATCCTGGAGAAAATGCTGGTTGGTTTCTCGAAGTTTTATAATGAAAAAACTGGAACTGTGAATAAAAAAAATTGAATCTCAAAAAATCTGTAAATAAACGAAAACACAAAATTATGATCTTCAAAATGTACAAAGACAATTTCTTTGTACAGGATGAATCGTGAAATGTTTACTTGTCATGCATCTTTCAAAAGTTTGCGATATATTGACAGCAAACAAAACCTTATTGACCATACAAGTAATGTTGCAAAAAAAAGAACTTCAAATGAATGCATAAGGTTCAATGGCAGGATTTTTTCAGCCAGAAGACTTTTGCAGTTTTATGTTGCGATTTTTGTTCCCGTGATTTCTCCCAAATTTCCAGTAGTGGTTGCATTTTGTTTATATCTAAAAACAAGAAAAAATTTTGAATTCGGGTGTATTTTTGTTTTTTTTTTCGGTTTTTTTTTGTTTGGCCATAACTTTTCTTAACATTAGTCAAAAAGTCAAATGGTGGACATTTTTAAGCTCATAGCGGGATCTTTACCACTATTGGGAGACTACAATCATGCGCGGGATATCCGTATAGATTGTATTTTACTGCACTTTCAACTTAAGAGTTGGCGCGAAAAAAACGGAAAAATTTGAGAAAAACTAAAGAATATTGAACGACACTAAAAGTTTTCCAAACAAAAGTCCCAGTGTCAAAAAAACCTGGTGTCGAAAGTATTTAAAGCAAGAGCGCAATTTTACTATAGAAGGAGAAGCCATTAAAAAATGCTTTTTGAAAATTTTTTGCCCAGTTATTGAGATAAAAAACTCCAGAAGTTGAATAGAAACTTTTGCAAAAAAAAACAAAAACCAAACTTTTGAACTTTATTTTTGAATTTAGTTTTTGCTTTTTTCTATTCTCCTTTCGACAAAAATTCTTGCCAAATCTGCCTATTATACTGTGAAAGCAAGTTTCGTTTTCTTCGTTAAACATGTAAATTTGCTAATATAAGTCGGGTGTCGAAGAATAAAAATTCGCAATTCAACAAAAAAGTTTAATTCAACCGAGGCTGGCATCTACAATTTTTTTTATAATTAATTATAACATAAAAGTGCCAGTTATGTATAAAGATATGATGTAAGATCCCAATGTTTTTGTCCGCTAAAGCGTAATAAGTACTTTTTAATTCATATTTTATATTTTGATTTATTTTTTATCATTCTAAATTTAGGTAAGTCTTTCATTTTTTTGGCACAAATTCTAGAAATTGAATTTTCTGATGAGTAATTGCAATAAACCTGTCCAGTACTTACATGTTTTGATAGTTTGTTAGACGTCGTTTCATGTTTCTGCACGGTTTTTTCTGCTTTTTCACCTGAAAGTTTTGTGTTTTCAGTTAAAAGACAAACAATCTTCAGTAAACGAAGTTTGTTATGAATAATTTTTCAGAATCACAAAAATTTGCTACAAAGCCAGGTGATAAAATGCGACATCTTGCGACAACTTACAACTAAATTGAAATCGTCTCAGAATTCTAAAATCCTTTTGTTAGTTTTATTTATAAGTTATACAAGAGTGCTTAAAAATATCCGGAAAAAACATTGAGTCAAAAGTTAAAACGCGTTTTTTTTTAAATTTGAATGAGTTTGAATGTTGCCCCATATCAAGTCTATTGTACTTCTTGGCGTTTTTTTTTTCATCATAATTTTGCATTTAAAACATCATAATTTGAGAAAAGCGCATTTTAAACTTTAAATTTAATGTGTTTTGTCCGGATAATTTATATCACCACTGTAAGCATTGGTTGCTGCATGCTATTTGAAAAAAGGGAGTATACTTGTATTTTAGTTTAATATAGTTTTTTTTATCTGTTTTTGTTTTCTGTTCAAAATCAATTGCCACAAGTAATCATGGGAATGGTTCGAGGGTTTCATCACATAAAATCAGGCTCAATCGTGACTCGAAAATTATTTAAAAATCCGAAAAAAACTTTTCAATGTCGAGAAAAACTTGTTTGAATTTTTGATTTAATTTACCACGAATGATGATTTTAATAAAAGTAATGAAAAACCATATTGAAGGCCTTTCAGTTTTCATGTGGACGATCTAAAAATTTTCAGAACATGTCCCAGAGTCGAAAAAAAAACCCAGTGTCGACAGTAATAACAGCAAGCGAGCAAACTTATTATAAAAAAGGATAAGCCATGAAACTTTAGTATTTTTTTTGAAAACTTTTGCCTAATTTTTGTACTGAAAAACTTCGAAAATTCAAAAAAAAATTGCAAAAAAAAACTTTACAAAATTTTGTTTTTGAGTTTGGTTTTTGTTTTTTTTTCAACCTTTTTTCGTCAAAAAACCGTCGCCAGATTTGCCTTTTATACTGTGACTGTCGAGTATAACTAACTTTGAGAGGTTTAGCTTAGATCTTTTCACAACACCACACACAGAATAAAAGACTAACTTGAAAAGAAACATGGAAAAAAATTGAGGTTTTTTGAGAATAAGGTCGGATGATTCTCTGCTTCTTGCACTGCAACCGGCTATCCTTGTTTTGATTTTTTAAAACCTTACAAACATTTCTTGACTTGAAGTTTTTTAGTTACTCTGTTATCGATAGCTATTTCAGTTGCTCTTGTCATATTTTTTTCAGGAAAAATTTTCTATAGACTAGCGACTCAGCTGCAGTTGGAGATACTTTTTTGATATTTTTTCAATACAGATTTTACTGGTCGAAAAATTATAGTCAAAATTGAAAACTATTTTTACAGCAGGTCTAAGATTAATTTCTTATCAAATTTGCAGGAAAAATTGTTTGTGCTGTGGAGGTTGTTGAATTACTTCCCTTCGATTAATTTTTCAATTTCAGAAACGGCCCGTTTCTTTTTGAAAAATTGAACGCAATCCAAAAATGGGTTAAAATTTCAAATATAGAGAGTTGATTCCAGAGTTGATTGCTTGCCAAAACTGGATTTTTACTTATGCAATTGATATCCTGAAAAATTGATTCTTCGGTTGAACTCCTAATCTAAGATTTGGCGTCGTAGTTTTTTTGATAAGCAAAAAGTTTCCCAAAAACGGTCAAGATTTCTTGAAAAAGGATCATAATTCAAAAAAATGTCGTTTTTGAGTCCAAAAAATGCTTTTATGCAAACAATTTGGCGTATTTGTTATGCAGCGAAAAGTCCTAGCATCTTAATTTGAGATTGAATCATTATTCTTAGATTTTCCAGCGTATTTTCCGATAGATTTAAAATCTACAAAAATGCGGGCTAATTTGCAAAAGTTAGACAATTTCTGAGGCTTTTTGAGAAAAAAATTATCACAACAACGGTTAAAAGTTCAAACATTGGATATCGTCAAAAGCCAAAAATCTTTCTGTAAGAATTGTTGTAAGTTTATTTATTTGATGTCAGCTTTGTACAGATTAAAACTATATGAATGTTGGGGGAGATTTGTAACTCTTTCTTGAATGGAATTTTCTATGCCGACTTAAGCAAAGCGTCGACTGCAAAAAACTGATAACACTTATAAGCTGCTGCTTTGGATAATGTAATAACAGTTTTATAACTTTGTTAAAAAGCTAAGCGAATAGCAGTGGAGACGGACACCCCCCTCAGGGATTCGACCCACAGCCGATCCAGAGGTTCTCCCCTTTGTACTATCTTGAAACATCCTTTTTTGGCGACGGACTCTACAAATTTTCTAAGGGCACCTTCGGCGCCGTTATATACTAACTTTGAGAAGGAAGCACGCGCCAAAAAAACTGGATTTTAGGTCAAAACTTTCCAAAAAAGCCTAAAGAAGCCATTTTGGCCTGTTTTTTTTCAAAAACTTGCCTGCTGCGCAGAAATTTTGGCCAAAAAGGGGTATTTTTAATGCTTTGGGAGGGCTGGGAAAATCACTTTGGTCGATCAAAAAAATTCGATAAAATTTTTGAAAACTTTTTGAAAATCCGCCCCTTTTTGAAAAACCACGAGAAAAACCTAGATCCGCCCCTGAAGAAAGTTAGCCCATAGCTTTTCTGAACCTCAAAAATTTGAGAATAAAAAAATAATTTAAAAATATGCTGTCAAGTTTTCTGTTTCATTATCTGGGATTAGTTAAACTTTTATTGGTTAAATTTTTGCAGGAAAACGGCTTATATTGTTAGGTGTAAAGTGTTTAAAAATACTTAGATAAAAATTTGACAATGTGAAAAGATATCGGCTTATTCTAAAGTATTGGCCTCATTGATTATTTGAACATTTCAAGGTTAATCTAATGACAAAATAACTAAAAAACGAAATACAAAGTCAGCTACGAGCAAGATCAATTGTTTCAAGAAACTAAAAAGAAATTATTAAAAAACGCATTAATTAACAGACAACATGTTTTCTCACACATAAACGGATTGAGGGACTTAGCTCATTTTTTGTGCTTTCATTTGTCAAAGAAGGACAGTCGATCATGAATTTTCAAGATTTTTTTTGGATTGAAGACAGACCAGTTACTAGCTTCAAACTCTCAAATAGAAAATAATTGTCGATTTCGTTATCTTTTAACTCAAAATTTTGCTGAAAAACCAGTTGACAAAAAACGCCATCTTGCTACCACTTTCAAATCTCAATCGAAGTACATAACAAAAATCAAAACTCCTTTTGTTGGTTTCATTTGAAAGTCATACAGTGCTGTTTTAAATTTTACGGACAAAAGGCAATAAACTTGAAATTTAAATCGCGTTTTTTGATGTTCGGATAATTTTAGGTAAAATGATGGAAAAAAACTTTTATAATTTCACTAGACTTAATATAGTGCAATATGTTGTGCGAAAAGTAGGCCCGAAATTCATCCCCAAAAAATTTTTTTTTAGAAATTTTAGTCAATCAAAAACTACGCAAAAAATCAGCAGTCAATCATGGACATAATTATATCTCAGTGTGCTTCCTAACTCTGGTTTCCACAATTCAGTTTGTCCCATATCAAGTCTGTTGTGCTGACTGAAGTTCTAAGCGAGTTTTTATTCATCATTTTTCACCAAAAGTTATCATAATTTGAAAAAAAAGCTCGTTTTCAATTTCAAATTTATTGCCTTTGTCCGGATAATTTAAATAAGCACTGTTAGCATTGGTTGCTGTTGCAAAGCCCTGAAGGATCCGACTGTCCCTTAATTTATATCGAATAGTTTTTGGGAAAAGAAAACATTGAAAACCTATACATTTTGGACAATACCAATGAGTAAAATTTTTAGCCGTACGAAATCAATACGATCACCAATTAGCTAACCTCAATTCAATTCAATCACCAATTAGCTAACCTCAAATATATATATATATATATATATATATATATATATATATATATATATATATATATATATATCCAGAGAGTCCCTTTTCTTCTATCTTGAGATCTCCATTTTTGGCTGACGGACTCTATATTTTTCAAAGGCGCCTTTAGTGCCAATATATACAAGCGCTGAGGGAGAAGCGCGCGCCAAAAAAAACGCGGTTCATGTCACAATTTTCCAAAAAATGCCTAAAACACCTTTTTTGGCCTGTTGTTTTTGCGACGCAAAAACTTTTGGTAAAAACAGGGTCTTCAAAGTGATTTATGAGAGCTCGCAAACACATTTTGGTAGACCGAAAAAAGTAAGGCCGAAAAATTTCAAAAATTTCGATTCCCCCCTCCAGAAAATCCTCCCCTGATCCGCCCCTGTTATATATAGATTTAATAATTATTTAATATATGCAAAATATATGCACCGCTTTGATGCACAGTCAACAACATTGCTATTTACACTGAATCAATGCATTTTACAAAAATTTCTCCCGAAAAATGAGATCAATCTTTCTTCTACCATTTCAAAAACATGGTATTATGTATTTGCAGAATAATAACGAGGAAATGTGTACGTTACCGGAGTTTTCTTATGATGACCTCATGCATGTTTTACGACAAAGGGATCTGCAGAAAATTTTACGGTTTGTCGGCCGAAAACAGATGTCCCGCAACGTGGCCTTTTTGTTGATAGGATTGAATCCTCCCAACTTCCTAATTCTGCAATTGTTAAGCTCTTTTTTCCTACCTCCCAACCTCACATATGCATCAATGTTATGTTGTAACGAGGGGTTTTACAAGGTTAAGTATGCAGACCAAATATGTTTGCCATAGCCCAATTAGTCCGCATTTTAGTTTTTGTAACAATCCGGTAATGTGAACAAAATTTTACTAGTAAAATTTCGCTGGTGGGGGAAACGTAAAAAGAGCCAATTATTTGTGGCTAATTGTTTGTTTGGATAGCTGACTCACAAAATTGTTCATATCAGAATCTATTTCTTCGAGATCAAGTTTTCGATGTTTTAGCTAGTATGAATGCATTGATAAAGCTGCCAAAAAATCATGAAGTCAACCTCAACAGAAAACTTCTAGTTACTAATTTCAACTTCGATGTCTTTTGACGTTGACATTGATGCAAACAAAGAATAAAAAAACTTCAAAAACAAAACAACTCGTAACAAAGATTTCTTTTTCGAAATGACTGTGCTTGTGACTCAATAGGTGAGTAGCGATAAGTAAATGTGCCTAGTAGCATGCAATATTCATGTTCAATACACGTTCTCCGGATGACTTGTTTTGAGCAAAATACCAAAAACGTTTTTTTTTTCGATGGACTCGACCAAAACTGGCTATGTTTTGACCAACTTGTCGGCGGAGAAAAGTGTTCGACTGAGTTCGACTCGCGTGTCCTAAATTTTGTACGGCTCGACCCAACGCGTGGCTTTGTTTTGACCAATTCAATAAAAAAAAACTAGTTTGACTGCATTCAACTCGAGCTTTTTATTTTTGACCGCTGAATCGAATGTTATCGAATCAACCTTTCGACTGAATGTTTTTATTTCAAGCCTGGTATTTTGAACAGACTCGGTCGAAAAATTGATGTGCTTGACTTTTTAGCATGCGATTTTCAATACAAATTCTCCGGTTGAGGTATTTGAGTTTTTTTGAGCAAAAATACCAAAAGCATTTTTTCGACCGACTCGACCAAAACTGGTTGTTTTGACCGACTCGTCGACAGAGAAAAGTGTTCGACTGAGTTTGACTCGCGTGTCTTCAATTTTGTACGGCTCGACCCAACGCGTGGCTTTGTTTTCACCAATTCTATCAAAAAACGAAACTAGTTTGACTAATTCAATTCAAGCGTGTTAATTTGAAAAGAATCGGTCAAAAAAATTGATGTGTTTGATTTTTTAAGCTCATGTGTGCTACGTTTTGTCCGAATCGACCCAATTTTTATTTGGCTATAATTTGACTGAATCCTGTCGATTCGAGCGTGCTTTGTTTCAACAGACTCGGCCAAAAAAATGTGTTCGAAATTGTGCGGAACATCACACACACACATGAATTTCCGACTCGATCAATAGGTTTCGATTTGCTCCACTGAAATACAAACGCAGTCAACTGTTTTTAAGAGAAAAGTAAAATATCTATGCTTTCAGATTCTGTATAGTTTTTGCAATCTAAAAATGAATAAGCTTTGAATTTTTATTAACAAGGAGATTCTGGTAATGTTTAATATCCAGTTTCAAGCGGTCCACACTACGAGGCCAAACTGTGCATTCTGTGCATTGTATGCGGATTCCGCAACCGACTAAAATCGGATTTGTCGCAGAATCCGCAACATTGCTACAATTCTTTGATCTTCTTTGCTGTTTTGGATTCCACAAACAAATACCTAAAACACTGTACCGTTCAAAATCGCTCCAAAAATAGGCGAGTTTAGGGAATCCGCAACCGTATTTGCGGAATCCAAAACATTTTGTGGATTCCACAAACAAATAAAAAGACATGTTTATAGTTAAATTGAGCTGTTGCGGAATCCGCAACTGCAAGCGGAATCCTCAAAATGTAGGTGGAATCCGCAAATTGTAAGTGGAATCCGCAAATTGTAAGTGGAATCCACATTTTGTTTGCGGATTCCATTTACGTATATGTATTATGATTAGCGTTCAAAATTATATCTTTTAGAATATAAATTTTCTTGAGAATAAGACATTCAGAGCTCTAAATTTGCTTAATATTTGTGAGTTAGCTATTCAGAAAGATTTGAACAGCTAACTCATGATTTCACTCTGTGATCTCATCCTAAACACTATCTTCATAAAAAGAACTCACGCTCCCAAATACTGAATCTCAAGTACTGAATTCCAAATAATGAAGTAATTCGGCGATATCTCTTCAGAACTCTGCAATTGTTAAGGTCTTTTTTCCTACCTCCCAACCTCACATATGCATCAATGTTATGTTGTAACGAGGGGTTTTACAAGGTTAAGTATGCAGACCAAATATGTTTGCCATAGCCCAATTAGTCCGCATTTTAGTTTTTGTAACAATCCGGTAATGTGAACAAAATTTTACTAGTAAAATTTCGCTGGTGGGGGAAACGTAAAAAGAGCCAATTATTTGTGGCTAATTGTTTGTTTGGATAGCTGACTCACAAAATTGTTCATATCAGAATCTATTTCTTCGAGATCAAGTTTTCGATGTTTTAGCTGGTATGAATGCATTGATAAAGCTGCCAAAAAATCGTGAAGTCAACCTCAACAGAAAACTTCTAGTTACTAATTTCAACTTCGATGTCTTTTGACGTTGACATTGATGCAAACAAAGAATAGAAAAACTTCAAAAACAAAACAACTCGTAACAAAGATTTCTTTTTCGAAATGACTGTGCTTGTGACTCAATAGGTGAGTAGCGATAAGTAAATGTGCCTAGTAGCATGCAATATTCATGTTCAATACACGTTCTCCGGATGACTTGTTTTGAGCAAAATACCAAAAACGTTTTTTTTTTCGATGGACTCGACCAAAACTGGCTATGTTTTGACCAACTTGTCGGCGGAGAAAAGTGTTCGACTGAGTTCGACTCGCGTGTCCTAAATTTTGTATGGCTCGACCCAACGCGTGGCTTTGTTTTGACCAATTCAATAAAAAAAAAACTAGTTTGACTGCATTCAACTCGAGCTTTTTATTTTTGACCGCTGAATCGAATGTTATCGAATCAACCTTTCGACTGAATGTTTTTATTTCAAGCCTGGTATTTTGAACAGACTCGGTCGAAAAATTGATGTGCTTGACTTTTTAGCATGCGATTTTCAATACAAATTCTCCGGTTGAGGTATTTGAGTTTTTTTGAGCAAAAATACCAAAAGCATTTTTTCGACCGACTCGACCAAAACTGGTTGTTTTGACCGACTCGTCGACAGAGAAAAGTGTTCGACTGAGTTTGACTCGCGTGTCTTCAATTTTGTACGGCTCGACCCAACGCGTGGCTTTGTTTTCACCAATTCTATCAAAAAACGAAACTAGTTTGACTGCATTCAACTCGAGTTTTCTATTTTTGACCGCTGAACCGAATGTTTTCGAATCAATTTTTCGACTGAATGTTTTTAATTCAATTCAAGCGTGTTAATTTGAAAAGAATCGGTCAAAAAAATTGATGTGTTTGATTTTTTAAGCTCATGTGTGCTACGTTTTGTCCGAATCGACCCAATTTTTATTTGGCTATAATTTGACTGAATCCTGTCGATTCGAGCGTGCTTTGTTTCAACAGACTCGGCCAAAAAAATGTGTTCGAAATTGTGCGGAACATCACACACACACATGAATTTCCGACTCGATCAATAGGTTTCGATTTGCTCCACTGAAATACAAACCCAGTCAACTGTTTTTAAGAGAAAAGTAAAATATCTATGCTTTCAGATTCTGTATAGTTTTTGCAATCTAAAAATGAATAAGCTTTGAATTTTTATTAACAAGGAGATTCTGGTAATGTTTAATATCCAGTTTCAAGCGGTCCACACTACGAGGCCAAACTGTGCATTCTGTGCATTGTATGCGGATTCCGCAACCGACTAAAATCGGATTTGTCGCAGAATCCGCAACATTGCTACAATTCTTTGATCTTCTTTGCTGTTTTGGATTCCACAAACAAATACCTAAAACACTGTACCGTTCAAAATTGCTCCAAAAATAGGCGAGTTTAGGGAATCCGCAACCGTATTTGCGGAATCCAAAACATTTTGTGGATTCCACAAACAAATAAAAAGACATGTTTTTAGTTAAATTGAGCTGTTGCGGAATCCGCAACTGCAAGCGGAATCCGCAAAATGTAAGTGGAATCCGCAAATTGTAAGTGGAATCCGCAAATTGTAAGTGGAATCCACATTTTGTTTGCGGATTCCATTTACGTATATGTATTATGATTAGCGTTCAAAATTATATCTTTTAGAATATAAATTTTCTTGAGAATAAGACATTCAGAGCTCTAAATTTGCTTAATATTTGTGAGTTAGCTATTCAGAAAGATTTGAACAGCTAACTCATGATTTCACTCTGTGATCTCATCCTAAACACTATCTTCATAAAAAGAACTCACGCTCCCAAATACTGAATCTCAAGTACTGAATTCCAAATAATGAAGTAATTCGGCGATATCTCTTCAGAACTCTGTCATCTCGTCCCAAAAACCGTTTTCATGATTTGAATTCACCCTCCCAAATACTGAATCTCAAATACAAAATCCCAATTACTGAATCTCAAATACTGAATCCCAAATACTCACCTAATATAATAGTTAACCAATGTTTTAAAATTTGTTCATAGATTCCGCTGACAATGGTTAAGTCCTTCCTTTTAAATCCCGCAAGTTCATATGCAAGTTCAGTAATAAACAAGTCTCTGAATTCCTTTACAGATTGCGGAATCCGCTTACACTTTCGGATTCCACTTACATTTTGCGGAATCTACTTTCAATTGCGGAATCCAGAACAACTAGCTATAATTGCTTGTTGTGGAATCCGCAACAAAATAAATGTGCCGACAAAGCTTACGCTACACGTATATGTGCGCGGAATCCAAGTAAATCTTGTAAGTGGAATCCACTTACACTTTGGAACATGTTTAAATACTAGTCTATGGAATCCAGGAATATAAAGCCACAAAATTGTGCGCCTATCCAGTGCACAGTTTGGCCTCGTAATGCAGTTACAATGATCAAAAAGCTATTTAAACGTTTTTTGCCCTAATAAATTTTAAAGATTGCTTTTTGTAGAAAACCATGTTTAGCCCTGGCTTTCGTAAGCATATGTCACGCTATCGATTGAACCTTCGCGAGCGAAAAAGTCAGGAGAAAGAAACAAGACTGCTCGTATCAGATTGAAGCCTTGAATGTTTTGAATGCCTTTTAAGATCAATTGAGCAGTAATAACATGAAAAAAATAAATGTAATACAACAAAATGCATTTTTTTTTTAATTTAAGATTTTTGTAGGAATCATCCCCCCCACAAGCCATAAAAAGTACAAAGTGATGATTTTTGCTCCTAGTAACATGTCAATTATGGCAAATAAGCTTTCTTTAACCAATTTGGATCAATTTCAAAGACGAATTGATCTCCGCTTACGCGTTAAAAACGCGAAATATATCGCGCGTTAATTTTCCCAAGTTAGCGAAAATTGTATTTTTTAAACCCTCATATTTTTTCGAAAAATAATGACAGATAAATTATTTTTTCAAACTTGAGTTCAGGGCAACAATACTTTTTTAATGATATAAAAAAAGTTTGTCAGAAATGGCTAGTTAAAAAGTTGAAAATTGTCTGAAGAAAAAAAAACTCACCCCGAGCACAAATATTCCGTTACTTTGGTGACAAAAATCGGAATAAAAAAGAGCATTTTATGTAATTGAGTCGCCGCCTGGTTATTCGAATTAAATTGAAACTTTTTGATAGAAAATTTTTGGCAGTCCGAGGTCTGGTTCCTTAGCAGAAAAAAAACTTGAAAAAAATACTTCTGGACTGTTCGACTCATCCAGGGGTTCCATAGATTGCAGACTTTGACATGGTTTTCCCAGTCTACTCATGCCTTAGCTCCAGAGAGGTCTTCCGTGGACAGATAACACGGGCATTTAAGAAATTAATTTTTTCAGCATTAAATATTTGCCCAAAAAATATTCTTGAACTAATCATTTTATTTTTTTTTACAAAAGGCAACCAAAAAAAGCTCCATTTTGCCATTTAACAGTTTCTGCTAAATCTCCGTTTTATCGAAAGCGTGGTTTATTACTCAGAATGAAACTGACAAAAGAAGTTAAACATATCAACAGTAAGCGCATCATAATTTATGTCACCAAGATCTACCAATTGGCTTGCTTAACCGGTCGATTAGATAAACGCTTGTTTGTTGCACCTTTAAGAGGTGGCTCAAAGACAGATTGACTGGTTCAATATCTCGAATCTCGATTTTCCATATTGGATTAAGAAAGTTACACAGAACCGTGGGCGCTATAGGCTACATAACATACACTTCATAGAAGTTTTCGAACCAAACTCTTCTTCAAATCAGGTGATTAAACAGGCGTATTTGGTACCTTTAAACTTAACTGGGTTAAAAATTGGATAAAGATTTTGTCTCAAAACAAATAAATGAAAAATGAGTTTGATTAATTCACATTGAAATGGAATCCTATTCCAGACCGTTTATGATGTGAAGACAATTTATGATTATTAAGTTGGTTAGACAGTTGTACTTAACATAATAGCATGTTAGAAGAAACAAACATGTTGTATTTTTTCATCCTTTTTTTTTCAGTTGGAACTATATACTAACTTCAAATAAAAAATGGTTCAATGTCTAAAAAAATATATTTTTTGCTTACTGTACTCGCATTTTTTTAATTCCAAATCTGTAACTGCACTTGTTTTTGGTATACCATTTCGGTTTTTGAAATAAAAGAGTATTCGAATCAGGAATTTCGGAGTTTGAATTATTTAATAGACCATTTTTCTTGGAGGAAGATATCCACATAACCCCCCCCCCCATTATCCATTAAATTCCCTGGGTATCAAATGGGAATATTTACTGAAGAATCAAAATGTGCCATTTAACTCGGCAAAGTGGTGCTTCGAAATGTGTTCTCACTTTTCTATTCTGAAGTTGTACTTGGAGATAAATTGAAAAATTACCTTTCATTCTGAATTCACAAACCATTACTGTTCGAAAAGTTAATTACATGTGTGAGGTTCTGACGAAATGGGCATATTCTGAAACCAGGTTAGTATTTCGAAAAAGGTCAGACAAATTTGAATTTTCCATTGATGATAATAAAAGAATATCTAATGCCTTGTTGTCCAAGTTGCTAAAAACTTTTCGACAGCAGCTTTGAATCTGCTTTAAGTATACTGTATTTCCTTTTTTAATAATTTTTTTGCACATCAAAACTTTTGATAAGCAAAAAAATTTAAAAATGAAACACTGTATACTTAAAGAACAGCTTTTTCAAAGCTTAAGCTTTTTTAAATGAGCTGTTTCGTTATGTATGGAAGTTAACATATAAAATTTCTCGACTTTTTTCCACTCCCCCCACCTTTCAATTTCAGTTTTGAAAACCATTTTAACGTTTGTCATATGCAATTAAACTTGGTGTCGTTAACGAGAAGACAATTGTGAACATATTTGTTCTTCATACCTTGCAACCCAATATCACGCGATTAGCCATAAGCACACGTAAAACAATTATAAAAACAGAAAATTTGAAAGGTGATGGGGAAGTGGAAAAGAGCCAATTTATCCAAACGAAAACTTGGAACGTAGCCTCAACTTAGAAATTAACTATCTATTTACTAGTTGTAAAAAACAACTATCTTTCTTGTCTCATCACATCAAATACGGTCTAAAGAGAGAATCGTTTATGCATTTTTTTCTGTTGTTAAATCAAAAGCGGAAATTCAATTTGTGTTTACGGAAGAGCTGTTTTAAAATTGTTCATGCAGGTTGAATCATGAAATGAAGATCGCTTTTTCATATCAGAAATAAGTACTTCTTTAAACATTTTAAATAAAAGAGTTAAAACTAATTTAACTCGTAACTCGTGCAAAAAAAGTCGGATCAAGTTAACATCCTTCCCCCTCCCTCCCCAAATAGACCAAGTTAAGATAAGATCCTCCATCCCAGCGTTCATTGTTCCGACTTTCGATACGAAAGTGACGGAATATTTGTGCTCGGGGTGGTTGTTTTTTTCTTCAGGCAAATTTCGACTTTTTAACTAGCCATTTTTGACGAAATGTTTTTATGTCATTCAAAAGGTATTGCTGTCCTATTAAATTTGAAAAGATATTTCACCTGTGATCAATTTTCGTAAAGTTATGAGGGTTTAAAGATTGCCATTTTGGCCAGTTTGACCACATTGGGACAATTAACGCGCGATCTATTTCGCGCCATTAACGCGTAAGTGGAGATTTAATCCGTCTTGAAATCGTTCCAAATTAGTTGAAAGAAACTTATTAGCCATAATTGATTTGTTACATTGAGCGAAAGTTATTCTTTTAAATTTTATATGGCGTGTCGGGGATAAACTCTTTAAAAAGTTTCATAGTTTAGAATAAAAAATTTCATTTTATTTTTTTACATTTATTTTTCTTATGTTTGTACGGCTTGATAAACCTTAAAAGGCAGTCGGAACATTCAGGGCTTCGCCCTGATACGAGCTGTCTTGTTGTTCCGACTTTCGATACGAAAGTAACGGAATATTTGTGCTCGGGGTGGTTGTTTTTTTCTTCAGGCAAATTTCGACTTTTTAACTAGCCATTTTTGACAAAATTTTTATATCATTCAAAAGGTATTGTTGTCCTGAGCTTAAATTTGAAAAAAAAATATTTTACCTGTGATCATTCTTCGTAAAGTTATGAGGGTTTAAAGATTGCCATTTTGGCCATTTTGACCAATTTGGGACAATTAACGCGCGATATAATTCGCGCTATTAACGCGTAAGCGGAGATTTAATCCGTCTTATAAATTGTTCCAAATTGGTTGAACGAAGCTTAACTGCAATAATTGATGTGTTACAAGGAACGAAAACTATCTTTTTGCACCTTTATATGGCGTGTGGGGGGATGATTTTCAAAAAAAAATTTCAAATTTTAGAAAAAACTTTCATTTTATTTTATTTCATATAGTGTTTTTATGTTATTACTGCTGCTCCATAAACCTTCAAAAGCAGTCGGAATATTCAGGGCTTCGCCCTGGTTTGAGCAGTCTTGTTTTAATTTAAATCTGCTTAGCGCTGCATGTGAAAAGCTCTATTCTGATTGGCTAATAAGTCGAGCTCAGAACCAAGTTAACTTCCTCCCTCCTAAACGGATTTGAGGGGGGGTGATGTTAACTTGGTCCAAAAAGATTTCAAAAAAAACGGGAATTATAATTAACTCCGTCCCGTTTTGTGATGCGATAACGGAGCCGCGTTTTTGGACAAAATTTGTCCACATATGGGAGTTTATAATCATAATAACATAATTGCAGTTCCTGCGAATCGCAGAGGAGCTATCAGTAGGCCTTAACAGTCCTGTTGAGGATAGTCCATTTGTATTATCTCGCCACATTCCAGACAGTGTTATTTTGCTGAGCGAATCTGTTTTTTGCGACTCAAGGCCGTTTTTTGCGTCTAGAACTTTTTACGCGAAGCCTTGAATGTTCTGACTGCCTTTTAAAGCTTTATGGAGCAGTAATAACATTAAAAATTTCAATTTTTAGAAAAAAAATTTCGTTTTATTTTTTTTTACATTTAATTTTTTTTTAGAAGTCATCCCCCCACAAGCCATATAAAGTACAAAAGGATAGAATTTGCTCCTTGTAACAAAACAATTATGGCAAATAAGCTTCTTTCAAGCAATTTGGAAAGATTTTAAGACGGATTAACTCTCCGCTTACGCGTTAAAAGCGCGAAATATATCGCGCGTTAATTGTCCCAAATTGGCCACAATGGCAATCTTTAAACCCCCCATAACTTTATGAAAAATGATCACAGGTGAAATATCTTAATAAAATTTGAGCTCAGGATAACAATACCTTTGGATTGATATTTTAAAAATTCCGTCAAAAATGGCTAGTTAAAATGTCGAAATTTGTCCGAAGAAAAAAACCCACCCAGAGCACAAATATTCCGTTTCTTTCGTATCGAAAGTCGAACAACAAAAAAAATTATTTCAGATAAAATTTAAATATGGTCAGAATACTTCAAAATACTTTACAACAACCGGCAATCTTTGTTTTGATGTGTTTTTGCTCTGTCCTTTGAATGATTACTTGATATGGTAATTCAAAAGTATTTGCTGAATTGTTTATCTATCATTATTAAGAAGTAAATTAGTTCGACAATTTACTTTTTGATTGCAAATCAAACATAATGGTTCTGATTGAACATTTTTGGTGCTTTAAAACAAAAAAAAATTATTTCCTCAGCCCGACGGAAAACAAAAACGAGAATTGCATGCATTACGAGGCCAAACTGTGAACTTTGCTTATTGTAAGTGGACTCCGCAACAGAAACAATTGTTCCGATTGTTTCTTTGATTATTCGGACAAAATTTTGAAGACTTGTTATGTGTAAAGACATGTCTCTGGATTCAAGAGACATGCAGACATCAAATTGCGCGCTCATCCAGTGCACGCGTTGGCCTCGAATGTTTCAGGACTAGTATAAATGCAGGGATGTCTTCATCCCTGTTGCTAAAAACGGGGGCTTTGCTAGTTTCTAGTTGCCAGCTGGGGGGTTTTCGCAATTGCACTAAAAACATCAGGGGACGGGTCAAGACAATCAGAGTCATAAATTATGTCTTCTATAGCTGAAGTGTAAAAGTCTGAAAAATAGGATTTCGGTATGACTTGCCAAACTTTTCTAGCAATTAATCAGTCTTCTGGTTGCATGATACTTTTCTCCATAGCTTATCAGAATCAAAAAAACTTTTCAGTGCCGAAAAAAAACAGGGAAATTTTGAATTTTTGATCAAATTTCGAGCAAATAAAGTGAGCGAAAAGATTTATGTATGCAGTGAAAATTACAACAGTTTGTTTATGCTTAATTTAAGCTGTTAGAAACTGGTTTTAATCGCAAAAAAGTTAGCTTTTGGTGCCATGTAAGCAGCGCCATTTTGGGAATTAAACATTTAACAAAATCGGTGAATTTCTGCAAAAAAAACGTTTGACTAAGTTTTTGAATTTTTTTTTCTTCATTTTTTTAAACGTTTTTTTTTGTTTTTTGTCAATTTTCTGTAGGAATTGTTGTCCAATTGACTTTTTAATGTGTTTAGGACTTTGGCCGATATATTTTGTCCTACTTGCACAGTAACAGGTTATCCTTGTTCAAGTTGGACTAGTCCTTACTACAAAAGCAATTTCGAGATTTGAAAAAGCCATAAATCAATTTGGTGGACAAATATTTGGCCTTTTTATGCACTGATATTTGACGCCTAAGGGCATTTTAAATGAGTGTTTTAATGTTTATTCCAGCTCGTTCTAATAGTTACACCAAATTAAGGGCAAGTTTCCAACAATTCCCTGAAACTTACTATAACAAATCATTGAATATCTTGGAGTGATATATCATATGAAAACACTTCAGTGCTGATTTGACGACAATCAATGAAATGTTCCAGTTTCGAGAAAAACAGGCCTAAATTTTCTAAGCTTCAGTAAAATTTCGAGCAAGTATAGCAATAGAGCAATCCTTTTTTAGAAGGATAGAACAAAGAGTTTTTATTTCACTCCAGTAAAACTATAATTAAAAATTTTGAGCGCTTTTTTGGTAACAAAAAAAAACTTCAAAAAAAAGAAAAACAATTTAGAAAGAAAAATTAAAAATTTTATTGAAATTTTTTGTTTTTCTTGTGTTCTTTGACGACGATTATTGCTCAATTTGCCAATTACACTGTGACAGTCATTTATGCCTGCGTTATAGACTCTTGTCATATCCTTTCACTACTCCACTCCAAAAACGCTAATAAACTACAAGCATTTTTTGGGCTTTCCACGCAATGCCTGTATATTAAGTCTTTTTGCTTTCGTTCACTATGTGGTTTGAAATTACGTTTATTGTCGTTCAGCATCTCAACATACTTGCAATGGGTACTTGCTTCGTAAGATGTTCGTTGAACTCTCTTCGCGTCACCTCAACCATGTTGTGCCAGACTTGGATTGGGATGTCCATTCTTGCCGAAAAAGCTCCAGAGACTGTTTCTCGCACTTCGATTTGTACTAGATCAGGCAAAAATTCTAACGAGTACATAAATTTGCTGTTTTGCACTGATAAGATTGTTTTTTGCAATAAGTTGAGTAAGAGATACAGAGTAAAAACAAGAACAATGACTAATTTAGAGCTGAGAGAGAATCTAGGGGTAGTTAATTTCCACATGTTCAGACCTTCATTCTTTGCATTGTTACAATTTGGTTTTCTGTGATGGGTACTTGCTTCGTTTGATGTTCGTTGAACTCTCTTCGCGTCACCTCAACCATGTTGTGCCAGACTTGGATTGGGATGTCCATTCTTGCCGAAAAAGCTCCAGAGACTGTTTCTCGCACTTCGATTTGTACTAGATCAGGCAAAAATTTGCTCTTTTGCACTGAGAAGATTGTTTTTTGCAATAAGTTGAGTAAGAGATACAGAGTAAAAACAAGAACAATGACTAATTTAGAGCTGAGAGAGGAGGTAGTTGATGGTAGTTAAGTTGAAAATAAAAATGTTTAGAGCTGAAGAAGGAGGTATTTGACGGTAATTAAGTTGAAAATAAAATGATTTTGAATCAGTAGTGAGCGATACCTTCAACACAATTTTGTGCGTTTAACCAGTCAGAATTGATTTTTCTTATTTGGCCTGTAGTCGAGTCCGATCAGCTTTCAGCTCCCTTTTATGGAAAAAGTTTATTAAATTAGTGTCCAGTCAGAAATAGAGTTCCATTTCAGGAACTTTTCAGTTAGTGTCGTTGTCAATCACAAAAAAGGTTCAACTTTGTTCTATTTGTCGTATTCAATCCCAGAAAAGTTTACCTGAAATCTTCCGAATAAATTAGAAAAAAAACAAATGAAACTGCAAAAACCGATGACCACAGGTTGTTTGCCGATATAAGTAACGCTAGAAAAAAATATATAATAAGTAGCATCACTGCTAGTTTTTTCATCAAGTCACCTGAATTTTTTTTATATAGTCAATCAGGTAAATTTGGAAGAATAGCTCAAAATTGATGAATTTTTCAAAGCAAATCTTTAGAAATCTTACAATAGATTATACAGAGTTTTGAACTTTAAAAATCTTTTTTAAAACTAAAGGAATGAAGAATTTTGCTGAGGAGGTTTGACAAATTTGTAAAATTGGGCAGGGGATAAAAAGAATCGTTATATTAAAATACGACTTTTTGATCAATTTCAAATTTTAGAGAAACAAATTTCTTTCCTTGTCAGGTGTAATTCAGCCGTAAGTTTGAAGCTTTGATATTCAATAATTAGCTCAAAAGTAAACTCTTTGATTGAGTAAGTTTCTCAAAAGAGACCTTTACTGAGCCGAATAACTCTATTTTGTGAAATAAAAACGTCAAAAAAACATGAAAAATGTCATCATCTATTTCATCAATAAGAAAATCAATTGGAACTTGTTCTTTTTAGTACAGTAACTCGCGGAAAATCAAATATTTTGTAAAGTAACCCGAGAAACATCAAATATTTTGTAAAGTAAAGGAAGTTCTTTTTTGTAATGTATTTCGAGAAAATTCTGACATTTTTTAAGTAATTATAAAGGTTCTCAAAAGATAAGAAACAGTTTACTTTGAGAAAAAGCTGGATTCTGAATAGTTGATCTCCAACAAACAGTGTTACTAAAAGATTGATCAACTTTGATCGGTTGATTCTCCCTAAGCAAGAGCAAATAAAACTAATTTCAATTTATTTTTCTTTTACAAAAAAGCAATCGCTCTATACTTTGTATAACTACTTGAAATTATTTTCAATAGTTCTGAACAACTCAATGTAAGTAAAAAATAATCTACAATTTTTTTGTGACATTCCAAATTTTAGGGGCCATGTTTTTAGGACCATGTACTTTTTGTAAATTTGTTGGAGGCTAAATTTCACACTTTTCTGTCAGATGCCGGCACTCAGCAGGAATAAAAAAAAACGAAATGCGAGGAATGTGACAAAGAGTAGAAGAGATCTAAGAGGTAATTATTGTACTTACAACTAGCAAAAAATCAATTTCCATGCGAGCCAGAAGCCCGTAAAGTCAACCCCGAAGTCAACAAACTTTGTATCGTGTGAGAAAGAATTCCCAAGCTATTATTCACTTCAACAACATTGCAAGGAAGATCACGGGTCGAAAGCGAGGAAAACGAAAGATTCTGTAGCTGTTTTGAAAAAAAAAACATCTTTGAAAACGAGGAGGATAGTGATCAGCTACGAGATGAAATGAAGGCCTGTTAACACTTCTTGACATATACCGAGATGGAAAGTGTACGCCACAAGGTATTCATTTTTCAATTTTCAAAACTAAATCCTAATCTATTTAATGAAAATCGTCTTCAGTCTTTTAAAAACGTGATCGTGCAGCAAAAACCAACAATCCCTGGGGTTTGTGTTACATAATATTAACCTGTGAATTTCTTTTTTCTACGCTCAAGAAATTAACACACTCTTTGACTCTTTGATAAATATATGCTGCTTTGAACTAAAGCAGACTTAACAACTAAAGAAAACAAGGTCAATAAGCAAGATTTCTTTGAATTTTGTGCACAAGAGAGACAAAATACCAAATGGTGATTCAATTTGATCACAAATGTAACCACTTTTGCCGCTTTACTCAAAAACGTAACCATGGGATGTCCAGATTGGGTGATTCCCGAATTACTTCTCAGAAATAATCAAGCAAACTGTTTGATATCGGACTCAAAGCGTCAGCCATACAAAGGATAATATGTGTTTGTTTCGAGCACTTGCAGTTCATATACATGGAACATTAAATCTTGAAACATCCATCGCCAAGTTCTTTATTGATTTCCTGGAAAAATTGGGTTGCGATCTGAAACAATTTTGTGACGTTTTGATAGATAATCTGTCAATAGTTGAAGATGTAGTAGAGAAAAACATTTTTATCTGCGATATCGACATTGAAGATGGAGATTTTGTTGGAGAGATAGCTCGGAGAAAAGTCGGTAAATAGAAGAATTCAGTAAAGCTTCTACGATACAACAACCACATTTTTTATGTCAATAAGATCAACAACTTCATCAAATGCTTCCAACGCGCAAGTTGCGAGACATTTTTTCCACAAGGCAGACAATTTCAACAAGCAGCTTCTACCATGCAAAGATTGAATCAAAAACATTTACCGAAAAAATGCTTATACTCTACGAGAGACGTTCGTTGGAAAACTAGACGAGTTCAATATCGAGTAAACCAAATAACAAACTATATTCAAAAATGTCGTCAATTGTGACTTTGAATCAATTTGCGTGCCTTCCGAAGAACTGAAGCCGACAGAAATGATAAATTGGATCGTAAAGCATGAACCCATATAAGTGTCAATCTCATCCAAATTATTTAACAAACCCATATTTTTGTGTGACAAAGATCCACAATCATTGAATTTGTTGCAAACTTGTAATTGTTGGCTAAAAAGAAGAAAGCGGCTACAAACAATTTTCATCATCCTTAATGAGCGAGACAGTTTCAAAATAACTGAAGCAAGATAATACGAAGACAAAAGTATTGAGGATGAGGAAGAAAGAGACGCATCCACTCATTTTCTAAGAATTCAGAAACGTCAATAATTGATTTAATGCAACATCTAGAGAGGTACACCAATACTCTACTAGTATTTGGATTCAACAGTGGCCGGCATGATTTGAACCCCATAAATCATATCTCGTACCCTACCAAATCACTGAAAAAAAATGAACCTCCAGGTATCAAGAAAGCAAACGCCACTGTTTCCTTCAAATTTGGATACTTTCAGCTTCTGGGCATTATGAAGTTTTTGGGTGGAGCTACTACTTTAGACTCTTTTCTAAAAGCTTACAAAGCCAATGAATTCAAAGGATTTTTTTCATACGAGTGGTTTGATACTCACAAAAAACTTGATGAACAAAAGATAACGTCGCATGATGAACTTTACAGTTAATTGAGGAATAGCAACCCTCTCGATAAAAAGTTTGTTGATTACCAAAAAACTTTTTAACACTGGGATAACTGAAGGGCAAGCCTTAAAAAAGTCGGATTAAAAAACCAAACAACTTACCGGACTGAAAACACTTACGGTTACCTGAAATCTAACTGGGAACAGGACAATATGTCAATATTCACCAATTTTCTACAGTGGTATCACAACAAAAATATAGATCGGTACCCTTGAAGCTATGCAGAAATTGATTGAATTTTATCATGACAAAAGGATAGACATGTTCAAGCTCAGCTGCACGCTACCAAAACTATCGAATATCTGTCTACATAAGTCAACCGACTAAATGTTTTACCCCTTCTTCTCAAGTGATAGACAGTTGCTTGAAAAAATACCGCAAGATATGACCGGTAGTCCTCCAATTGTTTTCACAGGGAAAGCACTAGCAAATGAGACGTTTATTAGAAAACCAAACAACTTGTTGGTAAATCAATCGTTGGCATTGATGCCAGTCAACTCTAGCTTCATTCCATGATTCAGGATGTAACAACATGCTTGTAAAAGAGATGGGACTACAATGCATAAGTTTAAAAACTCAAGGCAAGGCGAAACCGTGTTCAAGTCATTTTTTCAAGCAACCAGACCTGAATGTAAAATTGAAAGCTGCTACACTACAGGAACACAGAAAAAAGTGATTGCTTCAAGGTGATGTTTACTGCAACCGCAACTACAGTAAGTCTGTTTTTGAAGCAATGGGTTTTTAATTACTTTTTGCCCTTAACAAGAAGCTGGGCTAAGGCTAACTGATGATGATATCAATCGTTAAACAAAGAAAAGAGAAATTGCTGAGCTACGAAAGATTACATTCAAGAAAAAGGACACTCCACAGAAGAAATGTGGGAGTGTTGTTAGTGGGACCACTATAAAAACAACGTAGAACTGAAAAATCACGTAAGAAGTCATTTTTCGTTCAAAAGACCTCTTTCTTTCAATTCACTACTGCAAAGTTTAGATCTAAAACACTTTTCGGCTAAGTGCAATGCAGTTTGAAGGTTCCAGATGAACTAAGAGCAAAATTCTCCAATTTACCACCTACTGTAAATCTATTGATGTTACCAGAAACGATATTGGGGAATATATGAAGTCATATGCGGAAGAAAACGATTTGTTAAAACAACCGCAACAAATGACGATATCGAGCTTTAATTTAAACTATTGAACACTTATAACACCACTTTTCAAATTTTACTTAGAGCTTGGATTGCAGTGTACCAAAATTAATCGTTTTTTACAAAAACACACCGCGTGTTCAACAGTTTCCTTCAGTTTGTTGTTGATGCTAGGCGAGTCCGTAATTAAAATCCATTATCTGGTGTGGTAGCTGAAGCAAGGAAACTGCTAGGAAATAGTTCCTATGGCTATCAAATAAAGGACAGATCAAAACAAATAATGAGAAAAAAGCATTGAGATGAAAAAACCCAAAAGGCTATCAATAAATAGTTCATCAAGAGACTCATTATCGTAGCCAAAGATAATTATGGAGTGGAACTTATTAAATGTGTTTTAGCGCATCGTGAACCAAGTATAGTAGGATTCTTTATACTACAGTACGCCAAGTTGAGAAAGATAGAGCTGATTTTTTTTCGATCCATTTTGCGACATCAACAAATTAGAAGAAATCGAAATGCATACAGATTCCCTCTATTTGACTTTGACAGAAGAAGATTTAGATGAATGTATCCTTCCCAGCAAGCGATCAGAATGGACTGAAAAGCGAAGCAAGGACTGTCAAGACCATTTCAGAGCAGATGCTAAAAATGACAGTTTCCCCCGTACTTGCTGCTCTAAACATAAATAACATGACAAGAGAGAATCAGGATTGTTCAAGGAGTTCATATGCACCAAAATGCTGCGCCCTTGTAGTAAAACTTTTTGCTGTTACGATAGTAAGAGTCAAAAATATAAGTTTAGCAGTAAAGGACTGAACAAACGCGCAGTAGAAGACTCTGGAGATGGTCCGATGGCAAAGTATCGACAAGTATTGGATGAAGCAAAGAGTTTAAAGTCAACTAATAGAGGAATAAAACGATTGCAACTACTGAACAAACTTGAAAAAGGACTGAGGTACTTTTACCCTAAATGGGAAGTTGAATGTGATGGAATAAATACTAAACCTCTAAGTTTGTAAGAGATTATGTATTAAAAATAAATACGATGCTGTAAATAAAAACATTTTCTCTCTCTAATGAATCTTTTTTTTAAACAATTCTTTTTAAACGCCTCGCTTGGGTTGACAATTTTTTTTTTCAGAAACCGTTTAGAAACTTAAACATCGGCAAATTGGGCGCTTAAAATTTTTTGAAACCCAAAATTTCTCGAATCTTACCATCTTACCAACTGAAACTCTGAAACCTATAATCTTATTACATGGGAAATCTATTCCCTATGTTAATGCATAGGGTGCGGAACAAGTACTCTGTAGTCCATGATAATACATGGGGGTCCGCATGGGGTAGCGCTGAGTTGCTCCAACATATACTAATTGTGTGTTCCTGATGATGATAATGACTTTGTGTTCAGTATATATATTTTTTTGTCCCGCATGGGACAAACTCCCTCACTGGTCAACCGCACGCATCAAAAGCACGGGTCGAAAACGCGGGTCAAACTCCCGCACGGGTCAAACTCATTTAATAATTTTAAATTTATATTAAATTTGTCGAGTAATATTTAACGCCAAAAAAGACTGTTATTTGTTATATCAAAAAGGAGGTGAAAGAAAAAACAAAAATGACATCAAATATTAAATTATCTAGCTCAAATGATAATTATTTGCATATTCTACGCTATAACTATTGACAGACTACTATTTTGAACCCTGAATATTGTATTTTGTATCGTTGTAGTAGCTACCTAAGGTGATAATTTACGAAGAGTATCCTTGATTTTATTTAAAAAGTTTTTCACCCATTCAAGCTTTTTTATCTAGGTGTTGTGTTGAAGCGACTAACTTATTGAAAATGAATCACAAAAAAAACTAGCGTTGTCTATATAATTAAGATTTATACGGTTCGTTTTACGATATGATTTCTTTTCACTTCAAACCATTCACTTAAATGATTTATGACAATGAACTTCTTGTATATAATCTTGAATAATACGTTTATAATTTAGAAGTTTTTAGGCCGAGTTATTACAATGCATGTTTTTAATTCATGTTTGGATTCTTTCGAGAATATATTAATATCCCACAAAATATACTCAACTCCCCAAACTTTGCTACTTCCACAACAGAGTAAAAATCATAAGAAAAAACAGTCTAGTATTAAATGACGAAGTTATTATTACGGATTCCCCTATCCACGGACTCCGCAATTTTTTGCTTGACGACAAGTTGAAAGGTAATTTGAATATACAGGGGCGGATTTAGGGAGGGGAGTCTGGAGGGGTCGACGTTTTTTTCCCAGGGATTCGACCCACTACCAAAACAAAGGGTCTCCCCTTTGTAATATTTTTGAGATATCCATTTTTGACTGATGTACCCTAAAGTTATTCTGAAGGCAAATTCGGTGGCAATATATACCAGTTTTGAGGGGATAGCGCGCGCGGAAAAAAACGCAATATGAAATTGCCAAAAAGTGCCTAATAACGCCTTTTTTGGCCTGTTTTTTGCCTGTGGCACAAAAAAATTGCTCAAAACAGAACCTTTCTAGAGCTTTGAGAGAGCTCGGAGAAACAATTTGTTCGACCAAAAAAAAGTCCACAAAGCATTCGAAATTTTTTTGGAAACCCCCCTCCAGAAAATCCCAGATCCGCCCCTGGTCGGATATGAGTTGAGTTTTTGAATTTTTTCTACATATCTGCATTCACTAGCCTATTATTGTCCTAAAAACATGTGCCAGGTCCAGATAAGGAAGAGTTCTCTAATAGTACATCCAAATAGGTTACCCGCACTGGAGTTCCATGGATAAAAATCTATTATACTGTCATTTTATAGTCAGTATCTATGAAATTACCAAAGTAATTGATTATAATCCATTATAATTGGTTATAATCCAATAAAAATGGACTGTATTTCTTATTCTTTTTATGCCAATATAATCCCTTATAATCGGTTATAAACAATCATAAAGGATTTTTTCGAGAGGTTAGTTATGAATTTACCACTTTTTTTCAAGGAAAGTTATCGCATTTCCTGTTCAGTGCAGTTGCTACGTATTAGGTTTCATAAAATGTTATAATTCACTTTTCATCAATTTTTATAATAAATTTTGTCTTATATACCCCGTTTACCCCCTCCCTGTTCCCCCCGCCGGTTTGCAAAAGATTTTGCAAAAAAATGTATAGATTATAATCCGTTGTAATCAATTATAATGGGTTTTAAATAGATTTTAATCCATTATAATAGATTTCAATGGATTGTTTTTTACGAAACTAATCGACTATAATGACAATATAATCGATTACGTGGTCTAAATTTGCCACAATAATGGATTATAATGACAACATTTTAGACAACAATTTTTCTTTATAATCGATTATTATCCATGGAACTCCGGTGCGGGTAACACTTCCAAGAAGATAACATAACAATAAAAATCCCGAGCTGATTAGTGCAACAGCAGCTCAGAAAAACCATTAAGAAAAACTGATTTATGTATATAATTGATATAGTTCAATTATAGTCAAAACTAAAATTATAAAACACAAAATATGGCCCCCAGATTCTTGTAAACTATCCGCCCCTATTTTGATTTTCAGAAATTCAACTTTGGCTGCCACATTTTCAATAGCTTAAAACTATGTTCAGAAAAAAATATTAATCTAAAACTAGAATAATACAACTGCGAACGCGCGAAAATGAAAACCCAATTAGTTTTTGACATATGTGAAATGTATAAATTTTTTCAGTAATGGTTGTCAAAGATAATACATGCATAGAGGGAAATAGTTAACAAGGTCCACAAGGGGGATAGTTAACAAGATTCCGGCCTCCCTATAAAAAAATTAACAGGCAGGCATATGCGAAATTTTGGATCTACTTAACAATCTCCTCCCCCCTTTTTGAAAGGGGAAGATTGTTAGATCCGATAAAATTTGTACCACCTTGCAACGAACTGGCTCCCTTGTTGCAATAAGGGGGGGGGGGGTTAACAAGATCCGATCAATTTTTCACACATTTCACAATTTGCGCGGCGATCAGTTTTCGGTTCAAGCCATTACTGGTCGTGTTGTGACTGATCACGACAATAGGAACTTAATTTGATTTTTAATTGCTTAATTTCTCAAATGCTCAAATTTCGTTTTCCCAGAAATGCATCTTTCAATTTGAGCGCATTTTTATTGTCTTGTATTTCTGAGAAATAATGCTATTAAATTAGGCTAGTCGATACGTTTTCATGTTTTCAATCTTTTATGCTAGTCGAGCTATATGCTAGTCGAGCGGTCACCCTTTGAAGCATCGTTGAGATTAGAAGTGGGAGTATGCTAACAGCAGCGACTTGACGAGACAAAGATACTTTACGAAAAATGATGCAATCTATGTAGCTGAAAAATTAAAAGCTGATGTCAAAAAGCGCACAAAAAAATTCGATATCTCAGTATGAGTTGGAACTCAGGACTAGTCCTTGTATACGCTGACTTAAGTTTATAATTTTATCCGATAAAATTTTTCAGGAAGAGGGACCTCTTGTAATTTTCAAGTTTTTGGAGCGTAATTAACCCCATCTTTTTTTCTCTATGATGGATGTTGAACTGACGAAGACTGATATAGATGCTGATCTTGCTCAGGCTCATTCAGATTCTAGGTTTTTACTTTTTAGCTTTCAGCAGTTAATTTATTCTTTTCTGGAACAAAACTTTTACTCTTTTCCTCTCAAACTTGTGCAAAAGGAAAGCAGCAAAAATATTGTTCCAGAACTGAATAAAATAACCAAAATTAGCTGAAAAAAATGGAAAAAACTTGAATCTCAAAGAGTCTGAGAAAGATAAACGTCTAGATCGGTGTTCGTTAGTTCACCACCGATCATAAATAGTGAAAGATGGGGTTGATTAAACTCTAAAGACTCGACTATATTACTTAAAGTAGGTCCACCTTCCTGAAAATTTTCACCGGATTAAAGATTGATTTGCAATTTGGAATCTCTAAATAGTCGTCGGGTTACTCGGGCCTCTGTGGCAAAAACTTTACCAAGCATGGAAACTAGAACACAAATATTGCAGCGTTCATGGAAAAATGTGTCTCTTAAATGTTATAACTTTTTGAAATCAAACGAGCTGATACCAGATAATCCAAACCAATTAACTGAGCATCAACTAAATGGTTATTTCAAAAACGTGTTGTTCCGACTTTTGATACGAAAGTAACGGAATATTTGTGCTCGGGGTGCGTTTTTTTCTTCAGACAAATTTCGACTTTTTAACTAGCCATTTTTGACAGAATAATTTTAAATCATTCGAAAACTATTAGTGTCCTGAGCTTAAATTTGAAAAGATATTTCACCTATAATCATTTTTCTTGAAGTTATGAGGGTTTAAAGATTGCCATTTTGGCTATTTTGACCAATTTGGGACAATTAACGCGTAAGCAGAGATTTAATTCGTCTTAGAAATTGTTCCAAACTGGTTGAAAGAAGCTTAATTGCCATAATTGATTTGTTACAAGGAGCAAAACTTATTGTTTTGTACTTTATATGGCGTGTGAGGGGATGATTTTCATAGAAAAATTTTCAAATTTTAGAAAAGTTGTTCATTTTATTTTATTTCATTTAATTTTTTTGGATCTACTTAACAATCTCCCCCCCCCCCCCCCCTTTCAAGAAAGGGGGGGGGGGGATTCTTTAGTAGATACAATAATGGGGGGGGGAGATTGTTAAGTATATCCAATTTTTTTATGTTGCTTATGTTATTACTGCTCCATAAACGTTAAAAGGCAGTCGGAACTTTCAGGGCTTCGCCCTGATACGAGCAGTCTTGTTTTCATTGTTTCTTAAAGATAATGGAGATCTTATAGATTTATTTTTTTGAATCATCAAGTCGGATACTATCTCGCAACTTCTGTCATAGGTTTTTTCAGGGTCATGCCTCGATAAGCTGCATAGCTTTTTGCATGATCCTTGGTGGGTTTGATTTGTACATGCGGTTTATTGTTTACCTGTCTGTATAAAGTTACTCTCCTGAATAAACAATCAAAGATTGAAATTAATTAAGCGCATGCATGGACTAGTCCTCAGTTCCAATTAAAAATGACAAACCAGAAGTTTTTGCGTTGTTTGACATCAAGTACATATCCAGCTGAATGATTAATTCAGAATACTCCCATTTCTAAGCTCAACAATGCTTCAAAAGCTTTTTAAGCCTTTATTGTTATACACAGTCAAACCTTTGGATAACTCAGTTGTACAAATAACTGATAGATGTTATCAACATCGAGCCTTGCCAACCAAAACTCAATATCCAACAAAAACATCCGCTCGAATGCGTTAACTGACCATTTCAGGTAACTGACCATTGCGTTAACTGACCATTTCAGAGAAAACCGCAGCGGGCATTTACCGAGTGCCAATTTGAACAATGCGGACACTAACCCAGCGCTAGTAGACCCTAAATGATTTAACTTAAGCAATCGCTTAAAGCTCATTTCTGCGAAAGACATACAGCTCATCCTTGAACTTTAAGTTTCTTCAGAATCTCAAATTACTGAACGCTTGACATTTTTTTTGTGTTATTCCGCCTTGCATTACTTCTGGATTTCAGCGAAAGAAGTCCATTTTGTTGTCTTTTTCAACGCACACATTTAGGTCATATTTTCAATGGTGTGAACGCAACCACAAAAGCAGTTTGAAATAACGCCTTTTCTTGAATACGAATAGAAAATCGGCTCTAATATTTTATCTTGTCTTAAGGAGCAAATATCCATATCCCATTCACAATTTTTCAGAAACCCATAATCTTTTGACTAATATAGAAAACAAAAAAATCCAGTCAAGTGTAATCGTGGTATATTGGTAGGAATAAGAAATGCGAAGCCCTGAATGTTCCGACTGCCTTTAAGGTTTATGGAGCAGTAGTAATAACATTTAAAAAATTATATAAAATAAAGCAAAATGAAAAAAAAAAAACAGGTGAAATATCTTTTCAAATTTAAGCTCAGGACAACAATAGCTTTTGAATGATGTAAAAAAAATTTTGTCAAAAATGGCTAGTTAAAAAGTCGAAATTTGTCTGAAGAAAAAAAACCCACCCCGAGCACAAATATTCCGTTACTTTCGTATCGAAAGTCGGAACAACAAGACTGCTCGTAACAGGGCAAAGCCCTGAATGTTCCGACTGCCTTTTAAGGTTTATCGAGCCGTACTAACATAAAAAAATTTAATGAAATAAAATGAAAAATTTTTTCTAAATTTTGAAATTTTTTAAAGAAATTATCCCCCCCGTGCAATATAAAGTTTGAAAGAATAAATTTCGCTCATTGTAACAAATCAACTATGGCAAATAAGCTTCTTTCAACCAATTTGGAACAATTTCAAGACGGATTAAACCTCCGTCTACGCGTTAATAGCGCGGAATAGATCGCGCGTTAATTGTCCCAATGAGGTCAAAATGGCAATCTTTAAACCCCCATAAGTTTACGAAAAATGATCACAGGTGAAATATCTTTTCAAATTTAATTTCAGGACAGCAATACCTTTTGAATGACGTAAAAAAATTTCGTCAAAAATGGCTAGTTAAAAAGTCGAAATTTGTCTGAAGAAAAAAAACCCACCCCGAGCACAAATATTCCGTTACTTTCGTATCGAAAGTCGGAACAACAAGCTTATGATAACATATCCCGGGATGACCGAAACTTCTTATCATACAATTCCCATATATGAGAAACTTCTTGTCATACAATTCCATACAATGCCATACGTACAGAAAATTTGTATGAAATCTCTATGATAAACATTTTTCCATAAATGAAAATTGTATGATAGGTGTTTTTCCATAAACCAAAAAGTTTGATTTTTTCTTTCTAAATTTATTTCTGAAAATTTTTCGGTTGTGTGTGCAGCCGAACACAAGTGACAAAGACCTTGGTTACTCAAAGCACCAAAGGTTGGACGGTCTTTGCAATTACAATGCATAGAAAACGACCTGTCTTCGGCGGTCTTTCACAATTGATATAACAAAAGCAACAAACTTTTAGTTTTTGGCAAAATTTTTTAATGGTGATTATTTTAAATTTTTGAATTATATAAGAAAACTAAAAGAGAGGATTTGACATTAGAATGAGTGACTCACGCTCCCCTCCAATTTACAAGCCCCCCTCTCAGCGTTCAATAAGGTAATCAAACTTATTTGAAATCACCCCTCTCAGGGTTTGATAGTGCAACCAAGGAAACTTGGTGAATTGTCGCCTGTTTGATTGAACAAAAAGATGCTAGTGCAACTCGACCTGCTGCAAAACACCGTACTTGTTTGACTTCGCTTTTGTCTGCCTAAAAGTACAATATCGGCTATAAAAATATGCCTTGCAGTTGACTGACATCAAACATGGGCAATGTTTTGTGACACAACGTCGGCAGTCCTTAACGATTTTTATTTTGAAGACGACTTGCTCTCTTTTTGAGAATCTGACTAGTGCGTACAAGTTGAGTCATGTTATAATTTAGTAATGGCGACAGGTGGCTTAAGTTTACTAATATAGCTTAAAGTTTACCAAAATCCGCTTAAAGCTAAATCAAAAATAGAAGCAAAAGTTATCACTTTGAGGAGATGAGCCTTTGCACAATTTCGAAATCAAGAGGAAATATCTCGACGACATTTTGCTTTAAAAGTTTAGGCCAGCTTGTAGTTGCTTTCAAAGAAAGCCCAAATCTCAGACGTTTTTGCACTAAAGGCAAGAGATAACTAATCCATCCAGTTGAATGAAAAAATGACGACTCGAGGCTCTATTTACAAAAATAGATTGCTTAAGGCGGATTTCATATCATTGTCTCTCAATAAAGCCAATAAAAGTTGAGGTTTTATCGCACTAAAAGTTTTTATCGATAGCTTTTGATTTGACGCATTGTCTTGTTTCCAATTATTGCACTCACCGTCTCGCTTAACCCGAGTTTGATAAGAAACGCCTTATCAGGTTTGATTGCAGGCATGTTATTTTGAATATTTTCGTTAAAGCCTATGTCGTGGCTATCCACGCACAATTTTCTCATTTGAAATAGCAACGTTGAATCTGAGTTAACAGTTGAATTATTTTGAGAATCCTTTCAATGGATGTTAATACCGTGAGGCCAAAATTTCCAAGCTTATGATGTCAGAGCTTCCAGTTGATGGGTTTGGTTACGTTCAGCAGTCTTTCATGAAATGCGGCGTAAAAAAATTTGAGCCATTTTAGATTGAGAAAGAATTTTAAAATCAGAAGTTTGGAGAAGCAATTGTGCTTTTTGTTCCGACTTTCGATACCAAAGTAACGGAATATTTGTGCTCGGTGTGGGTTTTTCTTTTTCTTCAGACAAATTTCGACTTTTTAACTAGCATTTTTTGACGGAATTTTTTTTACATCATTCGAAAGCAATTGTTGTCCTGAGCTTGAATTTGAAAAGATATGTCACCTGTGATCATTTTTCGTAAAGTTATGGGGGTTTAAAGATTGCCATTTCGGCCAATTTGGTACAATTAACGCGCGATAAATTTCTCGCTATTAACGCGTAAGCGAGATTTAATCCGTCTTAGAAATCGTTACAAATTGGTTCAAGGAAGCTCATTTGCCATAATTGATTTGTTAATAGGCGCAAAATCTATCACTTTGTACTTAATATGACGTGTGAGGGGATGTTTTTCCATAAAATCTCATTTTTTTTTCAAAAAAAAAATTATTTTTTTATTACTTTGAAATTTTTCATCTTATTAATGCTCCATAGACCTTAAAAGGCAGTCGTAACTTTCAGGGCTTCGCCCTGATACGAGCAGTCTTGTTGTGTTTTTGTTCTTCCATTCAAAATAATCAAAGTTTTATCTCGCCCTAAACGGAATTGGTTGTACGAAAACTTCGGTATCGAATTTGCAATCTCCCTTCTGATTTTTCTGAAGATCAATTTTGACTGTCGTGTGATATAATTTCTATAAAAAAAGACCAGCGCAAAATTTTTCTAAATGTTCATCCAATACATCTACTGATCAGAACTGGCTGAAACTATGAGTGGGTATGCTCAGGGGCGGATTTAGGGGGTGCGGACGCCTCCCCCTCAGGGATTCGACCACCTGCCAACCCAAAGAGTCCCCCTTTGGTATTTTTCAAGAAATAGATTTTTGGCCGACCGACCCTAAAATTTTTCTAAAGGCGCCTTTGGTGCCAATATATGCTAATTTTGAGTGGGCAGCGCGCGCCGAAAAAACGCAATTTTTAGATCAAAATTTTCCAAAAATTGCCAAAAAAAAAGCCTTTTTTCGGTCAAAACAGGGTCTTTTTATTGCTTTGGGAGAGCTCGGAAAATCAATTTGATCGACCTAAAAAAAGGTCGACAAATTTTTTAAACATTTTTTGAAAATCCGCCCCCCCCCTCGAGAAAATCCTAGATCAGCCAATGGGTATACTCATTATGCATGGCTAGGTCTGTACGTGGAGGAGATTTTTTAAATATATCTGTATAATTTTGGTAGTTTTATCCAAAATATGTGAATTAATATGTTTTAATCCGAGTAAAATTTGTTGAATTATTGTTAACACGACTGCTCGTATCAGGGCAAAGCCCTGAATGTTTCGACTACCTTTTAAAGTTTTATGGAGCAGTAACAACCTTAAAAAATTAAATGTAAGAAAAAAAATAAAATAATTTTTTTTTCTAAAATTTGATTTTTTTTTGTGAAAATCATCCCCCCACACGCCATACAAAGTATAAAAGGATAAGTTTCGCTCCGTGAAACAAATCAATTATGGCAAATAAGCTTCTTTCAACCAATTTGGAACGATTTTAAGACGGATTAATTCTCCGCTCACGCGTTAATAGTGCGAAATATATATCGCGCGTTAATTGTCCCAAATTGGCCAAAATGGCAAACTTTAAACCCCCATAACTTTACGAAAAAGATCACAGGTAAAATATCTTTTCGAATTTGAGCTCAGGACAACAATACCTGTCGAATGATATAAAAAAAACTTCCGTCAAAAATGGCTAGTTAAAAATTCGAGATTTGTCTGAAGAAAAAAAAAAAACCCACCCCGAGCACAAATATTCCGTTACTTTCGTATCGAAAGTCGGAACAATAAAAATCACCAAACAATTAACTTAACGCTCTTATGGTTAAATTAACTTAAGAGCAATTAACTTAATGTTCTTTTGGTACGCGCTCTTTTGGTAATTAAAAGTGCGCTCTTTTGTGTATGCACCATTGTAAACGAAAGCAGCTCACTTGTTCGTATCGAAAATATCAAATATGGAAAAGTCCAAACTGTGCATCCCTTTTTGTCGAACCCTCATCGGAGTATTAACGCGACAGTTTTTGCTCTGCCGGGGACCGAAGATGTTTTCGCTTGCTTTTAAAACTCGAAACTATGTTCATGACTTAACTGGTTTTTTGTTGATATTTTTTTCTCTTAATTTCCCAATAAATTTAAACTGATCAAAAAGTTACAACTGTAATTTTTGTAAGCCTAGCAAGCAGGACTCGACCTGCCATAGTCCTCGTTTTCTCTGAAAATTTTGATCACGTGATTTACAGTTGTTTTTGAAATTCTTCCTCACACAATGTCAAGTATGAAAAGAAATTTTTTTGCGTATAATGCGTCTAAGTTTCGATTAAAAGTGTGCCTCATTTGAATTTTGACCATTATTTCAAGGCGCATTCGGACGTATCAGTCACGTGTTTATACAACTATGGACATTTGGCACGCTTCAAATATACCAAAAGAAGCTAGTTTATGACACAAGGCAGTTTTCCGACAGCAAAAACTGAGTTGAAAATAGTTTAAGTTCGAAGTAGTCTGAATTAAAAGTAGTCTAACTTTCGTTGACAATCGAAGCAAAATTTAAAAAAGCATGCCTAAATCAAAGATTAACAAAGTATATCTTTTTTTTCTAGAGATCATAAGCCATAAAAACCGCGGAGTAACTACATACAAATTGCTCTGATAAGCTGATATAGACAAACAAAAGACGATACATTCGGGTTAAAGCATCAGGTTTCTCTTGGATTCCAATCAATCAGTTTTTGCAAAAAAATTTTTCCGCATGCTAAGATTTTTCTGGTTTTGTGAGAAATATTTTTTCCGTCCAGTAAAATTCAAAAAAGCAATTTGTGCATTGCGTAATTGTGTTTCAGTTAAAGTGCCCATTGCCGCATGATTTCTTAAATCTAATTTCATGGTCTTTATTGTACGTTCTATCTAATTTTAGTTAAAATTTTGATAATAAATTTCTTTATAAAAAGAGGTTTGTAAATATTCAAAAATTGGTGCGACTTAATCTAATGGTGCTTGCATTTTTTTCTCACTATTTAATTTATATTATACATAAAATTGTTATCCATTTTTCACTGAATCGGCGAAATAGTTTCAAAATTTGACAGCTGATCTGAAGTTTTCATTTCACGATCAGTTCTTATTAAGAGCGTTTATGCAGCTTTCTTTTTAAACCTGATTAAATTTTTATGAGCCTTGAAACTTCATGAGCCTTGAAATTAGATAGCACGAATGCTTGATAACATTCCACGTGACTAATGATACAACTGGAGGACAATTAGGCCCAACTTGTATAGCAGACAATTACTAATAGTGTCTATTTTTTCTTCCATCTAATGAAAGTAGGGAGGAACTTTGTCTTTAGGTGAAAATTTTTTCTTCTTGTTTTTGTTCCGACTTTCGATACGAAAGTAACGGAATATTTGTGCTCGGGGTGGGTTTTTTTCTTCAGACAAGTTTCGATTTTTTAACTAGCCATTTTTGACGAAATATTTTTATATCATTCGAAAGGTATTGTTGTCCTAAGCTTAAATTTGAAAAGATATTTTACTTGTGATCTTGTTTCGTAAACTTATGGGGTATTAAAGATTGCCGTTTCGGCCAATTTGGGACAATTAACGCGCGATGTAATTCGCACTATTAATGTGTAAGCGGAGATTTAATCCGTCTTAGAAATCGTTCCAAATTGGGCGAAAGAAGCTTATTTGCCATAATTGATTTGTTACAAGGAGCGAAATCTATCTTTTTGTACTTTATATGGAAGGGGACGATTTTCATTAAAAAATTCAAATTTTACAAAACAAAATGTTTTATTTTATTACATTTAATTTTAGAGCAGTCTTGTTATCCTTTGGTATCCAAAATTAGATATCACAAACGAAAATTAGATGAAGTCGATAAATATATGATATCAGCGAGTCAAGCATTCGAAGCTTACTGCTCAGCTTCGAATAACTACGTTTGAAGCTTCAATTAGCGATTTCCGTCACAAAAAGATCAACAATTATTTTTTTAAAAAAAAACGGAATAAAATGTTTGGTTACAAACTTCTAATTTATAACTCTTACGAATTCTCAACTGAAAAGTTTTTTTTGATTCTTCTGAGCTTGCTTTGTTCTTTTTTTCTTCTCCTTTTGCGCAATAACTTGATACATTATGAGAAAAGCAAATAATTTTGCTTCTATCAAAACCCAAAATTAAAAGATGTTTCGAATGCCACAGATCTTCGTAAAACTAAGCAAGCTTGCAAAATGCCCATTTTGAAAACTTTTTTTTGCCAAAAGTTTTCAGTTTTTCTGTAACCCGGAGCGTCGGTGGCCCATTAGGCCGACCGAGCAATCAATCCAAAATGAGATTGAGCTAGCTAGACACAAAATTATTAAGTGGCACGCAAAATTGTAACTAGCAGTTGTAAAAAATTATGGCTTCACACTGATACGAGCGGTCTTGTTGCTCCATTTTGGAAGAAGTTATGGAACATTTGTGGTCGAGGTGGTTTCTTTCTTCAGACAGTTTTCAACTCGTCCATTTTTTTGACGGAATAATTTTATATCGGCTGAAACTTATTGTTGTCTTGAGCTCAAAATAAAATAATTTTTGTATGATTGTGATTTTTTTTGTAAGTTGAGGGGGTTTGAAAGTTGCCAATTTGGCTAAATTGGGATAACTATAGCGCGATGTATTTTGTGCTATAAACGCGTTAGCAGAGATTTTATCCGTTTGAAAAAAATGATCCAAATTGAATTGAAGTATGCTAATTGACCTATTAATTAGTTTTCTATAAAGTAAAATTTTCACTTTGTACGTTATATTGCGTGTGAGTGGATGGTTTAAAAAAACTGAAATTTTTTTTTAATTCAATTTTTTTTGAAAAGGTCATTAGTTTTTTTTACACAAACACACTCCCTTTACCTTAAGAGGCAGTCGAAACGTTCAAGGTTTCGCCCTGATACGAGCAGTGTGGTACAACTTTATGTCGGCATGGTATTTAGTTTCAAGCAATCAAATTGGAGCATTCACATTGCTACTTTTTTTCTTTTAGATTGATAATTAAGGCGAAATAAGTACAGCGACCTGAATAATTGTTTCGCCATGTCAATAAAAAAGATATATGAAAAACAAGGCTATAGTTATTTAGAGATTCACCTGAAAAAAGAGCAAACTGCAAAAAACATTTGCTGCTTTTACAAACAGACAAACAGGCAACTACACTTTTTTTATAACGAACATCAAAAATTGACGACTATCAGGTTTTTAACTCAAATAAAAGTTTAGCGTAAAAAATTGGGTCCGTTTTTTTTTACTTTGGATCATTGGAGCTAAAGATCAGTATATAATCTTTTGAGGAGCACAGATTTAAAAATGAGTGCTGGAGATAGATACAAAAAACTTACATGTCTAATGTTTTTCAAGATATACATGCAATTGAAGACTTTTGGGCTTCAATTCCTTGTCTCTGTCTGTTTTCGAGCTTTCATAAAATCTATTTCTTATATTGCTTCCATTTTTGAGGTTTTTTTATTGTTTAGATAGTCAATTTCTTATGAGCGGGTTTGATGAAAAAAGTGTAACGATACCGGCATAGGAGTTTCAAGGATGAAAATCGATTATAATTGAAAAACGTGTGTACCGTTGCAAATTTAGACCTTGAGATTAATTAAATTTTCATTTTAATCAATCATTTTCATAAAGATCAATTTAAAAACCATTATAATTGATTGTAAAGGTTTTCATTTTTTTTCGTATAAACTTAATTTATTCGCTTGTAGAAAAATGTTCTTTCAACCTTTCAACGCTTCTTCAACACCCCCCTGCCTCCCAGTTTACCGCCCTCATTTTTACCACCTCACCACAATGGGGTTAGACTTCTTCCTGTGTCTTAAAACCCTCCTATGTTAAAGATTGAAAGGAGGGGTTTGGGCGAAAGCGCGGTGGGGGTGCTTTAAACGTGAAAGGGGGAGTAAACAAAAACGCTCCTCACCACCGCCCCACATTTCAATTTTTTGGTTTTCTCATTATTCTTATGGCTGAATACGTGATGGAACGATATAAAGTATGAACGAAAAATGTGTTCACCGTGCATAAATTCATCAAATTATGACAACGTAAAATTAATTTTTCAAAAACTGAAAATCAAATGTGGGGTAAAAGTGTAAAAGAGCCACGGCAATGAATAGGTGTATGCGGGAAAGGGGGGCTTTAAAACAAATAAACTACATAGTGGCAAGTTACATTTTTTTTTTCCAATTATGGACTGTGAATTTATGGATAATTCTACTTGCGTGAATAATTCTAGAATATTCCCAGCTGAAAAACAAAACAGCAACGTTTATAGCTTTTAAGGGAACTAAAATAACTCAAAATTATTCTAGAACATTCATAAACAAGCGTTGTATAAAAAAAATGAAAATTATCCTCGTTCGGTTTCCAAAATTTTTATTCATCTTCTCCATCCTTGAATACGTATTACGTTTTAAAGAATTTAACGAATTTAATTAATCATAATTCTACTTGCGTGGATAATTCTAGAATATTCCCAGCTGAAAAACAAAACAGCAACGTTTATAGCTTTTAAGGGAACTAAAATAACTCAAAATTATTCTAGAACATTCATAAACAAGCGTTGTATAAAAAAAATGAAAATTATCCTCGTTCGGTTTCCAAAATTTTTATTCATCTTCTCCATCCTTGAATACGTATTACGTTTTAAGGAATTTAACAGCTCTATAATGCGAGCAAAACAGTTTGAAGCTAAAATTATTTTTTGAAGCAAAAAGTAAATTAAATAAAAGATTGCAAGATTAGTTTGTCATTGTTGTATTCGTTACTTATAATTTTTCCAACTGTTGGGCTATCATTTGGATTCAATTAAAATCTCCTAACTCAGCCACAATTTTGAAAACTATTAGATTACTTCCAAAATTTATTCTCGAAATCTGTGGTTCGTATTATCGTTTATGAAATATAGATTTTGTGCATTCTAGCTCTGAGATTTTTTGAAGATCATTGTTTTTAAATTGTTACCAACCAGTTTCTAAAATTTAAATATTTTTTTGAACCTTTTTGTTGTCTTTCCGCTAGAACTTGCTTTAACATTTGAATTTTTCAGCTGCTCAATTTTTCACTCAAATTTTTTTTTGTATTATGGTGAAAAGCACAATTAAGAAGCTCATATCCGCCTAATGAGCCTCATATAACGTATAAAAATATAACAATAACTGAGGTGCTTCAGTAATAATGTTAAGTTGACGTGATTGGTATTGGCGACATAGAGTCATATAAAAACAAAAACCTCGAATCTATTTTTTTCGACACAGAGAAAACTTGTAAGATGTAAGAGAACGCCGAAAACCGCCAAATATATGGGTCAAAATATTTCAAAGAGTGCCTAGAATTGCCTTTTTTGGCCTGGTTTTTCAAAGTTTTGCCTGCGTTGCAGAAATTTTTGCACAAAACAGGATCTTTCTAGTGATTTGGAAGAGCTCAGAAAATCAAATAGTCGATCTAAAAAAAATTAAAATGTTGACCAAAAATTTAAAAACTCTCGAAAGTCCGACCACGATCTTCTCCTTAAAATATGGATTTAATTTTTTTTATTAATTAATCATAAAAGTTTACAAGCATGATAAAATCAAAAATTATTTTTTATCTTCTCTACGCGCAATGAAAATTACCAAGTAACAAGACTGCTCGGATCGTGTTAAATTTTCCACCTCTTTTCCAAAAGGGGGCGAATTTTTTACAAGGTACAAAATTTATATATGGTTAACATGTTCAATTATTTCTTTATAGAGGACCTAGTTTGTTACAAGGTACCATAGGGAAAAAATAATAAACAAGATCTATTGGCTCGCATCAAGGCAAAACCTTGCATATTCTGAACGCCTTTCAATGCTGATGGATATGTGTCTGCAACAAAATATTTGGAAAAAATGATAACTTTCAAAAAACCGGAAAAAATTCAAAAATGTTTTGAAAATTGTTTAAAGGTCATTCTCTCACACGCTATGCAAAGAACAGCATGAATTCTTTTTCATACAGCAAAAAAATCAGTAGATCAAATGGCATGCCACAACTCAAATAGGATTTCTAACACAGGTTAATCTCCGCTTACGCGTTAATAGTACGAAATAAATCGCGCGTTTACTGTCCAAATTTTGCAAAATTGGCAGCCTTAAAGCATCTGTGACTTTACAACAGATAAATCAAGCTCAAGACAACAAAATCTTCCGATCTTAACTAAAGATAAACAAGACTGCTCGTATCAGGGCGAAGTCCTGAGTGTTCCGACTGCCTTTTAAGGCTTATGGAGCAGTAATAACATTGAAAAGTTGAATGTAAAAAAAAACGAAACACTTTTTTTTTTTTAAATTTGAAGTTTTTTCTGAAAATCATCACCCCACACGCCATATAAAGTACAAAAGGATATATTTCGTTCCTTGTAACAAATCAATTATGGCAAATAAGCTTCTTTCAACCAATTTGGAACAATTTCTAAGACGGATTAACTCTTATCTTACGCGTTAACAGCGCGAAATATATCGCGCGTTAATTGTCCCAAATTGGTCAAAATGCCAATCTTTAAACACCCATAACTTTACGAAAAAGGATCACAGGTAAAATATCTTTTCAAATTTGAGCTCAGGTCATCAATACCTTTCGAATGATTTAAAAAAATCCGTCAAAAATGGCTAGTTAAAAAGTCGAAATTTGTCTGAAGAAAAAAAAACCCACCCCGAGCACAAATATTCCGTTACTTTCGTATCGAAGGTCGGAACAATTACTAATGTTATAGGTTTTATAACTAGGTTAAAGTCAAGGTAACGGAATATTTGTGCTCAGGATGTCTTTTTCTCCGGACAAATTTTGATTTTTATCTAGGAAATTTTGACGGCATTTTTAAAACCCTTCTAAAAGTATTATTGTCGTGAACTCAAAGTCAAAAAGATATTTAAACTGTCTTCATTTTTCGTAAAGTTGTAAGTATCCCAAAGAAGCCAAGTCAAAAACGTTTAAATCGCAAAAAGTTCTTTTATTTTTTTCCTTTTTGAGCTGGGGGCATTATTTTTTGGGCAAAAACTACCTCAGACCGAAATACTTTGTAATTTTCTCGAAAATCGGACGAAAAAAGTCTTTTACCCAGCCTTGACAATTTATGTTCCGTTATAGACATCATCGATCATACTAGCATTTAAGTTTTGTGCACAATGCGGTTACATGTATTCAAGGCTCTTTTCCAGTCCCCCCTTCTGAAATGAATTCGATAAGAATCTAATTAAAATGACTTTCCACACTGGAAACTGCATTAAAACATGTCAGCGTGAACAGGTGAACAAATTTTACAACGTTTCCTACATGCAAAATGCTGCGTGAACAGTTTTTGAGCGGTTTCATTTTATAACTTTACGAGGGGGGTGGGAAATAAACTGGAAAAGAGCCGTATTCAATAACAAAATCTAAAACGTGTTTGTTTTTAGGTGAAAAAACTATGCAGATTAACGCTTGAACAGTTTTTATGAATGAACAGCAGAAAAACTTTACTTTGGTAATCACTCGATTTTTCTGTACAGATATTATTGAAAGCTAAGAGTTGAAAATGAAAAAGTCGACTCAAGGCGTAATCTTTCTTCTGATCAATGCATTTTCGATTTCGAGTGCCAGTCTGCTATTTGTTACATCCGGCAGAGAACCCGCACAGATCATTACATGGGTAGGACTATTCGGAGCTCCACTTAGCCTCACGTTGCTTTCGACCGAAAAATCCTTCAATCCCGTCAAGTTATGTAAAATGAAACAGTTTTATTTAAGTATTCTCAGCGCTTCGTTATTTGGAAGTATTGCGATTGGATTTCATTTTTGGTCTCTGGAGTTTATTTTGCCCTCTGATAATAATATGGTCGGAGTTTTCTTCTCACTTTTTACCTCAGTCATTTTGCAGTCGTTCGAAGACCGAAAACGGCCCACGCTTTTAACAATTGTTTCCGTCTTTTTCGGATTTATCGGGACCGTCGTAATATGCGACCCGAGAACACTTTTCACCGACAGAATCCTCGATTTCCGAACGATTAAAGGAGTCACGATTTGCGCAATCAGTGGAACATGTTTTGCTTGTTTGTATTCAAATATCCGACGTTTCCCAAAAATGCCACCTGAGTGGACTTGTTTATGGCTCATGGTCGGCAATATTTCGTTCGGCATGATTTCATACCGCCCCCTTGCGGCTGATTACCAGACATGCTCAAAACTAGCCATGATTCTATCAGCAGGCTCTTCAATACTGCAAGCACTCGCATCTATATTTGGCTTAAAAGGAACAATGCATACGACAGTTACTGCGCTTTCGGTCATACAACTCTTGGCTCCAGTTTTCAGCTTCTTCGTCCAGATATTCATTCTACCAGAAGGAGTCTCATGGACTTCGGCGGTCGGAATTATTTTTGTCGTTTTAGCTGTTCTGACCCAACTGAAGGTTTTACGCAGAAGAGAAGAAATTATGATCAAAGAGAAACTAAGTTTTGAGTTACAACAAATTAATTCTCGGAATTGAAAAGGATCAAGCTGTTTGCTACCAAATTTGTAAATTTATAATAGTCTCATAGTACAATTATCTATAAATTGATAAATTGAACAGCAGCGATCTTGAACTACAGTCGTGAAATGGTAAATTTATATAGATATTTTGTTTTAAAAAAAGAAGATCATTATCTTCTTTTTTTTTAAACAAAATATCTTTATAAATAGTTTTCGAAAACAAAAGGGCGTTGAATGTGCGCAAAATGGACGCAGTTTGCCCTCTCTGTAGTTTTTCTATAGTTAACTAAAGAAAAAGTATTGGAAGTGCGAAATGCTTCCATTTTTGCACACATTCAACGCCCTTTTGTTTTCGAAAGCTATTCATAACGCTATGACCTGACAACTCCCATGGCTTGAAACACGATGAGTTATGGTACGGAATCTTTTTCAGATTGACTTAACTTAAAAACAGTTGGTCTAAGTGTTGTGTTAAAAATATTGAACTGTTTCAGAGGGGTCTAGGACAACAAGCCGACGGGACTTCAAGCCGAAGGGACTTCACGCCGAAATTAAAACTTTACAAGCACCCCAAAACGCTATTTTATCATCTGCAAAATGTTGCTTTTCTAAAATTTTGGCAAGTTTAGTCCATAATAAGCGTTATTCATGACAATGCACCACTTGTGATTCGCATCCGTTAATAACATCAGCCGGTTTTTGAAATGCATAAATTATAAACATGAAAAATGCCTTCAACCATGTTTTACTTTTCAATTTTCCGGAACATCATTTGGAAGCTTAAATTATATGCAAACGCCAATAACTAGTGAAGAAAGATCATGAAATTCAGAAATTCTTCAAAAAAGTTTTCAAATTGTTCATATTTCACGACTTTATAAGGAATTATTCGGCTTGAAGTCCCTAATTTTACAATTCGGCTTGAAGTCCCGTCGGCTTGATGTCCGGCACCCGTTTCAGAGATGAAAGATCTAAATAATTATTTTCTATAGCAAATAATTGATATCAAGGCATCACTCAAACCTCAGAGGTTGATGAAGAGGAAAAGAAAAATTCATTTAAAAAAAGCGTTTGAACTAAGCAATCGAGCTCAAACAATAGAAAGCTTCAATTCTTAGTGGCAGTTAGCATTTGTAAGGCGTACAATTCGAGACTGTCAGATCATGTCATCGATCCCCTGCCATGGCAATGATAGTGTGTGAGGATGAATTCTCACTTGACCTCTATCTTCAGGCCTATCACACCCTGACTGATTAAGGCTGCAATAATGGTACCACTTGAAAAAGGTAGACGCAAAAAACACAGCCTTGAGTAGCAAAAAAGAGCTACGCACAACAAAATAGCATGGGATTTGGGGAAATAAGAGAATCGGACTATGCTTAGACTGGCCGGATAGCCTTTCAAAGATCCTCTAAGAATCGCAGAAACCACAATTAATTAATATGTATTAACTCCAGAAAACGATCACAATGAAATGAGATAAACACTTAAAATACCAATGATCATCAGAAGATATCAAAATGAGATCGAACGGTACAAAATTAAGAAACATATGAAAACTGCACGAGTTTCTTAAGTGGCGACTATTGAAAATAAAGCTTTTCTTTATTAAACTGTTTGTCATCCTCTGAAATATAAGTCAAAATTAGCGTTGATTGTTGAGATGCAAAACATCCCGCCGTTCATGAATTTCGGTCCCACTCACGGTACATCTCTATTTTTTTTTAATCGGTCAAAGGCTCAAGGTGAGGTGAATCTATTACCTCATAATACCGGACAGTTAAATCTTTTTGATGGCATTCGAGTAAAAAATCAATGATTTAGACGTAAATGACTCCATAGATGGCAAACTTTTTTTTATAAATTGATTTCGCATCGTTTTTTTCCAAATGGCTCTAGTTGAAGACTCTCAACAATCATCGTAACGCCGATGGGCCAAACAAACGGAGAAGATTACCAGTAGGACTCTAGTCTGTACCGGGAACGTTTCAGAATCTAATGGAGTTAAAACTCAGTGGACTCTCATAGTAAATTGCGTAGGTCCGGTAGGTCTACCTATTTGGTAGTTTCTTTTGCGGCAGACCTGAAAAATCTGGATCTAGTTCAATGGCAAAAAAGGGGAGCTGGTTTTAAAATAGTAACAATTGTTTCAAAAAGATTTACCTCTTATTGTACATTTTGTGTCAAACAATTGGTCGATGTTGATCCCGGGAATTAAAATGAAGTAAAAATCAAAAATTATCCTCTTAAGATTAAACAACTGCACCAGTTTTAAGAATCACCGGATTCTACCGTATATTTATCCAAGAAGTTCAAAAAAGAGCAGAGTTACTGTAGAAACGTCTGATAAAGCGCAAAAAAAACTTTGAATCCATTTGTCATAATCAAACTTCAAAAAAAAAATCCTTATTCTGGGTTTTTTTATATCAAAATCAAAATATTTCAAAGACCACTTATTTCTTCTGAGTAGATTTTTTTCTAAACTGATCAAAATTAAAAGTAGTGTGGCAAAATGAGCGCTCTAGGTTCCTTGTTGTTCAAAATATATGTCAATGATAAACAAAAACAAATATGAGATGAAAGAATAACACACGAAAACACATAGACCTCACTCTAACAACGCGTAAACGTCTACCCGGGTAGAGTTTCCGAAAACACGAAAACAAACAGTAATTTGCTCTAACAACGCGTAAGCGTTTTTCCCGGCTGTCCAAAACTGCTATTTATGCAATCTTCGAATATGGAAAAATGCTTATCATAAATTTTTCATGCAATTCTATAAGTATAGAAAAATGCATGAAAGCTTCCTGGCTAGTTCGTTTTTTTTGCTTAACTTCGTCTCAAAGTTTTTTGAGTTGTGTTCCTAACCGAAAGCAATGGAATTGTATGGCTAGCAATTTTGGTCTGTGGAGCTAAGCCGCCAGGGAATTTAATCCGCTGATAAATCCATTATAAATAATACGTTACTAGGCGCTAAGGTTATCTATCTTTTTACTTGGAATAATGTGTAGAGGGAAGTTTTCAAGACGAACTAATCAGCCACATTCGGCGTGGTTGAGGGCGAAAAATTCATAAATTGTTGACGAGCAAGGTGATAGTGGGTTTTGGGTAAGCCGGCCCACCATATTATCAAAATGGATGGGTTATTAATTTTTGATCAGCAACTCTGTGACTATCATTAGTGCTCAAATCACAAAGTTAGCGATGTAGAAAAATGGTAAAAAACAGTTTTTAAAAGCTTTAAACGTTTGGTTGCGGCATCGCAATCGCTGAAATTTTTATAGATTATATTCATGAAAAAGAAACGCACAAATAAGATTCATATTTTGTTTTAATGTTGTAACAATAGCAATATAAGTTGATATATTGCAGATTTTGTAGTCTTCTTTGATCTCAATTGTTTTTTTTGTAACAAATTTATTAAAAAAAGATCATTTGCTAAGTTTTACCTGACAGGGACAGATCTCCCGAGTGATTCAATTGTAATTGAAACTTCAAAGAAATGGGAGTTTATTTTTGAAAGAATTAAGTTGCCGATAAAATCCACATATAACAGCGTTGTATGCGAATTTGCGGCAACATTCAACAAAAATGTAATAAAAATTAACTTTAACTCAGTGCACATTTTGGAGTTTTTTGCTGTCTTCAAGCAATATGAAGCTGTATATGAAATTTTTCCCCAAGCTTGCTGAATTTGTCGCTTCAGGTAAAAAGATCTCAGCAATTTGTTGTTTGACTATAAAAATTTTTATTTTTTTTGTCCAAATTTTGATGTATTCGTTTTTTAGTGATAGTTTTTCCGTCTAGCCGATGGTTTATCTCCCGTATATTCCAAAGCAATGTATTATAGTAACAAACTTTTTTTAAATATATGTGAGGTATGTATAAGTTATAAGTAAATAATAAATTTTTTTGCGCTTGATCAGACGTAAGCAATTAACAACGTTGTTGGGACGATTAGTCAAACGGTGAAGGTCAAGATATTCTGGTATTTTGAAACTTTAAAAATTCGAAGTATGACGTCATATTTCTGAGAAACGTCAGAAACGGCCATTTTAGAGAAAAAACCAGAGAAAAACACAACAACATTAGTTGCGATAGCGATAACAACGAGAATTGTGATTGAAAAACAACGACAGATTGCAGGAATAGCAGAGACCGTTCCGAGTTGCAACTATTGTGTCGCTACAAAAGTTGCAAGGCCGTTGCGAACAACGGTGAAGGGTGGAAGACAGCCTTCCGGAAGGAGAATAAGAGCCTTATTTCCCCGGATTCAGGAATCCGCAGGGGTCTCAGGACTGGAACTTTTTTTAACTTATATAATTTTTTGGCTTCCCTGTCATGTCCTGAGTTGAATTTAATTAACATCTGAATTCATTTTGCTAGAATGAGAAGCTAGGAGTTGGGGGAAAGGATTGATCCATCTTCGATGGAGATGATGATTTTTATCTACTGAACAAAAACAATAATAATTCAATAAATAGTAGTAGCCCTGATTTTAGGAGTGATCTCGTGGTCTGGGGTTGCTGAGACCCAGCCATGAGCTCACTGTTTCTGCATGTAATTAAGTTAATTTGAGTGTTTTGACCGAAGCCGAAAGCAGTAATGTTTTTTGTCGACCCGATGTTAGAAAGACCACCGAAAAGTACTGGCTTGGTAAAGACGGTTAAAAACTTGTAAAGCTCTATTTAGACGTTAGCCAGTCGTCTTAGGACTTAGTTTTATTTTCCGTCGATATATATCTTCCGGGCGAATGTTACAATTTGTCAAGATGTTCTGTTATTTGGGCATGTAAAATTTTTTCAAAAATTTTAGAAAAAGCACAAGTTATTGATGTTGGCCGATAATTTTTTGCATCCATTGGGTCATCTTTTTTAAACAAAGGGGTTACGTGTGCCTTTTTCAGTTCGATCGGGAAAATGTTCTCATTTAAGCAAGTATCTTTGACAAAAGTTAAATGTGGAACTATAACTGATTGATCATCAATGATTTCCCAAGCAGGTACGGTACAAGGTCCGAGAGGTTTTCCAACATTAATTTTTCGAACTTTATCAAAGCATTGCTTCACTGTAATGTGTTGAAAATGGAAAGGTGCAGATTCAGAGGCAGATTTATTGTAATTCGGAGGCTTTTTAGCGCCGAAAAATTCGCCTAAGTTTGAAAAATTATAATTTAAATGATTGGCAATTTTTTTGTCTTGGGTTATCATTTCACTGAAGGAGTTTCGTAGAACTGTAATTCGATTGTTGCCAGAACATGTACCTCTAACTTGGTTAATATATTTCCATTTTTGTTGGATAGTGCTGAGAAGTGAAAAACAATTTTTTGAATGATCGACTTGTTTACTTCTAATCAATTGGCTCATTTGATTATGTAAAAACTGGTACTTTGACCAATTATCGCTTGTGCTTTACTGCGATATGATCTGAGTGAATTCTGTTTCTTAATCATCAATTGCTGACATTCTCAATCGAACCATTCCGTTTTCAACACATTTTTTGGTTCAAAATTACGAACAAACTTTTTTTCGATAGGAGCATGTTGCTGAAGAGCACAAAAACAAGGAACTAACGCTAAAATTCAAATTACCCCGCTAAAATTCAAAAGACCGAACAAAATCCCAAAACGAAAAGTTTTAACTATTGAAGAATAAAAAACTAAGAATTTCAAGAAGCTTACAGGAAAATGTGATCAATGATTACTTAATTTATTATGTAATTAGAGGTGTTTACATTTGATTGGTCAGAAATTTTTAGAGCCTTCTTGAGACATGTTTGTCACTTTTTTAGATCCAGATCTTTAATATTGTAAAAATTTTAATACTGATGATGCACAAAACGATTAACATTTCAAAGTCCTTAAACATGAAATTGTTTAAATGGTAATCAGAAGGTCAAAAGTATCATAGTAACCGAGGTTACAGTCATGAGTCCCTTCATCATGTATTCCAGTCAAAATCCTTGGAATTTTCTAGATATGGAAAAGATAATGATAAAAGAAGATGTCAAGTGTTTAAGTCCTTTTCATTTAAAATCGATACGGGTTACGCTTCTTCAATAAGAACACGCAACTCGACACGAGATAATATAATATACAAGTGTTACAAGTAAAAAAATTCGTCGAAAGTTATTTTGTCATTTATTGTTCCGAGTACGCAAGCGGCGTTCGCAATCTGTATTGCCAGGGAGATTCTCTGTTTTAAAAAGCTGCCTGCTCTGGGTTCCTCAGTGCATATGCTTAGGTTCTTACAAAGCTTGCTCAAAAAAACTTCTGTGCTGGGGCCGGCCGCGCCCTGAATTTCAAAAGCTAGCGGTTGAAAAAGATATCCATCATTTACAAGATCTTTATATTTGTCAATTTTTCGCCCTTCCGCTTCAGCGGCAGCCGTACCAGGGTTACAAACAGACCCGGCATTAATCCTACAAGGAGCTAAGGAGTCTACTACCGTTACATCCCACAAGAGCTGCTTACCATCAGCCCATGGAACGAGCGTCAAACCGTCTGGTCGCTTCTGATCGGTCCTGTAGAGGTGTCGTGGTTCTAAAACAGACGGAATGTGAGTAGATGATAGACTCTGCTTTATAAGGGCATTCAGGTTTGAATGCCTAGAGAATCTCCCTGCACTTTTGAGGCAAGAAAGACCATGCCAACCCTCCTCGGTAACGTCTTTTCCGCACACGCATTTATGCCGTTCGCATATTTTTGATCCTAATCGAAGTCCTATCGCAATTCTGAGTTGTTGGTTCGACAGTTTTAACCTTAAATTTTTGCAGGGGATGACGTTCAACCATTGGGATCCAAATCTATCTTGGAACGCGTTGAACATTTTCACGTCCGTTGGTTCGAGTCGTAAAATCAAGTCTGCAATTTCGCTGTCAAAAATTGGCTCCGTCCAATTTTTTTGGATTTCATTTTCCGGAGCCATTTCAATTTTTCCAAGGTCAAACCACCGTTTAAGCGCATCATCATAGGTTCCATCCACATGCTCCAAACCAAAGATTTCGCTCAAGGCATCTTTCGCTCCTACTGCTGAGGCTAAGAAAGCGGGTAAAGCGAGTAGACGAGCGGAAGAAACGCCCAAGCCACCTTTGGCTGCCGGGAGAACTGCTTGTAAAAACTGGTTATCATCCATTTTCACGTTAGTGACCTTGCATAACGAATTTCTTAGTAATTTATCGTAGCGTTCCAAAAAATCATTTTGCAAAAAACAAGGGCTCGTACGCAAAAAATATAGGAGTTTTGGCATGCTAAAGCAATTTTTCAGGAGGTAAAAACCATAATGCGCGTCTAGTTTGTCAATGACATCCGAGATTTTTTCAAGCTCCCTAATTTTTTCGTCGAGTAATTCTTTTCGGCAAAGTTCGCCGATTGGAGATCCTAAAATGAGGAGTTCTTCTTTTGTTTTTATTTTTATTTTGGGGCATATTTTTCGAAATTGTGTTAAAATTGAGTTATACTGTGTACTAGTAGTCGGTCCCAAAAAACAAAGTTCACACTTCTCAGTGTTTAAGCTCAGGCCGTAAATTTGTTCCGATTTCAGGATGTTTTTAAGGTCCCGGAGTACTACCTTATAGTCGTCGGCTAAATTCCCATCATCTAAATACCAGATGTTAATTTTCGACTCCAACTGTTTGACTAGTGTATGAATTATTTCCGCAAAAAGGGGTGGGGCTTCAGGATCACCTTGCTGAGTTCCGTCTTCTGACATTATGACAGAGCTTCCGTAAAAAAGGTAACTAGGTTTAGCATACGCGCAATAGGTGTAATTATTTAATTCGGGGCGATTTGAAAAAACATGATTCAGCATTGTTTCTCTGTTTAAAGAGTTACAGGCATTCTTAAAATCTAGTTTTAAAAGAACAGTACATTTTGGATTGTCGTCGCGTTCAATTAGGTTTCGAAACGAGTGCGCAGCTATTTCTGCTCCTCGTTTGGTACCGCATCCTACCTGTACGTTTCCGAAAAAATTTTGTCGCTCGGAGAGGGCCTTGCTTCCAGCGCATTTAGACGCGATACGTCTCAGCGTGTTGCCTATGGCAATCGGTCTCAACCCTCCGTCTATTTTTATGAGGGCGATAAGCTTTGCGCCAAAAAAGAAAAGTCTTAGTGGTTCCGGTATTTTGCCATCTCCAATGAGGTTTGTCAGCTTAGTAAGCGATTTCAGAAAATTAAGTCCTGCACTGCCATTCGACTTACTAACAAGATCTTTAAAAATTTGAGGAAATATTTTATCAGGACCTGCTGCTGATCCGTTTGGAAAGGACATTATCGCTTTGTATAGGTCGAAATCGGTTACGAAAAAACTATCCAACTTTTCAGGATTTGGAGCTGCAAATTTGGCTCGCTGCGGGTGCTTAGATAACAATTTTTGATAGTTATCAGTTGAAAAAGGAGCTAGTTTGTCATCCGAAGCAGCAAGCCTTATTCCTCCCTTTACATTTCCTTCATCGAGCTTACTACTTATTAACTTTATTCTCTGCTCGAGGTCACTCAGAGGCGGGCTTGAAACTTGGGGATGGGGTTTTGGAAGTGACACGTCATTTGCTCGAATTTTTTTATTTATCAAAGAGCTCATGCTTGTGGTCTGTGTGCGTCCACTTCTTTTCGGTTGCTCCAAAAAAAAACAAGAACGACGTTAAAAAAATTAGCCATTTTGTAACATCTTCTACATTGTAGACGATGTCATTTATTTTGTCCGACAGATTTTCCGCCAAGGGAACACGCGAGTCTTTTGGTACTCTCTTGAGTACTCGGACATTTGAGATGGCTGTATTAACATAATTGTCTAGCACTAAATCATTACCTATTGTTGCTTTATTAACAGATTTTACATCAACGCATAAAGGACACTGAAACCATTGGGTTTTCTTAGAGTCGCTAAGAGAAATATTTACACAACTGATATGATACCAACTAGAACAACAATCACATTTAATCCAATTTATCAGTCCTGAAGGTTTTAAGCAATCTTTGCTTGTACACTCTTTGTTGTTTTTCCTCATCTTGACGCAGCATAAAGGTAAAAAAAAGATTTTGACTGGACTTTAGGGGACTGAACTAACCCATGATAAGCGGTTAGTGAAAATTTTACAAATCAGCAAATAAAAAAAAAAAAAAGACAACTAAATTAATTTAAAAGGTTAAAAGGCAGCATAAAGGTTAAAAATCCAAAACAAGGAACAATCTCACCCGAGCTCAGTAGGTTCAGCGGCGCACCACCAGACTTCTCAAGCCAGTTCCAGTTCCCCACCTCCCCACAGAAAGCCACTTGACAGACCTGTCTCTAAAGTCCCTCAGAGGGCGCTCCACACACAGGCACAAACATCAAACATAACAAATCTATTTAATAAGTTTATCACAACAATTAGGCTAAAATTGTCCGAAAATGTCCGAAAAAGCGTCCGAAAAATTGTCCGAAAAAGCGCAATCCTTTTGCCTTGCTTTTTTGACATTTCAAATGCTGTTTTGAAAATTCGATTGCATTTCACTGTCTCAAGGTCATAATTTTTTAATACCGATAAAATTGTCCGATAAATTAGTTAAAAATCTTTGCTCTATACTACACTAGTCATATAGACCAAACAATAATCATGAAGACTCTGTCCACACTTATTCTATTTGGTTACAGGACCCCGATTAAACTATTCACTATACTTTTCATTCGTAGAGCCAGGAAAAGTACACGAAGTCTAATTTAAGTGCTTGTCACGTAGTCCCATTTCAGTTCAATCGTTTCAGCTTTTTCAATCTTTTCACCTTTTTGTGCAGGTGTTAGATTTCTCAATCTGGTTGACTTGAGTGATTTTCTTTACTTTCCTTTATGTTATACTTACTTTTATTCAATTTTTAAAATTACAATTTTTTTTACTCCGATGGTTCTTTGAGTGAATGAAATGATGAAAGACTACTAGTGTAGTTATTTCTGACCTCCTGATTTACACTTGAGAGCTCGATCGAAGACAAAAAGCAATGTATGAGTTCTACTTAAAGGTTAGAAAATGACTGGTAGCGTCTCAACTGCTACAGGATTTTTGACCCAGCAACTTACTTCTGACCCGAGTTTATCGGTCAATACAGCTACAACTGGTGCTTCTTCCAGTGTCAATCAAGTTATAATGGCATCAGCAACAGCACAATTAGATCCTCAGTTCAGTTGCGGCACACCGAATAGCTTGCCTAGCTCAGCAACTAATTCAGGCGTTGTCGCTGTACCCTCTACGGGCAAAAATCAGCCAGAAAGTATGCAGATGAATGTTTTCACTCAGCTGGAAGACAGGGGACCACGAAGCATGCAGAGATCATGCAAACTGACAGTTGCAAAATTGGCACTTAAGTAAGAAATACACTAAATCTAAAAGTTGACTATGAAGTAAGTTAAACCAAATTAATACCTTTCGTGGAAGCTTTTCGTGGAAGTAATTTTTCGGATATACTCTGAACAGCAAAAATTGGACCATAAACTCATTAATCTGCCAAATAAACGTTTCTCTATGTCAGACACTTTTTTATGCCTCTCAATTAAATTTGTCGGTCTTCCAAAAATTCGACCTTAAAGGAAAACGGGACCTCAATAAGTCCCATGGTTATCGCCTTCAGCCTTTTTTATAACAATTTCGTAGTTTTTGTTTTGAGCACAGAAATGTTCACATTTGCGATTAGCAAGTGTTCTCAAATCGAAATATAGGCTTTTTTTTCGGGTTAACCACTTGTTTAAAAAAATCTTTTATTTATGTTAACGAAAAATTTAGGGCAGGTTTCGTTAAGCTTTGATTTTCAATTTATGTTTCAAAGAATTAATTTCTACTTGATAAAAACATATTTTATGAAAATATGTGGGATTTGGTTTTCATCTTTTTTCACTTTTCTCAAAAAATTTAGTTTTTCTCAAAAACTTTTTTTTGTTTTTTGATGAGCAAAAGGGTTGTACCAATGGAAAGACCGCTTAGTCTCCTCTTTGCCTGTATATACGCCTAGTGTCTTTTTACCGTACGCCAGTTTCTAGAGCCTTCAAAAAAGTGCTTGGAGAGTTTTTCAAAATTTTTGGATTTTGGTTTCTTGAAAACAACCCTCCTAAATCTGAGAGTTTGTGTTCAATGATAGAACAGGTTGTGGAATGCTTGCGCCCTAATAACTTTGCTCTCTCGAAAAATTATGGCCCACAGAAAAGTCACAATTCTGATTTCTGACTGTTTTTTATTCAAAATTACGGACTTTTCTCGAAAACTATACTCCCAAATCTTAGAATTTTGTTTCAATTGAAAGCAATGGTCAAGTATTTGAATGCTCAAGTATTTTTCCAAAAAAAATGTTGTGACCCTCGAGTCAAATATTTGATTTTTTTTTGTAATCGTTATGAAACTTTTCCCAAAATCTGAGATTTTGGGATCAATGTGGGAAAGAGTTATGAAACACCCGTGTATATACAGCTACGCCGTCATATTTTTTTTTCGCAGAAAAGTTTATGGCCCTCTCAAAGTTCCTATATTTGATTTTTTGATCGTTTTTTCGAAACTTTTTTTTTCTCGAAAACTACCCCCAAATCTAAAATTTTGGGTACAGTTAAAAGAATGGGCTGTGGGAAGCTCTTCTGTATTAGCGGCTATTTCTTCAAAAATCCTTTTGGTGCTCAGAAAACTCAATGTTGTGATGCCCTTACCGTTTCATGAAACTTTTTGACTTTTCTCGAAAAATCTCGACTCTGATATCAAGGGTTTCATCGAGGCAGGAGGTTGTGAGAAGCCTCCGTGCTTTTTTCTTGTGTAAAGGGGCTTCTAATAACCTCATGCCTCGTTTAAACCCTTGATATGCCTCAATTAAGCCTTAAGTCAAAAAAATTTTGTCTTTTGGAAAATTCCAATTTCTCAAAAAATCTCAAATTTAATTATTTTTTTTAGAGAGCCAATTAAGATTTTGTGCGAAGACCAAAGTTTAGAATTTTTGTTTTTACCCATTTTATCCTGCATCAGAACAACAAATTTGGAAAAATCGAAAAGGTGCCTTCAGATTTAGATGGGCTCCTAGTACTTTAATTGAAAATTGTTCTGTAATTTGTAAATTTACCAACTCTGATTTTGAATTCTTTTTTGGTTAAACGGTTTCACTGGGAATTTTGAAAATATCTTCGCCTGTTTCAAAAGTGATGAATTGTCAAAATTTTGACTACAGTTTCGTTTTCGGCTCAAGTTGTTTGCCTTATTTGCCGCCCAATTTTTGATTTTCAATTCTTGTTAAGAATGTTTATGAGCCGCATTCAAGGCAAAGGTATCAAATTTTTGTAGATAGTTTTTTTTGACTTTTTTCAAGTAATTTTTTCAGCGGAATTTTTCAAAAAATGACTTCTTGTAATACAATGTTCTAATTGTATCGCAAATGTTGCCAAGCTCCGCTTCGCCTCTGTTTATGTTCTTGGGTTATCATTTGCTTAGGAGTTAACATCATGGAACTTCTTCGCCAAATACTAGCTGAACTTGTTTGTCAGATATATTGCTCATGACCAGAAATCAATTTTTAAATTTATACAGCGTGAAGCTGCTTGTTTTTCAAAAAAAATTAAGTCTGCTGCTCCTTGTCTTATTTTCATTGTCTGTTAAAGAAAATCTCGATGCCGATCGCTTGCATTGCGGTTTGAGGCTATGCTTTTTAGGGGGTCAGTAGCACATGTTTTTAGTTATACAATGAAACAGGTAAAAGCACTAGTATATGTAGATCATTTTTGACGCATTCCAGAGCTTCGAACCGTACGAAAAGATAGGAACAATATAATTTTTCTTAAAGATTGTTTTTTCATTTGCCATGTAGCGCGTTTGATAATCTTGTGTTTTCATGAAGATTTTTAACGCTTTCTCCTCGTGGAGCGTGAGCTTCCCAAATGAGTTATTCTGCAACTGTGACTCGTAAAATCTCTTCGACATCGCTCCTTGTTATATTTTTTGTTCTTCGCTGTCACTCGGCGTTCTCCTTTGAATTTGATTACTTAAGATTTTTGTAGATTGAGTTTCAGGTTTGATTTGCGTCAACAGTAATCCTTTGCACATCATAAGCACCTTTATGGGGTTAGTTTCAGAAGTTTTGCAAGCATTTCCGTGAAATTGAGACATCATTCTAAGTGCACCGTATTAGTTCTGTTAATTTTTATGCAAGATAAATCTTCATCATTTTTGTTTAAAATCAACCTAAATTGAGAAATACGCGTTCTAAATTTCAAGGTTTATTCATTTTGTCCTGATAATTTACATTAGCACTGTAATTGAAGCATCGATTGCCGAACCAGAACAATACACAAGCTTTTCTGAGACCAAAATGTGAATTAGTGACAATTTGTCGATAAAAACGATGAGGAGCAAAGTCTTAACACTGAGCCTTGAGGCATCCCTCTTTTAACAGATAATTTAGTAGCCAATAAACCATGTCTTCGTACTTAATGTTGACTGTTTTTGATATAGCTCACGAGAAGCTGCAGAAGTGGTCCAGTGATGCAAGTTGCTGCGAATTTCTGTAACTTCCTGTGGCATGCTTTTTCATAGTCGAGTTAAAATGAGCACAAGATAGGTGGTCCATAGCCATCGAAAGTGTAACTAATTTGTTCAATCATTTGTGAGGCATGAAATTCCGAGAAAAGCCAAGTTTCAGATAAACATAGAAAGTGACAATGGTTACACTTCTGTTTTGCATCTTAAAATTCTTAGCTTCTCCGGCACAATTGGTGAAGAGATACCGACTACGCATGGGACGGCTAAGCTTCGAATCTCTGGTCAGGACCTGTGTTTCAAACGGGAAATATTCAGTTCCTTACCGGAACTTTGTTCTTCTGCTTAAGTTTTGTCGGCTTATATGCCACATTACCCAAATTGCTTGTGCTGTATGCTTTTTTTGTTGTAGCTGCAAGTGTTTTCGTTTTTTCCTGTTTTGTAGGTTTTTCTAATCCTGGCTTTATATATTTTAGCAAGCGTTATTAAATCGGAATATAGACTTTTTCTGGTGAACAACTTGATTAACAGAATCAATAGCCAGCTAGGAGGATCACAGACTATTATATTACAGGGTCGGATGTTTTTAATGAATTTTTTCGTATTAGTTAAAATGCGTCTGCTCTATAAATTGAGGCATGTTAGTTTGTATTTTTTTGGTAAATTGACTGGTATTGCTAATGCGTCATAATTGGCCTGCGTCACGTAGTAATTAAGTAGACTCATAATTGACGTGAGTCACTTAAGATATTTTGTAAACTCAAAGTTTTACTCGTTCCCAGTAGCGTTATCGTTCATATTTTTGCTTGTGTATGCAAGTGCAACTTCGCCTCTGTGTTAAACTTTTCTGCGTCTCCAGCACTTAGCCTGAATGTGAAGAATACGCATGGGGCGGCAAAGTTGGGTTCGAATCTGATCCGGAACTTTTTTTTTCAAACAAGAAAAATTCTTTTCCAAATAATGTCGCCCATTGGTTGACCGCTTGTTTTCCGGCTTAGTTGCCGCTTTGTAAATTTGACTTTTTTAATGTAAAATTTTCAATGTAGTTGCTTTTAGTGCTTTGAAGTACTCATGCAATATGTAATTTTACTAGTCTTTACTTCGTATATTTTGCTATTTTTTGCTTGATTTTTTATTGGGTTTAAATGATTTCGGCCTATATTGTATGGGTTTAGGGACCTTATTTGGGGCAATTTCAAGAGAAAGATAAGTTTTATGCTTAATTCCGAATCGCAGAAAATGGAAAACTCTTAGAATAGAAGTTATTGTTCAAAATTTTTCATGACAATTATATTTTCAGTTCTACGGGAAATTATAGAAGTTTCGTCGGCTGAGTTGCCGCTTGTTAATTTTTTTTCGAAATTTCATTAATTCTCGTCGATTGTGTTTCTGGGCGTGTTTGCAGCAAATAGAACATGTTTACAGTCAACATTTTGTATCTTCAAGTTTTTAGAAGGCTTTCACTTTTTTTTTGGATTTTGGCTCTTTTTCTGTCTGCTAGTAATAAATTCAAATTCAATCAACCATCTGGCGTAGAGGTAATACATCTGCTTCAGACAGCACAGGCTTGTGGTTTGAATTCGGCCGGGGTCTGTTTTTTGCAAATTTGAGGTGTTGTAATTTTTCGGGCTATCGTCCGTCAGTTCATTTTTTCGGCTTAGTTCTCGTAACCCGATTTTTTTTAGATACAGCTTTCTTCAAAGTTTTTATAACACCCGTGCTTGACGTCAAAGCACGGGAGTTCGTTTCCACTCGGGTTTTGTTTTTTGCTGAACCTTGCTTAAAAAGAAAAACCTTTCGGCCAATTAGGTTTTCGTCTGTCTGTCTCCTTATTTTTGGCGGCTTAGTTCCCGCAAAAAGGATTTTTTTTGAAAAAGGCTTTTTTCTAGCTTTTCTAAGTTTTTAACGGTGCAGGTAATTTTGTTCTAGACCTTTTGGGCTTTTCTGCGATTTTTGTAAACTTTTATGACTTTTTAATTTTCTATTTTTCGTTTTGTTTGATTTTATTCTCTGTCATTCCTTTTTGTATCGCAAGTGGTGCGAAGCTCAACTTCGCCTCGGTGTTGATTTTATTTTTCCCTTTTCTACTTATTAAGGACTTAATTACTACACTAAAGCCTTGAAAAGAAGACGTCGAAGCACATAAAATTATCTCGCGTGACAACTTTAGCCAAGCATTTCACTATTGAAATCATCAAGGGTATTGCAAAAGATTTCTGGCCTGTTAGAAACTGTGCTCGCAGAGTAGCTAAATTAGAATGGGCAAATTTTCGATAGTGTTGAAAGTCATGTGTGATTGATCTTCGTAATGCCCTGTTGTCCATAATTTATCCGAAATAGCTTAATAGTTCGAATTCCGGACGAAACTTTACTCTGTTCTAGGCGCCCTAAATTGTTTTGCCTCTTTATGTGTTAATTAATTATTCGAATTTTCCCTTATTAGGATTGCGTGCTCTTAATTTTTTCATTCTCATTTTTTTGGCGGTTTGACTGGGATTTATTTTGTAGCGTGCTTCAAGTTGAAATGCGAAACATTACAAATCAGTAGTAATTGGAATCGGAGCTGAAAAGGTGCTTTTGCAAGCAGCCTTTACTTTTCAGAATTCTCATTGGAAGAAGACTCTTAACTTATGATCCGTTTTTTTTTTGCAAATTTGGTTGGTTTTATGACCTTAATTTGAAATAGAAAATCAAAGAGCCGTAATCAAAAAGCCAACAACAACGGGTTCCTTGATCATTAGCAGAGTATTGTACCGCTTAAAGCGAAAGCAGTAAAAAAGCGGCCGATGAAGGAGTATAAGCGAAAGTGGCGACAGAGATGGCAATTTTTCCAAAGCATTAACAAAAGCGGAAAATCAGTTAGAAGTTTGAAACCCCCAGAATTTAACCAAAAATGATCGCACTTAAATTGTTTTTGGTCTGAATAAAAAATTCCATGCATATAAATTTCTTTGCGTTTCTCGAAAGTCGGAATAAAGTGAAAAATTTCTAAAGCAAAACATGCAAAAAATTTAAGCGAATAAGCATTAAGATAATCGAAAAAGCGAAAAGCGATTTTTAAAAAAGCGGCGCTAGCGAAAAGCGATAGCAAAACCTTGATGACAATACTCTGAAAATGATACGGCATGAAGGCTTTGTCTAGAGTGGTAGCTTCAGAACCGACTCTACAAAAAATATTTTAAAAAGTTTTTTTTTCGACCTGATTTTGGGCTTAGTGTCCGATCTTTTTTCAGAAGTTCGGCTCAAGGAGTTACATGGTTATATACAGGTTGAAACACATTTACTGGAAACTTTCACAAAATTTGAAATTCTCAACCCTGGAATTGGGTGCTGTTAGAGTACTCTCAAGGGTTGCAATTCTTGCCTCCAAATATGACTGTTCAAAACCTTGTAGTTCTTGAGATATGACGTGTTTTATAATTTTTTTTTCAATTTCTAAATTTAAATTTGAGAAAAATAACCAAAATTGAATTTCTCAACACAATAGTGGCTTGCTGTCAGGGTAACTTCAAAGGTTGCAAATCTGGCGTTCAAGTTTGACTGCCCAAATCCTTCTGGTTTTCGAGATATGGCGTTTATTTATGATGTTTTTTTTTTTCAGAAAACTTAACTCTATATTTTAAAAATTCAAATGATTTGAAACTCCAAACCTTATAGCGACTTCTCAAACGCTCATAGTTACTGAGATGTGGCGTTTGTTATGGGTTTTTTTAAAGTTGTTCAAAGAACTTAGATATGAAAAACGCTCTGAGTTTTCGAGATATGGCGTTTGATATGAAATTTTTTTTTAAATTTGAAGTTCCCATCTCTATAGTGAGGCTCTGCCAGGGTAGTTCCAGGTGTTGGGAATTTCGCCTCGAAAAATGACTGCTTAAGTCCTTGTAGTTTTGGAGATATGGCGTATTTTGTGATGTTTTCAAAAATCTTTCAGAAAACATAATTTAATTTTTTATCAGAGTATTCCCAGGGGTTGCGAATTTTGCCTCCAAATATGACTGCTTAAGTCCTTGTAGTTTTCTTGATATGACGTTTTTTTGTGATTTTCAGTAAACTATTCAATTTTTTTTTTTCAAATGTGAAATTCCTAACAATTTAGTTAGTCGCAGTCAGAATACTTTCAGGGGCTGCGAATCTTGCCTCCAAAATTGACTGCTCAAATCTTTGTAGTTTTTGAGAAATGACATTTTTTATGGTTTTTCAAAAAAAATTAGAAAACTTAATTTTGAAGTTTCACGAAATTTGAAATTCCCAACGCTGTAGTTGGGTACTGTGAGAGTACTCTCAGGAGTTAGAAATCTTGGGTTTAAATGCGCTGGCTTAAATATTTTTTTTTAGTTTTCGAGATGTGATGTTTTTCATGTCATTTTAAAATGAACTAAGATGTAAAAACTTTATGAAAGCTCTTATTTCTGATACTTTTTCACATCAAATGTGTTAAGAGTTGGGAACTAAAGTTTTTCTTATTTGCAACTAAATTTTCTAGAATAATCAGCAATTGTACTTAACTCATTTTTAAATTTAGTTCTGAATATTTCAATTAGAATACAATTGCCCTGCTTCTGTTGATGTGTACAATCTATTAAAAAATATTAGCTATCAGTAGTGGATCAAACAAATCATTTGGCTACATTACGATTAGAAAGATGAAATTGGACTTTTTTCTGGTGAAAGACAAAAACAAAACTAAATCAATTTTTAGAAACTTAAACGCTCTGATCTAATACGAGTTTTTTTTAACCTAACTTGCGCAAATGATTTTGAATTTTTGTCAATTTCATTATCGAGTGCTTTAGTATCGAGTATTTTATTAGTACTTTTTTGTATTTTGTAGTATTTAATTGTATCAAGAGTCGATGGTGACTTTTTTAAAAGCCGCAATTTTTTTTCCAGAAGCCTTAAAATTTGTTCAGGCTCAAATATACTTTTTCGCGGTTTGATTTTTGATTTCTTTTTGAGTTCAGTTTATTTATTTGTTGAAAGGAAAGCAAACTCCGCTATCGAACAGCAAAAGGTAATGGTCATGAAAAACGTGTTTGTCTTCTTATTTCGAAAATGGAATTTAATTATCAGATTTCGCAGCGAAATAAAAAAGTGTTGTCAAATTGGGTTAACTTTATCAAAAAAAGTGTCAAGCAGAAATTGTCTTTAGAAATTCAAAGAGTTGTAAGGCCTTTTTTTCTCGGAAAGCAAGTCGTTTTTTTTTCTGTTGACTTGCGTTCATTGTTTCTTTTCGAACTGTCTGTTGGCTATGTTCAGCTTGTTTAGAGCCCTAGTATTTATATTTGAATTTGGTTTGTAAGTTTGAGTGATTTAGGTCGCGTGGATATGTTTTTTTTTTTGAGAAAAAGGCTCAAGTTTTTTTTTGCTGTTTAATTTTGATTTCATTTTGTTCAATTCAAATTATTTTGATTTAAAAAAGGTAAATTACGCTCTGCAACTACGAAAATAAAAATGGCGCGAAAAAGTATTTAGTTTCGAAAGTGGTGTATACTACATTTTCGAAAAAGATTACCCAATGACCCGTTTTGTTTCTCTAATTGGTTAGTTTCATGAGAAAATTTCAATCATGAATACATTTCTAAAATTATTTCCAAAGGTGTTAAAATATTCAATCCATTATTTTTTTGAATTTTCTCTTGGTTAAGTTAATTATTTTGCTCAGTTTTGTGTGCTTAGCTGATTCCAATTTTGCTTAAAAGAATTACCAAATTTTTGAGCTGTACTGTTATTGGTAAAAGTGTTGTAAGTTCATGAAAATTTTTCTCGTTTTAGTTGTTTGTCACGACAGAACTTCAAGTTAATTTCATCTGTGCACAAGTTCAATCTACAAGCAAAAATCACTGAAACCTCTAAAAATATTATCTGCCCTCAAAGTTTTGAAAAAAAAATTCTTTTCTTGTTTTTTGATTGATTGCTTCAAATGGATTGACTTTGTCCGATAATTAAATTTGAAAGGATCAACGTTATATAAAATAGATGGTAGATTCTTGCTCTTCTTATCATTAATATTATTATTTTTATTATTATTATTTGTTTTTGTTCGCAAGGAATGCGAAACTCGTTTTCACCTCTGTGTAAATTATCCAATTGTTTCCCTGTTTCAGCAAATCTGTGCAGTCCATCTCTTCACTGACCTCAATCTACATTGCAGTGCAGTTTCAGAGTAACAAGAAGACGTACAGGTCCCCTGAAATACACCTCAACACAGTGTCACCTTCCACACCCTCTAACACAGTGTCAACTTCATCATCATCAGTGGCTGCAAACATCCAAAACATATATGCGAATGCAAACGCACTTGGAAACTTGCCAAGCACGCAACAATCTCAATGTATTCAGTCTTTATCTTGTGGTTCGAATCAGTGATTTACGTTAAACTAGTTGTTACAACTTTCTAAGGTTTCAGAATATTTTAACCTTTCGGCAAATCTAAGATTAATTGTCTAAAATTGATTTTTTAACTCTGAAAAGAGTTTTTAGACAGTTGACCTGATAATAAATTATCAAATAATCTTGTATATTTTTTGTTTAAAAAATGGCATTTCATATAATCGACCAAAGAACTGAAGTTGCTGATTTGGTTAACATGTTTTAATGTAAATAATTAGCTTTTAATATCACTGGTTCGATGTCAGCAACGACTACTAGCTCTTCTGTAAGCTCCTCTACCCTGGTTCCGAGCAGCAGTGAAAGGACAAGTAGCTCCTCTCAACTAAGTAGTGGTGTGGCCTCATCCACTGTGGGCGGTATTTCAAATTCTCAATCGCAGGCAGCACAACAGAGTGTGAACAACTCGGGAGTTGCTGGCCCAATGTTGTCCTCGTCCGATTTGTTCTTCGAAATTCAACCCAACTTCCAGGCTAGTCTATTTTTCTTGTTCTAGATAAAATGAATATTTTTGAAATGAATTTTAGTGACTCAACCCAAGGCGAAGGTTTGCAGATTTGTTAATAGGATCCGGTTAAATTCAGATTCATTGCTTTAAAAATCCAGCTATAAATAATTACACTTGCAAGAGTCTTGTAATCGAAATCAGGAACTAGATTTTTTTCCCGTAAAAAACTTTTCTAACATATTTTTAAGAAATTGTTAAGTTGCTTTATAGTGAACCTCAGCTACTTCGAGACTGCTTCTGATTTAGCCTAGAGGTAAGTGTTTGCTTTTGTACCATTAGGTCTGGGGTTCGAGTCCCGACAGGAACTTATTATTATTTTTTTCAATTAATATGAAATGGCATTTTTTTTCCGGTAAAAATTGAACTGTCGGACTTTCGTTTGTCTGCATATGTTTTTTCGGCTTAGTTGCCGCATCGGGTAATTTTTTTGTGCTGTCATCAATTTCCATCGTAGATTCGACGAGTGTTTTTGATTTAATCCGGTAATTTGTAAAATTAATGGACCTGACGTTGTATGTTTTCTTTGGTTTCCCTTTTTGTTTTTTTAAGAGTCGATGAACGTAGTCGATGAAATAACGTTCATTTTTTCGTGAAATGGAAGGCAAACTCACCTATCGAACAACAAAAATGTATAGATTACCAAAAACGTGATCGACTTCTAGTTTCGAAAGTGGAATATAATTTTCAGATCTCCCAGTGGAATAAAAACTTTACCAAATGATCCCTGTTTTTCAAATTAGGTTAACTTTATCAAAAAAGTGGTACTAATAAGTTGTTCTTGAAATTAAAAGAGATTTAAGGCTGTCTATTTTTTTAGTTTCAATTTCCAAAAAAATCCAGTTTTAAAAAAAGGTCCGTTTTTTTTCGTTCAATGACTCTTTTCCAACTGTCTGTTGGCTATGTTTTTCGCTAATAAGCTTTATTCGGCCTAAATGGCTACGCCTCTGTGTCTTAATTGGTCCTCAGTTTGCTCAACAACGGTTCGATATAGATTGTGAATCTGGAAGATTTTTTTTAAATGTAAATCTTCGATATTTTCAATCAAAAACGCAACAATCAATCCATGAATTAGTGGTTAGAAAATAATCATGAAACTTGCTGTTGCTTGGACCATAGCATTTTTCAGACCAAATAGAAGTCTACATGAAGACCCTAAAGAGGCACAACAAATTTCACCATCTTTGTGATAAATGACCTCAAATATAAACGTCTCGTGTAGGTTCAGATGGTGTACTCGCACAGTGTGAAGAAAGAGCGAGGAGGAAATCACAGCAGAGACAGCAGACACCAGACAAGCTACAACCAGCTGGCCATTCTCATCCAGAGGAGGAATCGGATCAAGGGAACCACTATTCTGGGATACAAGACAGTGGCCTCTTGTCAGATTGATATGTCACTTGTGTTGCAGCGGGGAGCCATGGCACAGGTAAGAAATATTAGAGATAGTTACCATCGCTTTCTTTTTAACTCGAGAATTTTTTGGCCTCCTTGATTTTTTGTTTTCGAGTCTCATTAGAAACCGTGCTCGTTGCCTGCGGGTGAGTCAACAGTTCAGCCCAGAAAATAACCAAAAGATTTGCATAAAGTCGTTAAGCAAGGACGCAAAAGCGGCTCTCCGTAATGTACCAAGCAGCTCGTTTGTCGGTCATTTCCCTCGTGGATGAATGATCTTAATTCTGTCACATGGGCAAAGATAAAGACTAGTGCTAATTAGTTTCAGCTTTAGTTTCAAAGAAAAGCAGCTTTATTCATGGTGTAAAATAGTTACATTGATTGAGTTCACGAAAACAAATCATCATTATTATCATCATCGTTGATTTTTCACCTTCTTGGATTCGAAGGTGTTACTGATAATATTTGTTTCCATTCTGATTGCTAGTGAGAAAAGCCTAAAGCTGTCATTTCTTCGATAGTAATCGATTCGTCCGAATGTGTTGTGTTCTGTAGAGCTTAGCAGGCTTTATCAAATCGGAATATAGACTTTTTACTCGGGTTGACAACTTGTTAATTAGAATCACTTGGTATCATGATGCATAATGAACTCAAGTTTCTAAGCCTGTCCGGGTCCCATAGTCTTGAGGCAGCGAATTCGCCTGGGATGGCAAAGGTCCTGAGTTCGAATCTGACCAGGACCTGTTTTTTTTTTCAAATGGGAAATTCTCCATTTCAACAAAATAGTCGGTTTATTAATTGTCTAATGTTTTGTCGGCTGCTACATCTTAAAATTTTTTGCTGTATGAAGTTTTCATTGTACTTGCTTTCTATTTTTACTCCTGCTTTTCTAATTCTACTAGCTTTGACTTCGTATATTGTCTTTTTTTCGGACGAAATGATTTCAGTGTATATTTTATCGGCTTACTAACCTAATTTTGGGTCGTTCGAGGGAGACTTATTTTGTGTGCTTTCCTCTGGATCGCTAAAAACGGTTTAGAATCTCAATAGAATTTATAGTTCAATTTTTTTTTCATGACAACAATTTTCTTCGCTGGAAATTTGTTTTTGAATTTTTGTTAAACGCAGTCGAATGTGTTTCTGGACGTGTGTTCCGCAAATAGAACATCATTCCGGGCATATTTTTGAAGTTTTTTAGTCGTGGTTTCTTCGAAAATTTTACCTTTTTCATTGGATTTAGCGGCTTTCTTTTCCTTTTGTCTTTTAGCTTGCAATGCTATTTTTGTGGTATCGCAAGTGAAGCGAAGCTCCGCTTCGCCTTTGTGTTAATTTTTGGATAGATCCTAAAGCGGTCATTGATTTGTCCGAGATAGGGAAAGGAAAGCGATGAAACATTGATTACAACTGATTAAAGACTAAAGTCAATACTGATTTTTGTTTGCAGGGCGTAAAGCGGCTATACATTCTATCAAAGCAGCACTATAAAAAGCAGAATAACTAAAGCAGCCATACTGTAAAAGTTGAACGAAAAATCAATCAGCAATGAACATTTTGGCAGTGATAAATATCAAAAAAAAAGGATTAAATGAAACAAGATAACAATAATTTAGGCAAACTTAATGAGACTGAAAAATTCGGAGTAAGCCTGAAGTGGCCCTGCATAGTAGCAGAAGATATCCAACAGAGAAGCATAGTTTTGTTTGAAGGCTCAAAGCAGGCATTCAGCACAGCAGATAGACAGCACTTAAAAATCAAGAAATAATGAGATTCTTTTATTGCAATTTTTAAGAGCAATTCTGAAATCTCGTGCAAGTTAACGAAATTTGTCAAATTGACGATGACTCGATCATCTCTTTTTTTTAAGCTAGAGTATGACCTTCTAAGTCCTTCGTCTTCATCCAACAAAGACAGATCCAGCTCTACAAATAACAGCGCATCACTTCAACAACAGAGTGCAAATGTACACCCACCCTCTTCAGGGACAGTGGGGGGTAATTGTGAAGTAGTGGGCAGGTTGTCCCTGTCTCACCTGAGCACTCAGCCATTTGGGCCCAATGGGGGAGCAGGGGGCAAACAGAGGGGAAATACTGGCAGTGCAGTTGGGTCCAATAGAAGACACACGGAGAAGGTTTGTTGACCAATATTTGTTTTGAGCTTTTTTATTTTTTGTCCATTTCGAACTGAAAATCAATTTTTTTGCTACTAGTACCAAAAAATTTTGTACCATAGTATAATTGGTCAATGCTCGTTTCGTTGCTTACCTTGTATCGCCTCTGGGTTTTATTATTTGACATAGCTATCATACTTTGCCATCCATGTTCATTGGCTGTTTTGCTACCCATCACTGATCGTGGCCTGAATTGAACTTCTTTTTAGGCCTTGCGACGTAGACGAGAGAGGGGAGACAGCAGTCCGAATGCCGAGCGAAACCGAGTGGCCAGATCCAATCTTGCCCGGGGTGCTTCGATGACCGGACAAGGGGCAGTGGGAGGGGGTGGCAATATATCCCCTGGTGATGAGTATGACTCAGAACTGTCTTCTCTCAGCGAGGCCGAAGACGATCACTACCAGGCGAGGGTAAGAAAAGACCTTTAGTTGTTACAATATAATAATAATAATACATTCATTAACGAATCTAGCACATTACAGACATTATTTATTAACACTAGCCAGCGTTTTTGTATTAGTACGAACCTTCTTTTTTGTCTAACCTAGCTCGCAATTAAAAGTGTTTACTTAAATGGAAATTTTGGGTGCCGGGCATCAAGCCGAATTGTAAAATTAGGGACTTCAAGCCAAAAGTTTTGTCAAAAAGTCATGAAATATGATTAATTTGAAAAATGTGTTGAAGAATTTCTCAATTTCATTAGCTTTCGTTTCAAGTTATTGGATTTTTTGTAATTCTTGAGCCTGTAAATGATGTTTAGGAATAAACAAAATGAAAACATTGTTGAAGGAGTTTTTTATGAGTATAATTTATGCATTTTAAAATCCGGCTGATCTAATCTAATGCCACTCATAAGTGATGCATTGTTATAAAGAACGCTTAATATGGTTTAATGTTAAGTAAATTTTTGAAAAGAATTATGTTACGGACGAAAATCTAGCGTTTTGAGGTGGTTGTAAGTTTAAATTTCGGCTTGAAGTCCCGTCGACTTGTTTTCCCAGACCCCGGAAATTTCACTGTAGCATTGGAAATTGCATAGCATCTGTTCTCTGCTTTATTTATGGCTATTGTTTTTAATTAAGCGTCATTAGCTGAGTGGTTTGTTGCTTTTTGTAGTGTTCTCGCTAGTGTTGCGAAGCGCAGCTTTACCTCTGTGTATAAATGTTCAATTTTGGTAGCGCCTATTCGACGGCCACTGTAAGGCTACAAGCATGTTTACCGGTGCCATTTGAGATCAATTTAGAAGGTCAGATTTTAAATTTTTTTCCGATTGAACCCTCAAATTTCACATAAACCGTTTCCGTTGAGTTTTTGTTCCGTTTATGAATCGAAACTATTAAGACCGACATTGTTTTCTAGTATGACTTTTTATCATGAAACAAACTATTACACGTAAAAAAAACTATTCAATCAAGTTTGTTTTGGCAAATAACGAGAAAGCTGAAGTATTATGATGTTGTAGTTGAAGACTTCCGATTTACTGGTTTTTGAAATTGAAGCGATGACTGTTTGGTGTGCGAGCGATGGGCAATTTCGGAGAAACAATTTGGGCGCAGGAACTTGCATCTGGAATACTTCCGGCGTTCACTCAATTTAATTTTATGGAATCTAAATTAACGTTTAGTGTAATCAGGGCTGCCACTTGGTCTCCTTTGAAAAGCCGGCCGGGTCCTGAAAGTCATGTTTGATCTTTTTTCTCAGACGACCCCTTTTTTGAAAAACACTATCTTTTTTGTGAATTTTTTAAGCCTTCTGACAAGCGAAAGACTTAGAACCATTTCTTTGATAATTTTTAGTTTTTAACAATATTAACGCTTGCGACTAACAAGCTTTATCAAATCGGAATATAGACTTATTTCTCAGGTTAACAACTTACATAACAAATTTGTTGTATAGCTTGATTTGTTACAAATTCAAATTCTTCGTCCTTTTTTTGGTTGCCTCGGTCCTCAATGCAAGACCGAATGTGGGGTATGGGGATGTCATCCTTAGCCTAGAGTTAACGACAACACTTAGCGCGGACAAGTTCGAATCCGACTGGGACCTGAAATTTCCCGTTTCAAAATATTGTCGACCTTTTGTCTGTCTGCCTGCATTTTGTCGCTTAGTTGCCACATCACAGTCATTTGTTATGGTGTCTGAAATTTCATTGTAATTGAAAGTGTTCTTGAATTTTTCCTGTCATTTGTAAATATACTAAGCCCTGGCTTAGTATAACTTCTCTTTTTGTTTTTAGGTCAAAAGCTTTAATCGGCTATTAATGGTTTCGGCTTATGTTATATCGGCCTAGTGATCTAATTTTGCGTCTCTTGAAACAAAGAAACATTCTATGTTTTTCTGCTTCCGGAGGGGGAGTAAGATTTTAGAATTTAGTTTACGGCCCAACGGGCATTTACCCAATTTTATCGGCATAGTTGCCGCTCGATGAAAGTTTTCTCGAATGTTTTTTACGCCGGAAATTGTGTTGCTGAATGCGTTTTCCTCAAACAAGCTTTTGGAGTTCTGTAGTTGTTTTTTTTTCGAAATTTTTAAATAAATTTTTCGTTTTAGTTCCTCTCGTTTCATTTTTTGTCACTAGCTTGAAATGCTAATTTTGCGTGGTGCGGCAAATCTTTTCTTCTGTTTTACTTTTTCACTTCTACCTGAGGTCCGTTTTAACCATAAAGTAGTTGCCACCCTGGTTTTTACCCCAATCCTTGTGCGGTCTTAAATAGTCTCTATGAAGTTCAATGGTTGGATTTTTAATATATAGATTTTATCTCAAAATGAGGTTTAAAAAATGACGTGGTCAAAGTTTTCAGGAATTTAGTTTTCCTTTTTCGCAGCTTGAAATGATAATAGTGTTCATCTTTCAATGTTTTAAGCGTTCAAATTGATTTGGCATTGAATGCGATTTTTTTTGCTCTGTCGATTTTGCGCCGTGCTTTTAGCGTTGTATTCCACCTCTAACAGTGCTGTTTTCCTGTGGTGTTTCTAAGCTAATCTTGCAAATTTCTTTTCATTGCCCAATTACTGCATTTAACTCCACCCGTTTTGATGTTCTTAAGTGATAGGAACTACACTGATCTCAAAATTTTTGTAAAAAAAACAATATCATAAATAGTCAGTTTTATTTGCGAGTTTCAGTTATCGATAAATTTGACAGACTTTGAAATGTCATCAGAAAATATTCCTCGAATGATCATCAAGTGTTCAAGTTTCAGCCAACTTGATTTGAGTTGATACTTATGGATTGTTACGATTAGAAAAATAGTTTTTACGTTCAATGTGTCGCTAGTATTCTTGAAATAATTTTGGTGTTGCTGTTTGTGTAGTCACGTGGACAAAGCTTCCTGGAAATGCTCGTTAGTAGTTACAAATGCTCGGCGTGAAAACATCCAGTTAGCGAATTAATCAGAAATAATTCAATTAACTTAATCTAAGACATTTTGTTTTCATTAACAGAAAAATTAAAAACTGAAACAGTTTTTTTTTTAATATAATTTGTAACGCAGAAGATTGGATGTATCTTGATAATTAGGCTATTGGATGTTTTAACTTTGCACGATGTGAATTGTACGCGATGGTTCAAAATATGTGTGAAGATTTTAATTATAGATGCAGAATATATGATGTTAAAAAATAATTTTGAGAAAAACATATCTTGAGCAATCGCGATTAAACCACTACTGATGTGAGAGTTTGCATATCTCCAGTTTTTCATCATTGCTTTCAACTTCATGCTCTATCTTAGTTTTAAGCTCCTCCCGGAATCATAGGCGGCTACTTTGAAAAAATGGAACACTCTTCAGCTGTAAAATCAGTAGAGGATTTAACCTCCTGGCCGCCCAAAGGGTCCCTAATTTGGCACTAGCTTACGTTATCTGGACATCTTTTTTCGGTCGACGGACTTAAATTTTTCCTAAAAGCGACTTTGCTGTCAATAAAGACGGGGTCTTTGAAGGGTGGATTTTTTGGTCAAAAGCTTCCAAAAACTACCCCCCAAAAACGATATTTGTTGCTGTTTTTAAAATTCATAAATCGCCTTCTTTTATAAAAAGTTTGAGTGTAAGCGCGAGCAGAAAAAACGCAATTTTTAGGGCATATCACGGTCCTAAAACTTCAGATTTGCCATTTTTTGCTGCAGCATAGAAAATTTTATAAATTTTTAGGTCTTGATAGGGGTGTGGGGGGATCTTTAAAGCAATTTGGTTAATAATTTAAAATAGAGTTTTGGAAAATCTGCTTTCTCGGAAAGTCCTAGATCCGCTGAGTAGAATGCTGTGAAGTCAGCACTTATCTGCAAAAAATATATTTTAAAATTTAATGCAAAGCTTTAATGCAAAAATTAAATTGCGATTGAATTGTTTGTTGAAATTATCTGTTCTAAAATAGTTTCTTTCCTACCGCTCCTGGATTGTGTCTACAACTAAATAATGCCCTATGCTCTCTATCTTAGTTCTTCCCCGCACTTATTCGATGCAAAAGTGGAAAACTAGCAGACCGGGCTCTTCGTTTCTCACAGCACTTGTAAAATTACAATTTTTAATTTGAATCTTTTTTTTAAATCTGTTCACTTGTTCGTGCTCATACCTTTAATTGCAATTTTGAATATCAAAAGTCAATTTGAATAGACTTTTGTTAATCGAGTTCCAGAAAATTCAAAGGCGTAGGATCAAAAGTCAAAGGCTTAAATTTTCAGAATAAAATCTTAAAGAACTGAAAAAGAGCCACGGTGCGAGCAACTGATTTTTTTTGTTGCAAATTCATAGATTTCTTCCTTCCGCTAATTCATGCTCGTATTGCTGAATCAGTCTTGAAACAAACCATTTTTGCATCATTTAGTTATTAATAAATGTCTGAAATATTCCTGGAGATGACGATTTTAGCTTGGTTTGTAAGGCGCAGTTTCGCATACATGTTCAAAACAAGCACTTGACACAATTGTTTTTGTCAAGATTGATTAAGCTTCCTAACTATAAAGAAGATTTTTAAAGGCGTAGCCACACCAGCTGATTGTTTCTAACTTAGGTGAAAGAGACCGGAGGACAGAAGAAAATCACCGGAGCTCAAATATTTTTAAATTTTTTTTCATTTTTTTGCGAAGTTATGACGGTTGAAAATTGTCAATTTGGCTAATGTGGGATAATTAATGCGCGATCTAGTTCGTCCTATTAATGCGTAAGCGGCACGGCCCAGTATCATCCGGAGTAGAAATCATTATAAATTGAACTGAAGCCAGCCATTTGAACCTATTAACAGACACTGCGGGGGAAGGGGATTCTCGAAATTATTACTTTTTAAATGGAGCTGTTAACTTTTAAGGATTTGCCAAGATTAGAGCATTCTTGCTTCGAGTTTGAACCGATTTTTGAAGAGGGAAAGTTTTACGGTCTCTAATTTGATAATGGCGACGAAAGAAAAATTAAACGATTTTTTTGATACTTTTATTGACAATTCACTGTGACAATACGTTACATGATATCGTTGCAATATAACGCTGTTCTAATTTAAGCGGCTGATCAAACCGAAGCGGCGAGATTTGCACGATTTTACGATGCGGCTACAGATACGATTATTTAATCAACACAAGCATGTCCCATACTTTCATTATTGACCGATCCACGCCCTCGCATTTGTTCGTATCTTGATCTGATTCAAGCATTATCATTCGTATTCCTGCTTTGCGCCATACAAGCACATGTAGTTATTTCATCTTCAAAAAACGTGAGTTTCTAGTTGCCACCTTGGTTTTTGTTTTGGGATTGGTAGGCAAGACACAATTGATCAAGGCTAAGCGGGTAGACTTCGAATCTAAGTGATCTTAATTGATCAAATCTAAGCGACCCTTACATTCAATCATGCTTTCAATAGTTTTGAACCTTGAGATATGCAATGGACTTGCAACGGTGTCAATAAACGAAGTGAAGAGGTGTCTAAGTGAAGAGATGATGATGATGATGATTTGTGATTTCTAGTATGGAATGGATTATTTTTCAGGAAGTTTTACACGCTCAAATATGTTTATTGTAGTCAAACTTTTGTTTTCTCGGTAGTTTTCCTATGTATTTCTTTGCTGAATGGATGGTAATTTACGCGCACCAAAACAGGGGCAAAAAAAAAACGTTTCAAAAATAGGTTTTAATTGTTTAGATCTCCGAGCGGAATAAAAAAAGGATTACTCCAGTCTTCTCAAATTAGGTTTAATTAAAAAAGAGTTATAAGATTATTTGTTTTTTTTTGGAAGTTTTCAAAAAACCAAAATTTTTCAATATCCGTGTACGTTGACATTTCCAAGTTTCGTTTGCCTTTATTCTTGTACTTTTATTCCGACTTCGAAAATTAATTTTCGGGTGTTATTTTTTCATCCAAAGTAAGTAACACAATTCATTTGCAGCGGCAATTCAAAATTAAATTTTCGGGTGTAATTTTTTCATCCAAAATAAGTAACACAATTAATTTGCTGCGAGAATTCGATCGAATCATTTTTTTTTTCACTTCTCCACAGAGGCGATACAAATGTTTTTTTTTAATTATTTTCTCTATTCATTGGACTATTTTTATAAGTGAAAAATGAATTCATGTATTTAAACTGAAGAATTCTCCCAGACGAATAAAAGAATTCATTTGATCCAATTCAGTCAGATTGGGCTAATTTTCAATAGCGGATTTAGGGGGGGGTGTGGTACTTGTAAGCTAATCATGCAAATTTCTTTTCATTGCCCAATTTACGGCATTTAACTCCGCCCGTTTTGCTTTTCTTAAGTGATAGGAACTAAACTAGTTCATCTTCAAAAAAACGTGAGTTTCTAGTTGCCACCTTAGTTTTTGTTTTGGGATTGGTAGGCAAGACACAATTGATCAAGGCTAAGTGGGTAGACTTCGAATCTAAGTGATTCTAATTGGTCAAAACTAAGCGACCCTTACATTCAATCGGGCGTTCATTAATTTTGAAGCTTGATATGCAATGGACTTTCAACGGTGTCAGCAAACGAAGTGAAGAGGTGTCTAAGTGAAGAGATGATGATGATGGTTTGTAGTATGGAATAGATTTTTTTTCACGAAGTTTTGCATGCTCAAATATGTTTATTGTAGTCAAACATTTGTTTTCTCTGTAGTTTTCCTATGTAATTCTTTGCTGAATGGATGGTAATTTACGCGCACCAAAACCAGGGCAAAAAAAACGTTGCAAAAATAAATTTTAATTGTTAAGATTTCCGAGCGGAATAAAAAAAATTAATCCAGTCTACTCAAACTGGGTTTAATTAAAAAAAGTGTCCGTCATAAGTTCTTGAAAATTAAAGAGATAAAAGATTATTTGTTTCTTTGGAAGTTTTCAAAAAACCAAAATTTTTCATGATCCGTGTTCGTGTACATTCTTGCCTTTATTCTTGTGCTTTTATTCCGACTTCGAAAATTTTTTTTTGATTGTTGTTTTTTCATCCAAATTAAGTAACACAATTAATTTGCTGTGAGAATTCGATCAAAAAATATTTTTCACTTCTCCACAGAGCCGATACAAATGTTTTTTAAATGATTTTCTCTATTCATTGGACTATTTTTAGAAGTGAAAATGAATCCATGCATTTAAACTTATGAATTCTCCCAGACGATTAAAAGTTTTCATTTGATCCAATTCAATCCAATTGGGTTTATTTTCAGTAGCGGATTTGGGTGGGGTGGGGGGGGAGGAGGGTGACAGGTGGACGGCCCTTCTCAGGGATTCGAACTTCGAACCCCTGCCGAGCCTAAGGGTACCCCTTTGTACTATTTTGAGATATCCCTTTTCGGCTTACTGACACTAAAATTTTTCTAAAAGGAGCCTCCGGCGCCAATATTACCTAATTTTGAGGGGGAAGCGCGCCCCGGCATTTTCCAAAAAGTGCCTAAAAACGCCTTTTTCTGGTCTGCTTGTTTTCGAAAATCCGTACCCCCTCGAGAAAACCGTTGATACTCGTCTGTTGATTTAATCATAAAATTATCAGTCTTCAAAGATTCTTGAAAATGATAGGTTTTTAAGAAGACGGGAAAAGTCTTAAAATTTGTTCAGGCTCAAATTTACTTTTTCGCGGTTTGGCTTTTGATTAGAGGTAGAGAGTTACGTAGATCCAGACATTTTTATGATTGTGTAGTTTCTCTTTTCCTTCATTTCGACTTCTGATTCTTTTTTCAGGTTCATTTTTCAAATTACGCTTTCTGCTAATGAACATGTAAATTGGGCAAAAATTGCTCATCAGTATGGTTTAAGAAAGAATATTGTACTGGTAGACGAGGTGCACTGAAAAGAGTGTTCAAGAGAGAAAGATTTAATTTACAAGCTGACCGAGAATTTTGTGCCCCTTAGGTGTTTACCAAGAGTACTATTTCTTAAAAAAGACATGACCGTTTAATTCATGGTAAACACCTTGTCAAGTGTTTATCAAGAGTACTATTTCTTAAAAAAGACATGACCGTTTGATTCATGGTAAACACCTTGTCAAGTGTTTATCAAGAGTACTATTTCTTAAAAAAGAGATGACCGTTTGATTGCTGAGGGATGGCCTTAAAAATTAAGTGTCTGTTTCAATTCAATTTTTGAACAGATGAACTTTCTATTTGCATAACCACAGCACGCAATAAGTGGCTGTGAATTATGCGAATTGTTTGAGAGTCAGCTATAGTTACCTCTCCATTCCGAATTGACCAATCAGATTTTGTTTGTTCTGCTCCTGAGCTTCTTTTCCTCTTGATATTTGACAGACTTTGAAATGTCATCAGAAAATATTCCTCAAATGATCATCAAGCGTTTAATTTTCAGGCAACTCGATTTGAGTTGATACTTATGGATTGTTACGTTTATAAAAATAGTTTTTACGTTCAATGTGTCGCTAGTATTCTTGAAATAATTTTGGTGTTGCTGTTTGTGTAGTCACGTGGACAAAGCTTCCTGGAAATGCTCGTTAGTAGTTACAAATGCTCGGCGTGAAAACATCCAATTAGCGAATTAATCAGAAATAATTCAATTAACTTAATCTAAGACATTTTGTTTTCATTAACAGAAAAATTAAAAACTGAAATAGTTTTTTTTAATATAATTTGTAACGCAGAAGTTTGGATGTATCTTGATAATTAGGCTATTGGATGTTTTAACTTTGCACGATGTGAATTGTACGCGATGGTTCAAGATATGTGTGAAGATTTTAATTATAGATGCAGAATATATGATGTTAAAAAATAATTTTAGGAAAAACATATTTTGAGCAATCGCGATTAAACCACTACTGATATGAGAGTTTGCATATCTCCAGTTTTTCATCATTGCTTTCAACTTCATGCTCTATCTTAGTTTTAAGCTCCTCCCGCAATCATAGGCGGCTACTGTGAAAAAATGGAACATTCTTAAATTTTTTCAAAGCTTTAAAATCAGTAGCGGATTTAACCCCCTGACCGCCCAAAGGGTCCCTAATTTGGCACTAGCTTACCTTATCTGGATATCTTTTTTCGGTCGAAGGTCTTAAATTTTTCCTGAAAGCGACTTTGCTGTCAATAAAGACGGGGTTTTTGAAGGGTGGATTTTTTGGTCAAAACCTTCCAAAAACTACCCAAAAACGATATTTGTTGCTGTTTTTAAAATTCATAAATCGCCTTCTTTTATAAAAAGTTTGAGTGCAAGCGCGAGCAGAAAAAACGCAATTTTAAGGCATATCACGGTCCTAAAACTTCAGATTTGCCATTTTTTGCTGCAGCATAGAAAATTTTATAAATTTTTAGGTCTTGTTAGGGGTGTGGGAGATCTCTAAAGCAATTTGGTTAATAATTTAAAATGGTTTTGGAATACTGCCTTCTCGGAAAGTCCTAGATCCGCTGAGTAGAATGATGTGAAGTCAGCACGTATCTGCAAAAAATATATTTTAAAATTTAATGCAAAGCTTTTTTAAAATTAAATTGCGATTGAATTGTTTGTTGAAATTATCTGTTCTAAGATAGTTTCTTTCCTACCTCTCCTGGATTGTGTCTACAACTAAATAATGCACTATGCTCTCTATCGTAGTTCTTCCCCGTTCTTATTCGATGCAAATGTGGAAAACTAGCAGACCGGACTCTTAGTTTCTCACAGCACTTGTAAAATTACAATTTTTAATTTAAATCTTTTTTTTTAAATTAAATTGCGGTTGAATTGTTTGTTGAAATTATCTGTTCTAAAATAGTTTCTTTCCTACAGCTCCTGGATTGTGTCTACAACTAAATAATGCACATTGCTCTCTATCTTAGTTCTTCCCCGCACTTATTCGATGCAAATGTGGAAAACTAGCAGACCGGACTCTTAGTTTCTCACAGCACTTGTAAAATTACAATTTTTAATTTGAATCTTTTTTTAAATCTGTTCACTTGTTCGTGCTCATACCTTTAATTGAAATTTTGAATATCAAAAGTCAATTTGAATAGACTTTCGTTAATCGAGTTCCAGAAAAATCAAAGGCGTAGGATCAAAAGTCAAAGGCTTAAATTTTCAGAAAAAAATCTTAAAGAACCGAAAAAGAGCCACGGTGCGAGCAACTGATTTTTTTTTGTAGCAATTTCATAGTTTTCTTCCTTCCGCTAATTCATGCTCGTATTGCTGAATCAGTCTTGAAACAAAACATTTTTGTATCATTTAGTGATTAATAAAAGTCTGAAATATTCCTTGGGATGACGATTTTAGCTTGGTTTGTAAGGCGCAGTTTCACATGTTCAAAACAAGCACTTGACACAATTGTTTTTGTCAAGATTGATGAAGCTTCCTAACTATAAAGAAGATTTTTAAAGGCGTAGCCACACCAGCTGATTGTTTCTAACTTAGGTGAAAGAGACCGGAGGACAGAAGAAAATCACCGGAGCTCAAATATTTTTAAATTTTGTTTTTCATTTTTTCGCGAAGTTATGACGGTTGAAAATTGTCAATTTGGCTAATGTGGGATAAATAATGCGCGATCTAGTTCGTGCTATTAATGCGTAAGCGGCACGGCCCAATATCATCCGGAGTAGAAAGCATTATAAATTGAACTGAAGCCAGCCATTTGAACCTATTAACAGACACTGTGGGGGAAGGGGATTCTCGAAATTATTACTTTTTAAATGGAGCTTTTAACTTTTAAGGATTTGCCAAGATTAGAGCATTCTTGCTTCGAGTTTGAACCGATTTTTGAAGAGGGAAAGTTTTACGGTCTCTAATTTGATAATGGCGACGAAAGAAAAATTAAACGATTTTTTTGATACTTTTATTGACAATTCACTGTTACAATACGTTACATGATATCGTTGCAATATAACGCTGTTCTAATTTAAGCGGCTGATCAAACCGAAGCGACGAGATTTGCACGATTTTACGATGCGGCTACAGATACGATTATTTAATCAACACAAGCATGTCCCATACTTTCATTATTGACCGATCCACGCCCTTGCATTTGTTCGTATCTTGATCTGATTCAAGCATTATCTTTCGTATTCCTGCTTTGCGCCATACAAGCACATGTAGTTATTTCATCTTCAAAAAACGTGAGTTTCTAGTTGCCACCTTGGTTTTTGTTTTGGGATTGGTAGGCAAGACACAATTGATCAAGGCTAAGCGGGTAGACTTCGAATCTAAGTGATCTTAATTGATCAAATCTAAGCGACCCTTACATTCAATCATGCTTTCAATAGTTTTGAATCTTGAGATATGCAATGGACTTGCAACGATGTCAATAAACGAAGTGAAGAGGTGTCTAAGTGAAGAGATGATGATGATGATGATTTGTGATTTCTAGTATGGAATGGATTATTTTTCAGGAAGTTTTACACGCTCAAATATGTTTATTGTAGTCAAACTTTTGTTTTCTCGGTAGTTTTCCTATGTATTTCTTTGCTGAATGGATGGTAATTTACGCGCACCAAAACAGGGGCAAAAAAAACGTTTCAAAAATAGGTTTTAATTGTTTAGATCTCCGAGCGGAATAAAAAAAGGATTACTCCAGTCTTCTCAAATTAGGTTTAATTAAAAAAGAGTTATAAGATTATTTGTTTTTTTTTGGAAGTTTTCAAAAAACCAAAATTTTTCAATATCCGTGTACGTTGACATTTCCAAGTTTCGTTTGCCTTTATTCTTGTACTTTTATTCCGACTTCGAAAATTAATTTTCGGGTGTTATTTTTTCATCCAAAGTAAGTAACACAATTCATTTGCAGCGGCAATTCAAAATTAAATTTTCGGGTGTAATTTTTTCATCCAAAATAAGTAACACAATTAATTTGCTGCGAGAATTCGATCGAATCGTTTTTTTTTTCACTTCTCCACAGAGGCGATACAAATGTTTTTTTTTAAAATTATTTTCTCTATTCATTGGACTATTTTTATAAGTGAAAAATGAATTCATGTATTTAAACTGAAGAATTCTCCCAGACGAATAAAAGAATTCATTTGATCCAATTCAGTCAGATTGGGCTAATTTTCAATAGCGGATTTAGGGGGGGTGTGGTACTTGTAAGCTAATCATGCAAATTTCTTTTCATTGCCCAATTTACGGCATTTCACTCCGCCCGTTTTGCTTTTCTTAAGTGATAGGAACTAAACTAGTTCATCTTCAAAAAAACGTGAGTTTCTAGTTGCCACCTTAGTTTTTGTTTTGGGATTGGTAGGCAAGACACAATTGATCAAGGCTAAGTGGGTAGACTTCGAATCTAAGTGATTCTAATTGGTCAAAACTAAGCGACCCTTACATTCAATCGGGCGTTCATTAATTTTGAAGCTTGATATGCAATGGACTTCCAACGGTGTCAGCAAACGGAGTGAAGAGGTGTCTAAGTGAAGAGATGATGATGATGGTTTGTAGTATGGAATAGATTTTTTTTCACGAAGTTTTGCATGCTCAAATATGTTTATTGTAGTCAAACATTTGTTTTCTCTGTAGTTTTCCTATGTAATTCTTTGCTGAATGGATGGTAATTTACGCGCACCAAAACCAGGGCAAAAAAAAACGTTGCAAAAATAAATTTTAATTGTTTAGATTTCCGAGCGGAATAAAAAAAGGATTACTCCAGTCTTCTCAAATTAGGTTTAATTAAAAAAGAGTTATAAGATTATTTGTTTTTTTTGGAAGTTTTCAAAAAACCAAAAAAAAACTAAAAAAAATTAATCCAGTCTACTCAAACTGGGTTTAATTAAAAAAAGTGTCCGTCATAAGTTCTTGAAAATTAAGGAGATAAAAGATTATTTGTTTCTTTGGAAGTTTTCAAAAAACCAAAATTTTTTATGATCCGTGTTCGTGTACATTCTTGCCTTTATTCTTGTGCTTTTATTCCGACTTCGAAATTTTTTTTTGATTGTTGTTTTTTCATCCAAATTAAGTAACACAATTAATTTGCTGTGAGAATTCGATCGAATAAATATTTTTCACTTCTCCACAGAGCCGATACAAATGTTTTTTAAATGATTTTCTCTATTCATTGGACTATTTTTAGAAGTGAAAATGAATCCATGCATTTAAACTTATGAATTCTCCCAGACGATTAAAAGTTTTCATTTGATCCAATTCAATCCAATTGGGTTTATTTTCAGTAGCGGATTTGGGTGGAGTGGGGGGGGGGTGAGAGGTGGACGGCCCTTCTCAGGGATTCGAACTTCGAACCCCTGCCGAGCCTAAGGGTACCCCTTTGTACTATTTTGAGATATCCCTTTTCGGCTTACTGACACTAAAATTTTTCTAAAAGGAGCCTCCGGCGCCAATATTACCTAATTTTGAGGGGGAAGCGCGCCCCGGCATTTTCCAAAAAGTGCCTAAAAACGCCTTTTTCTGGTCTGCTTGTTTTCGAAAATCCGTACCCCCTCGAGAAAACCGTTGATACTCGTCTGTTGATTTAATCATAAAATTATCAGTCTTCAAAGATTCTTGAAAATGATAGGTTTTTAAGAAGACGGGAAAAGTCTTAAAATTTGTTCAGGCTCAAATTTACTTTTTCGCGGTTTGGCTTTTGATTAGAGGTAGAGAGTTACGTAGATCCAGACATTTTTATGATTGTGTAGTTTCTCTTTTCCTTCATTTCGACTTCTGATTCTTTTTTCAGGTTCATTTTTCAAATTACGCTTTCTGCTAATGAACATGTAAATTGGGCAAAAATTGCTCATCAGTATGGTTTAAGAAAGAATATTGTACTGGTAGAGGAGGTGCACTGAAAAGAGTGTTCAAGAGAGAAAGATTTAATTTACAGAAGCTGACCGAGAATTTTGTGCCCCTTAGGTGTTTACCAAGAGTACTATTTCTTAAAAAAGACATGACCGTTTGATTCATGGTAAACACCTTGTCAAGTGTTTATCAAGAGTACTATTTCTTAAAAAAGACATGACCGTTTGATTCATGGTAAACACCTTGTCAAGTGTTTATCAAGAGTACTATTTCTTAAAAAAGAGTGACCGTTTGATTGCTGAGGGATGGCCTTAAAAATTAAGTGTCTGTTTCAATTCAATTTTTGAACAGATGAACTTTCTATTTGCATAACCACAGCACGCAATAAGTGGCTGTGAATTATGCGAATTGTTTGAGAGTCAGCTATAGTTACCTCTCCATTCCGAATTGACCAATCAGATTTTGTTTGTTCTGCTCCTGAGCTTCTTTTCCTCTTGTACCATTATTCTCTCAGACCGTCTCCTATACTATACTTTTTAATTTTATTCAATAGAACTATTCACTAAAATAACATATAAGCCTGTCACAATTTTCTACCTTGCACTTTCTATGTGTTGATTTAACCGTGATTTACTTGCAATTAAAATTATGCATCAAAATACTCTGATCATGTGTCAGTAGCTAAATGACTGTGACTTATTTGATATGGGATTATGGGTATTCTGATACCTTATTTATTCATAAAGAATGCCGTATTCATTAATACTAAAAAGAATTATCAGTCCCATTTGGGGTCTTTTTACTAAAAATTATAATTTCAACATCTTGAAATGAAACTGTTTTAATTCAATTTGATCGGCTAGAATTAGCAAATCAAGTTTCAGCACCATCTCAAAGTGTTTTTTCACAATTTTAAGTCGGCCTTTAAGTAAAACAAATATAATGTTTGACAAACGTGAATGACTTTTACTTTCGAAAGTGGATTTTAATTTTCATATTTTCCAGCGAAATAAAAAAAATCGCATTGATCTATTTTCTCTTATTCAGTTAGTTTTATGAAAAAGTGTCTATCGTGAAAGATTGTCAAAATTCGAAGAGCTCTTGTTCATTGACACTTTTCCAACTGTCTGTTGGCTCTGTTAAAAAAATATATGCAATGAAATAAATCGAGCTACAAGCAGAAGGAAACCGTGTAATAGTTAAAGAAATAGTAGTGTCTAATGAGAAATATGTAATGGGAAAAGCTTCAATCTATTTTATTTCAAATTGAGTCTTTGGAACTTGTCCGTTTAATTTCTGAGTAGAATTTTTGAAGGGGTTGTTTCCTCTTCTTTCATCTTCTAAGTGTCTTTGCATCTTATTTTTGGTATACGCTCTTTTTTCAACGACAAAACAACCATGCCATAGCTGGAAGGGGGCTTGATATAGAATATGCCAAGAACTTCTCAAATTAACAAAACGGCGATAAAGAGAATTTAGTGTTAGTGTAAAAGAATGAGGCGTGAAACAGATAAGAAACCTGAGTAACCTCCAATATTGTTGTGAACACATCTTTACTTCATATTTTTCATCCTAAAAATATTCATATGAACAGTAGCTGGAGGTAAAATTCGGAGGACGGTGAAGTCAAACGATGCCCAATTCTGACATTATTGTCGTTGTCCTGTCGATATCGGTCGTAGACACTTGAAAACGGACTTGAAGGTCCAATGGTGTCCTCGTGGGAGTAAATTTGTGGTTGTGCTTTTTAGAGACCAGTCTTAAGTTTCATATTGTAATTTACAGTTTTAAGTTTAATATTGTAAAACAAGTTGTTATTGTTATCAGGACATGGGATCGAACAGACGGAAGAAAGACACAGCAGCTGGAGTGGTGTCTGGATCAGGACATCACCACGCTCAGCCTCCGGTCACTCAGCAGACGACAGGGGCGACCACTAGTAGACAACAGAGGGCGATTAATTTCAAACAGAAACTGATCCGGGTATTGAAGAAGATGAAACAACAGCAGGAAGAAGGTACATTCACGTAATATGTTCAACTACCTTGTCATAACTACTTTTTAACAACTTTAGTTAGCGTTCAAATAGTGAAAGCTAAAGAAGTCGACTATATAGGCAGGGCAAATTAAACTGCAAGAAAGGGCTGAAAATTATTCAGAGACTCATTTTAAAACAAGAATCAACAACATGATTTTTTTTTGTTTGTGAGTTCAAATGTGGGCGAATCTGAATTTTGTTTTGACCCCTTGAAATTAGATGCTAATTACTTTTGATGATACAGCGTCTTTGATTCATTTTTATTGCATGGATCGAAAACCAGAGAAGGTGTCAGAACAGACGCAGTGAAGGAAGTCTTCTAGTAGTCATACGGTATGACATGTTGCCAAAAAATGTAGTTTATAATATTATATATTTCGTTGCAGAAGGCGAGGAGGACGGGTGCGATGACTTGGACGACGACATCCTGCCGGAGGAGTTGGACGACTTGGATGAGTTCGACAGCAACTCAGATTTAGACAGCACCCACCTTGCACTAGGATTGGGAGATGCACTTGGAGATACTAACTCATTGGATTCACACACTGCCGACCTCCTGCTTCCCACAGATATCAGGTGCGTTCACTTTGCGCTAAACTCCAAGGTTTTGACCCATATATGGAGGAGCGATGGAGAAGTGGCTAAGGTCTCCGCCTCTTAATCGGAGGGTCGGTGGATTGCGGCCCACCATCGTCCGTGTTAAAAAAAAAGACAGCTCAAAAACGTGAATAGCTGAAAAGCTCGTCTGTTGGTCCCAACCCGTGTAGATGAACCCTTTTAATTTTAATCATTGAAAATCGTAAAATTTTCTATATTTGATTTAAAATTTATTTTACTCTTTTTTTCGATGCTTATCTTGGATGTATTCTTTCCATTGCTGTTTTTGAGCTTCCATTGAACTGGATTGATCTGTTATGCTTGAGAGATAGAGATAACAAGAGAAAAAAATGGAAAATTACAATTGTATGGTTATCGTGATGTCGTGATCTAGTCTATCACTGCACTTTCCACATGGTTTCTAGCGGTGAAATCGAAGTAGAAGGAGATTTCCAGTTTCCAGTGATAGTGTCCTAGTCGTAGTGTCTCTATATCACACTCAAGAAGGCGTTTTGCATGTGTTTTAATACTAGGTTAGGGGCCAATTTTCTGGCGTGCGTAGCTTCAAATGAAGTTACATACCCGGATTTAGCCGGTAGTTATAGGTTAGTGAGAAAATTGAGAAAAAATTCTGTGAAAAATTGTGATTGCTCAATTATATTATAGTTATGCTCCAGCCTATGCTGGTAGTTTAAAGATTAAGTCCAGTTACTCGGACCATTTTAGTTAAGAAGCCAAGTAATTTTGTGGCGTGAAAGTTTTCGATCCCGCTAGCATAATCATGCTTAAAGATATTCTCCCAGTTGTCGCTATAGAAATGTTCAATGTCAAGTTTTAACTTATATTTGAGGGACTGTCTAATTTTCCAATTGAATTTTTGTAGTTGAAAGTATGATGGTTGGCCCAGTGTTCTCCAAGTAGCTCGGCTCAGTAGCAACCCGAAGGAAACTGGATGGGAAGCGTTTCATTATGTTTTCAGATCGGAAGATTTTTTAATTTGCATAAATTTGTTTTGTCATTCATTTGAAAGCACACTAGTTGTTCTTAGTTTGATGTTTTACTCGCAGTGGTCGCGAGTTTAGTTATTCCCGGTGTGATTCCGGGCGCCTAAATAGGATCTGTGTAGTTGAGGATTGCTTTATTTTTTTGTAGTTTCCTTTTTTGTCTTATTACAGTGTGCATATAAGTTGGGTTTGAGAAGTAACCTGATAACAAGTTTGGAGTTAGGAGTGCACGTAGCCTGGTGCCTTGTTAATGGTATGTTTCTATTTCTCAGCCAGTTAATGGGGCTGTGCCATTTTGGATTCCTTGCTTCCGTTAAATTACTAATGATGGGCCTTGGCTTCATTGGGTTGTTTTGTCTGCGCATGTCGGCATAAGAGACATATAGAGGTTAAATAAGACTGGGGATAACAGCTTGTTTCATTGTTCGACTATTAGTGTTCTCTGACATAGTTTGGCCTTTCTCAAGCCAGCTTTGGTATAGAATGAGATGCAGTTAAGGCATTTATTGTCAATATTTCTTGTTAAAGTCGTGTTCGTGTCCTTGAAAATAGCTTGAAAGTAAAATCAGGTAGTAGTAATTGATGCTCAACAAGATTTGCGAAGCAAAGTCAAGACAGATTATTTCAACATTGATCAATATTAATAAATGCAACGGAAGTTTAGAACCACCCCATCCTCTTTGAACCTCTGTTTTTTAAAAAAGCGGGTATGTCGTTTTTCTGAAATATATATTTTTGGAAAGTTAGGGCCCTTAATCAAGAAAAGGCCGACGGAACAAATACGGCAAATTTTTGAAAATCGAGCGTTCTTCCCATTTGACAAAACATTAGATCCTGCTCTTGCTAAGAAGAGCTCACTTAGGTTTTGTGCTGATTCTTTATTTCAAGGAAAATATAATTTTAAATTGTCATTCCCTCCAATTTATTGATTTTTGGGCTCTTTTTCCTTCGAACGATGTCTGGTTGTTATCAAAATGGGCTAGCCGACTAATTAGATCATCACAAACATATTTAGTCTGCATACTTAACCTTGTAAAACCCCTCGTTACACCGTAAAATTGATGTCTATCGAAGGTGTATATGTGAGGGGAGGGAGGAAAAAGAGCCCATTTTTGAATTGAAATGGTCGATAATGATTTGCCTCCATGTTTTTGTTACTTTTTTAGGCCGGAGATCAAGCCCTTTTTCAACAGTCACGTGCAGTTGAATGAGGACGACAATGATAATCGAGGGGACATTACAGGGACAGGAGACGGGCAGGGTGGGGGAGGAGGAAGTGTAGCTAGTCAGTATCAGATGATGCAGGGGGTAGAATATACCAGAGATAGAGACAGGGAACAGCAGAGTTGTGGCTTACCAGGGGGAGCAGACACAGGTACAACGTGCAAGCGCTTTTTTGTCATTTCTATCATTATCTTTTTCCTGTAAATTTTATCTTGTGAAATTTTGTCCCACAAATGTCTGATTCAGAGTCGATGAACGTCGTGAAGACTCTTATATAGGTCTTGGTCATTTTTTGTTTTGTTTTTATTTCAGGAAAAAGTATTAAAATGCTCTAACAACTACAGAACTGCATTCATTTGTTTCAATGCATTTATGGATACACTTGAGTATGTGTGGTTGTTTAACAGTATTGAACGCAGTGAAGACTCCTTTATAGGTGCTGCTGATTTTTTTTTCAGGAGAAGTCTTAAAAGTCTCTAATAACTACAGATGTGCATTCATACATATTGATGCATTTATGAATGCACTTAGGTATATATGCACTTTTTGAGTTCAATTGATATTCATCTGCTAAAAGTGACGTACATAGCACTCTCCAAATAAAAACATGGAATTGGTGCGAAAAAACGAACAATTTCTAGTTTCGAAAGTGGAATTTAATTTTCAGATTTCCAGCGGAATGAAAACTACCTGTCGATCCAGTTTTCTCAAGTTGGGTTAATGTTCTCAAAAAAGCGCCAATTACATATCGTTTAAGTAATTCAAAGAGCTTAAAGGGCAGCTCTTTTTTTCTGTGAATTTTGAAAGTTGTTATTTTTTAACAAAGGCAGTGTTTTTTTCTTTAATTGGGTTCATTACTCTTTTCTAATCTTCGACTATGTTCATGTTTTTGTTTACTTGTTCAATTTGTATTTCTTTTAGTAATTTGTATTTCTTGACTTCGAATAATTTCCTTTTTTTAGTTTCAGCTTGAAAAATGTTTCGGCATGAATGATTTCGCCGTATATTTTATCAGCTTACCAACCTTTTGGGTCGTTCCGGGGAACAATAACTTGTATGTTTTACTCCGGATAGCACAAAACGTTATAAATCTCAGAATGGAATTTATAGTTCAAAGTTTTTCATGACAACCATTTTTTTCGCTCAAACTTTTTTTTTGAAGTTTCATTAAACGCCTTCGAATGTGTTTCTGGACGTGTTTTCCGCAAATAGAACATCATTTCAGGTAACATTTTGAAGTTTTTTAAGTTGTGGTGTTTTGAAGTTTTTCCCCTATTTTTTGGGATTTAGTGGCTTTTCTTTCCTTTCCTGTCTGCTAGCTTGCAATGCAATTTTTGTGGTATCGCAAGTGATGCGAAGCTCCGCTTCGCCTCTGTGTAAATCAGTTGAACTGTGAAGGTTTCCTTGCAAATTGCCATTTTTCTATTGCAAGTTAAGCGGCAAACACTGATTCACGCGCACAATACCTCGGTGGTGCCGAAAAATATTTTGAGTACTGTTTCTACTCATCTCAAATCATTGACAATTAATTAAACTCAAATGAGTGGAAGTGCAAAACCAAAATCGGTCATTTAAATTGATACCGCTTGCTAAGTAAACCAAAGTTCCCCGAGCGCAACGTCGTAAAAATTTCTAAACAAAGATATAACACAGCATTATGTTGAATTTTCTTCTCGGTTTTGCTCCGAAACAAAACGGTATTCACGCAAAACCGTCAACGATTCACCAAAACAACTCCAAATTCCCAAATATGATCAATATTTGAGACTGTTGAAAACATTTTCACTTTAGGCTTTGTTGTACTTCCCCATTGTGAAGTTCACGCTCTGATTGGTTAATTGTTTTGAGTCTGCCAAAAAGCCGGTCTACTAAAAACACTAGACCCTTCTTTGCAGTAACGATGGTTACGCCATGAATTTGGTCCCTAATCTCTCTAATATTGTAAGCAATTACTGAGTGGGCGCACTGAGCAAAATGGTCCAACAGCAGAACAATAATGAAGTTGCAATTGACAGTGTTTTCTACCTCGCTATTAATTTTTTTGACGTGAATACTAGCTCAGTAAAATCATTCATATGTAATCCCACTGCAGCTGAGACATGGTTTTTGGTTACTGCAGTGTGGCCCATTTTGATTTTTTTGGAGTGCGGTAAAAAAGAAAACGATCTTTATTTCTTACACAAAAAGTAGACAGAAACTATATTAACCAATCAGAATATGTCCGGTTTTGGGTTCTTTGCTTCTGTCAAATTACTGATGATTGCCCTAAATTTCTTTGGGTTGTTTTGTCTGCGTATGAAGGCATTTTAGACATAAATACGTTAAATAGTACGAGGAATAACACATTGTTTCAGTTTAGATTTAGTGTCTCTGAATTCTATATGTATGACCTCTACTTTTTGGTGTCTACTTGATGTAATTCTTGGTGGAATCCCTCATAGGCGAAAAAAAATCAGCCAATCAGATTTCAGTATCAAAGATTTGGAAAAAAAGCTTGAAAATCTCAAAGAAAGTAAACATTTCCAGGTACTTGATATTAGTATTGGCCGAATATAAAAACGGCAGAAACGCGCAAAAATTTTTAAATGTCATTGATCGCCGGCGAATTGAAACAAATTTTTTATGAGTCCTTGGCCCATGAGAAAAGCTCCCTAATTTTTTCTAAGTTGAAGAAGATAGTTCTTTTTGCACAACTACAGTGCGAAAATTGTGGCGGAAAAAGGTGTCTGAGTTGTTTGAATTTCATTTAGTTTTGAATTATTTTCGTATTTACCTGTTTGCCCTGACAGCTGTTAAGACGAAAACGGTTTTAGTGGGATTTAAGACGACGCTACTTACTATAACGGATCAGTTGAGCAATCCCACCCCAATTCTCGCGTGGGGGGAGATAGCTCATTAGGTACTTGAGACCTGTGTATAACCACTTGAAATTAGTTTCAATGATATAAAATTAAAAACCAGATTCTTCAACGATAAAGGAACGCCGATATGTACAATATCAAAGCTCAAAAATTACATTCAGAGTGAAAAAAAATCTATAAAACTGAGACTCAGTTTTTTCTGCCCTGAATGGAAAAAAAGCTAGGACCAATTTAACATCCTCCCGCCACCCCCAAATCTGTTTAGGGGGAGGATGTTAACTTGGCTCTAGTTAGAATTTTCAGCCAATCAGAATAGAGCATTTTACATACAGCGCTAAGTAGGTTTAAATTAAAATGAACGCTGGGGTTGAGGATCTTTACTTGGTCCAAAAGCTATGCGGAGAACAGTTTTTGATATTCAGATACAAGGTTAGAGCTAGAGCACCAACCCTGAGGCAATTTTCGTCTTAATTGCATGTCTTGTCATATTTACCAAGCACCAGGTCTCTGTCCTGCTAAAAATTACTTTTCTTGATATGAATTGCATCAAAACGTGTCAGTGTGAACATGTGAACAATTTTTGAACAGCTTTATTTTGTAATTTTACGAGGGGGTGGAAAACTGGAAAAGAGCCAGAAATGAGGCATTTTCAAGCTCAGGCATTTTACTCTTAACGAATTTAATGCTGGATTCGCATAAGGCTCAAAAATTCCTTTTCAATATTTCGATCTCCATAGTAAATTAATATTTGGGTCTTATGCAGGGGCGGATCTAGGATTTTCTTGAGGGGGGGGCGGATTTTCAAAAAAATTACGAAAATTTTGACCACCTTTTTTTTGGTCGATCAGATTGATTTTCAGAGCTCTCCGAAAGCAGTAAAAAGACCCTGTTTTGGCCAAATTTTCTGCGCCGCAGGCAATTTTTTGAAAAAACAGGTCAAAAAAGCCGTTTTTGGGCACTTTTTGGAAAAATTTGACAAAAAAAACGCGTTTTTTTTGGCCCGCGCTCCCCCTCAAAATTAGTATATATTGGCGCCCAAGGCGCCTTTAGAAAAATTTTAGGGTCGGTCGGCCATAAATGGATTTCTTAAAAAGTACCAAAGGGGGGACCCTTTGGGTTGGCAGGGGTTCGAATTCCTGAGGAGGGGGGCGGTCGCCCCTCCCCCCTAAATCCGCCCCTGGTCTTATGCACAAAACGGCCCAATTTCATTATTTCTACATCTCTTGAACTGAAATTATTTTGGATGAATTTGATTGGCTAATTAGCCGATCTAGTTCTATCGACATTTTCTGTCATTTCAATTGAAATTTCAAGCAGATAAAATTATCAGCCGAAATGATAATGAAAATTGAATTTTGCTTGTCTGGGCAAGGTTTCACAACTCACAAGTGACTCAAAATTAATTTGATAATTTGACTCAAAGCTCCATCTTTTCGGCAATTTCGGCTAATATTTTTATCTGCTAGAAAAATTGATCGGAATGCCTGAGCCTGACCGTGTAACTTGAATTTGATTGGCTAAAATTTCCCAATCAAATTGATCGCATAATTTCCAGCTTACGATGTCGAAAAATTGATTTTGGGTCGTTAAGTGCATAAGACCCTAATATTTTTTGGGAGACAGCCGAAAATGACTCTTTCTAGGATAAAATTGAAGAATATTTGTTATGGTTCGGTGGGTGTATTGGAGGAAGAATGGGGGGGGTAGTAAACGAGGCTCTGATTTGGTGCGTGTGAATGGTTTGTTCAATAAAAATAGTTCCCACAATCCTGAATAGTTGAAAAGATAATTGAAGAAAGAAAACTCGTAGTAAGCTGTAAAAATAAATATTGATGCCACCCAGGCTCGAACTGGGGACCTTCTGCGTGTAAAGCAGACGTGATAACCACTACACCATGGCACCTTGACGTAAAGGAAGATAGTGGTTCTAATAACTAAGATTATTCTACTTGTGTTATTATAAGCTATGAAGCGTTGAAATACAACTGCTCAAATAATACGTGCGATATACCTCAAACATGACATGACAAAATTTAAGATCATTTATCCACGAGGGATAGGACCAACATACGAGCTGTACAGCTCATCACGGCGAACCGCTGTTGTGCCCCTGCTTAAGAAAAATCGGGACTAAGTTGATTTGAATTGACAATTATGATAGACGCGGTCCCGGAAAGTATGCAGGTGCCGTATGAAAAAGACGAACCCCGGCCTATTAGCATGTGTGCCGATAAGCATGCATGGCACCATGTAAAAGAATGCAGTTTGAAGATTCTCTTTTCAAGTTTTGTTTACTCAAATTTTCAATTTTATCAGAGTGCACTTAGCCCCCCACCTCACACGAACATGAATTTTAAAGTTGTCATAACCTAATTAGTCCGTATGTCAATTTTCATAACAATCGAACCATGTGAACAAAATTTTTACTTGTAGGGAACAGCAGAGTTGTGGCATACCAGGGGGAGCAGACACAGGTACAACGTGCAAGCGCTTTTTTGTCATTTCTATCATTATCTTTTTCCTGTAAATTTTATCTTGTGAAATTTTGTCCCACAAATGTCTGATTCAGAGTCGATGAACGTCGTGAAGACTCTTATATAGGTCTTGGTCATTTTTTGTTTTGTTTTTATTTCAGGAAAAAGTATTAAAATGCTCTAACAACTACAGAACTGCATTCATTTGTTTCAATGCATTTATGGATACACTTGAGTATGTGTGGTTGTTTAACAGTATTGAACGCAGTGAAGACTCCTTTATAGGTGCTGCTGATTTTTTTTTCAGGAGAAGTCTTAAAAGTCTCTAATAACTACAGATGTGCATTCATACATATTGATGCATTTATGAATGCACTTAGGTATATATGCACTTTTTGAGTTCAATTGATATTCATCTGCTAAAAGTGACGTACATAGCACTCTCCAAATAAAAACATGGAATTGGTGCGAAAAAACGAACAATTTCTAGTTTCGAAAGTGGAATTTAATTTTCAGATTTCCAGCGGAATGAAAACTACCTGTCGATCCAGTTTTCTCAAGTTGGGTTAATGTTCTCAAAAAAGCGCCAATTACATATCGTTTAAGTAATTCAAAGAGCTTAAAGGGCAGCTCTTTTTTTCTGTGAATTTTGAAAGTTGTTATTTTTTAACAAAGGCAGTGTTTTTTTCTTTAATTGGGTTCATTACTCTTTTCTAATCTTCGACTATGTTCATGTTTTTGTTTACTTGTTCAATTTGTATTTCTTTTAGTAATTTGTATTTCTTGACTTCGAATAATTTCCTTTTTTTAGTTTTTAGTTTCAGCTTGAAAAATGTTTCGGCATGAATGATTTCGCCGTATATTTTATCAGCTTACCAACCTTTTGGGTCGTTCCGGGGAACAATAACTTGTATGTTTTACTCCGGATAGCACAAAACGTTATAAATCTCAGAATGGAATTTATAGTTCAAAGTTTTTCATGACAACCATTTTTTTCGCTCAAACTTTTTTTTTGAAGTTTCATTAAACGCCTTCGAATGTGTTTCTGGACGTGTTTTCCGCAAATAGAACATCATTTCAGGTAACATTTTGAAGTTTTTTAAGTTGTGGTGTTTTGAAGTTTTTCCCCTATTTTTTGGGATTTAGTGGCTTTTCTTTCCTTTCCTGTCTGCTAGCTTGCAATGCAATTTTTGTGGTATCGCAAGTGATGCGAAGCTCCGCTTCGCCTCTGTGTAAATCAGTTGAACTGTGAAGGTTTCCTTGCAAATTGCCATTTTTCTATTGCAAGTTAAGCGGCAAACACTGATTCACGCGCACAATACCTCGGGGGTGCCGAAAAATATTTTGAGTACTGTTTCTACTCATCTCAAATCATTGACAATTAATTAAACTCAAATGAGTGGAAGTGCAAAACCAAAATCGGTCATTTAAATTGATACCGCTTGCTAAGTAAACCAAAGTTCCCCGAGCGCAACGTCGTAAAAATTTCTAAACAAAGATATAACACAGCATTATGTTGAATTTTCTTCTCGGTTTTGCTCCGAAACAAAACGGTATTCACGCAAAACCGTCAACGATTCACCAAAACAACTCCAAATATGATCAATATTTGAGACTGTTGAAAACATTTTCACTTTAGGCTTTGTTGTACTTCCCCATTGTGAAGTTCACGCTCTGATTGGTTAATTGTTTTGAGTCTGCCAAAAAGCCGGTCTACTAAAAACACTAGACCCTTCTTTGCAGTAACGATGGTTACGCCATGAATTTGGTCCCTAATCTCTCTAACATTGTAAGCAATTACTGAGTGGGCGCACTGAGCAAAATGGTCCAACAGCAGAACAATAATGAAGTTGCAATTGACAGTGTTTTCTACCTCGCTATTAATTTTTTTGACGTGAATACTAGCTCAGTAAAATCATTCATATGTAATCCCACTGCAGCTGAGACATGGTTTTTGGTTACTGCAGTGTGGCCCATTTTGATTTTTTTGGAGTGCGGTAAAAAAGAAAACGATCTTTATTTCTTACACAAAAAGTAGACAGAAACTATATTAACCAATCAGAATATGTCCGGTTTTGGGTTCTTTGCTTCTGTCAAATTACTGATGATTGCCCTAAATTTCTTTGGGTTGTTTTGTCTGCGTATGAAGGCATTTTAGACATAAATACGTTAAATAGTACGAGGAATAACACATTGTTTCAGTTTAGATTTAGTGTCTCTGAATTCTATATGTATGACCTCTACTTTTTGGTGTCTACTTGATGTAATTCTTGGTGGAATCCCTCATAGGCGAAAAAAAATCAGCCAATCAGATTTCAGTATCAAAGATTTGGAAAAAAAGCTTGAAAATCTCAAAGAAAGTAAACATTTCCAGGTACTTGATATTAGTATTGGCCGAATATAAAAACGGCAGAAACACGCAAAAATTTTTAAATGTCATTGATCGCCGGCGAATTGAAACAAATTTTTTATGAGTCCTTGGCCCATGAGAAAAGCTCCCTAATTTTTTCTAAGTTGAAGAAGATAGTTCTTTTTGCACAACTACAGTGCGAAAATTGTGGCGGAAAAAGGTGTCTGAGTTGTTTGAATTTCATTTAGTTTTGAATTATTTTCGTATTTACCTGTTTGCCCTGACAGCTGTTAAGACGAAAACGGTTTTAGTGGGATTTAAGACGACGCTACTTACTATAACGGATCAGTTGAGCAATCCCACCCCAATTCTCGCGTGGGGGGAGATAGCTCATTAGGTACTTGAGACCTGTGTATAACCACTTGAAATTAGTTTCAATGATATAAAATTAAAAACCAGATTCTTCAACGATAAAGGAACGCCGATATGTACAATATCAAAGCTCAAAAATTACATTCAGAGTGAAAAAAAATCTATAAAACTGAGACTCAGTTTTTTCTGCCCTGAATGGAAAAAAAGCTAGGACCAATTTAACATCCTCCCGCCACCCCCAAATCTGTTTAGGGGGAGGATGTTAACTTGGCTCTAGTTAGAATTTTCAGCCAATCAGAATAGAGCATTTTACATACAGCGCTAAGTAGGTTTAAATTAAAATGAACGCTGGGGTTGAGGATCTTTACTTGGTCCAAAAGCTATGCGGAGAACAGTTTTTGATATTCAGATACAAGGTTAGAGCTAGAGCACCAACCCTGAGGCAATTTTCGTCTTAATTGCATGTCTTGTCATATTTACCAAGCACCAGGTCTCTGTCCTGCTAAAAATTACTTTTCTTGATATGAATTGCATCAAAACGTGTCAGTGTGAACATGTGAACAATTTTTGAACAGCTTTATTTTGTAATTTTACGAGGGGGTGGAAAACTGGAAAAGAGCCAGAAATGAGGCATTTTCAAGCTCAGGCATTTTACTCTTAACGAATTTAATGCTGGATTCGCATAAGGCTCAAAAATTCCTTTTCAATATTTCGATCTCCATAGTAAATTAATATTTGGGTCTTACGCAGGGGCGGATCTAGGATTTTCTTGAGGGGGGGGGCGGATTTTCAAAAAAATTACGAAAATTTTGACCACCTTTTTTTTGGTCGATCAGATTGATTTTCAGAGCTCTCCGAAAGCAGTAAAAAGACCCTGTTTTGGCCAAATTTTCTGCGCCGCAGGCAATTTTTTGAAAAAACAGGTCAAAAAAGCCGTTTTTGGGCACTTTTTGGAAAAATTTGACAAAACAAACGCGTTTTTTTTGGCCCGCGCTCCCCCTCAAAATTAGTATATATTGGCGCCCAAGGCGCCTTTAGAAAAATTTTAGGGTCGGTCGGCCAAAAATGGATTTCTTAAAAAGTACCAAAGGGGGGACCCTTTGGGTTGGCAGGGGTTCGAATTCCTGAGGAGGGGGGCGGTCGCCCCTCCCCCCTAAATCCGCCCCTGGTCTTATGCACAAAACGGCCCAATTTCATTATTTCTACATCTCTTGAACTGAAATTATTTTGGATGAATTTGATTGGCTAATTAGCCGATCTAGTTCTATCGACATTTTCTGTCATTTCAATTGAAATTTCAAGCAGATAAAATTATCAGCCGAAATGATAATGAAAATTGAATTTTGCTTGTCTGGGCAAGGTTTCACAACTCACAAGTGACTCAAAATTAATTTGATAATTTGACTCAAAGTTCCATCTTTTCGGCAATTTCGGCTAATATTTTTATCTGCTAGAAAAATTGATCGGAATGCCTGAGCCTGACCGTGTAACTTGAATTTGATTGGCTAAAATTTCCCAATCAAATTGATCGCATAATTTCCAGCTTACGATGTCGAAAAATTGATTTTGGGTCGTTAAGTGCATAAGACCCTAATATTTTTTGGGAGACAGCCGAAAATGACTCTTTCTAGGATAAAATTGAAGAATATTTGTTATGGTTCGGTGGGTGTATTGGAGGAAGAATGGGGGGGGTAGTAAACGAGGCTCTGATTTGGTGCGTGTGAATGGTTTGTTCAATAAAAATAGTTCCCACAATCCTGAATAGTTGAAAAGATAATTGAAGAAAGAAAACTCGTAGTAAGCTGTAAAAATAAATATTGATGCCACCCAGGCTCGAACTGGGGACCTTCTGCGTGTAAAGCAGACGTGATAACCACTACACCATGGCACCTTGACGTAAAGGAAGATAGTGGTTCTAATAACTAAGATTATTCTACTTGTGTTATTATAAGCTATGAAGCGTTGAAATACAACTGCTCAAATAATACGTGCGATATACCTCAAACATGACATGACAAAATTTAAGATCATTTATCCACGAGGGATAGGACCAACATACGAGCTGTACAGCTCATCACGGCGAACCGCTGTTGTGCCCCTGCTTAAGAAAAATCGGGACTAAGTTGATTTGAATTGACAATTATGATAGACGCGGTCCCGGAAAGTATGCAGGTGCCGTATGAAAAAGACGAACCCCGGCCTATTAGCATGTGTGCCGATAAGCATGCATGGCACCATGTAAAAGAATGCAGTTTGAAGATTCTCTTTTCAAGTTTTGTTTACTCAAATTTTCAATTTTATCAGAGTGCACTTAGCCGAATTTTTAATTTCTTAACAAATCAATTGGTTTTCGAAACTGGCTCTTTTTCCTTTTCCCCCCACCTCACACGAACATGAATTTTAAAGTTGTCATAACCTAATTAGTCCGTATGTCAATTTTCATAACAATCGAACCATGTGAACAAAATTTTTACTTGTAAAATTTTGCAAGTTCCTGCGAATCGCAGAGGAGCTATCAGCAGGCCTTAACAGTCCTGTCGAGGATAGTCCATTTCTATTATAACAAGGGTTTGTAAAAAGATGGCTGTTAAATACTCAATTGACTGTATTCTAGTTCGCATAAATAAGAGAGTGAACTAGAGGTCAACACATAACAGCTAGACAGCTTTTAGTTGATTGACAGGCAGGTACCAAACTCACACTTAATTAAAGTATGAGAAATAAAGAATAGCAACTAGGATGATTGACAACTAGGATGATTGACAACTGAACATATTGTAGCCCCTGACATTTCCGTATGGATGTAAAATTTAAATACATAGTAATTCAAATTTGAATATAATAACTACACCTTCAACCTGCCGCCTCAACTATAATACAACAAACACTTGAGTTTTAACAAACTTGAGTTTTAGGCTTATGGCCATCCCTCTCCCTGGGTTAACGAGTTTTTGAATAGATGTAGAATAAGATTCATTTTCCTTCTCCCCCTGGATGTTTTCCTGTTTGTTCCGCCCCCTGGATAGTTTCGATCATAACCCCTCCCCCATTTTGTCTACTGGCTTTCTCCTTCTAGTACTCCGTCTGGTTCCCGAGCTTTCACTTTGACTGCCTGATTCCAAGTCTTCTTCTTGACTGCTATTTACAATGCACTCTCGCGCCACTAACGCTGGACGTTCCTGGCTTTCCTTCACTTGTTTCCTTTGGCCCCCTTTTCCTCGCTTAGCTCTTGTCACTCTGGGTTTGGCTTTAGCTCCCGTTCCTCCTTCCACTACCGTCGTACTGCCGCTTGGGCCTTGTCCCGCCGCAATTGCTTCGCGTCGCGCTAGCATTTCTACCGGTAGTCTTACCGGAATTTTTAATGGCTGATAGTCTTCAGTATCCGAACTGTCGGACTCGAAGGTGGCTACTCGTACCGTCTGCGTGGTCTTAGCTCTTTTTGATTTCGGGCTCACGACTGCCCCTTTCTTTGCGCTCGCTAGCATATCCTTGAGCGTAGCCGGCTTCCGTTTCTTGGGAAGGTCAGGTTTCGGTTTTGATGCCACTGCACTTTTCCTAAGAACGGATCCGTTTTTAAGTTTTAAAGTATGTTCGGATTCAGAGATTACATTGGATTTTAGTAATTTATACCTATTTAGGGTCTTGCTGGTAGTACGCTGGTATAGGTTGCGTCCTCTTCCACTCCCCTGGATGTTAGGGCCAGTGTCTCCACTCCCTTGGATATGTGGGGCAACTTCCGATACCTCCCTTGGACATGCGTCCATTTGTTGGTCACTATCCAGCGTGATAGGGGCCCTTCGCAAAGCTGGAGCGTATGTAAGGTCAGACCTCTCCTCCCAATTCGAATGCTGGGGGAATGCAACTTGACTCATCTCAGGATCAGTTTCGTCTAAACACAAACATTTTTGTTTTAAGACGTTCTGAGGAGTGGCCTTAATGGAGCTGACATCTCCGCTATCGCCGGTAAATATTTATGTAAGCTGTGGATTGAGCCCATAAATGACTTTAATTGCGTGTCTGTTTTAGGAGCTTTTAGTGCGTCTATCGGCGATGTTTTTCGTTTAAGGGGCGTAACCCCCGTTTCGGTTATACGATGGCCAAGCCACTCGCATTCGCGTTTCGCAAACTCGCATTTTGGTAACTTCAAGGATATGTTTTCATGGTTTAGTTTCCGGATGATCTTTTCAACCAAGGAGATATGTTCTACTTCCGTTCCCTTGGTTGTAACCAAAATATCATCAATAAACGCGTTCGCTTGTGGGAATTCGTTTAAAATTGAGTCCATTACTCGCTGGAACTCTGCCGGCATTGACGTTAACCCGTAAAACCCTGTTCGGAAACGGTAAGTTCCTGTCGATCGTCCGCCCACCAAAGAAAAATTACAATGCACGCTTGTTTCTTCACTAAGCGGTAGTTGCCCATACGCGTACGTGAGGTCCATCGTAGTAAAGTACACCTCCCCTTGTTTTTTCTCGGATATGAGTTGTCCTATTGTATCTACAAGTTCTTCTATATTTGGCATCTGGTATTTGTTTTTATGCACTTGTTTATTAAGCTCTCGTGATTCCAATGCTAATTTTACGGACCCGTCTTTTTTCACGGTGATGACGATCGGAGAAACAAAATATCGATCCGAACACTCTTTCAATTTTTCTATATGTCCCTGGGTTAATAGCTTATCAATTTCTTTGTCCACTTTTTCTTGGAGCGTTACCGGCACTCTCCGTCCCTTCTGCTGCACTGGTACAAGATTTTTGAAAAATTCTGCTTGAACTTTGTAGTTCCTAATTTTTCCAACTCTAGTAAAAAGTTTTGGGAATAGCTTGCTGAAGTATGATTGCCATTGATCCATCTGTTCATCCTCCGGTTCATCGTGCCCCTCCTTGCATGAAATTACCTCCGCCCCCTGGATATTCATGACCTCCCCCTTTGGATCTGCTTGCATCAACTGGAGTCCAAGTTTACCCATCAAATCACGTCCCACGATGGATGGTCTGGTCCCCCCAATGACTCGGACTTCTGCTGTCGTCTTCCAGCCGTTTGATGCTAACTCGAGTTCCATTCTGCCCAACATCTTGATCCGATTGTTACTGTAGTCTCGAAATTCGTCATCGTCAGTGCTATCCTGCTTCAAGTTGATTCCCGCTCTTCCCACTGTTCTTCTCAAATCTTCTAGTGTTAGAATGGATATCGGCGATCCACTGTCGATCCAAATGTTCATCGGGTGCCCATTAATGAATATTTTGAGTTTAGGCCCAGCAACTTTCAACACCGTTTCCTTCTTCCGTCGAATTGCCATCACCATGTAATCGTCTGAACTTTCTGATGACCAGCTGTGGTGTTCTCGTTTAACGAAACCTACTGAATTTGCCGCAGCTTGGGGCTCCACGTCATCCGAGGGGGTATCTTCCTCGTCGAAGAGCTCATCCCCTTGGATCAATCCAACCGGTTGTCCCCCCCTGGATTGTCGTTTTCCCCGGCATGTCCTCTCAAAGTGCCCAATCTTTTTGCAGAAATTGCATGTGACGGCTCTTGCTGGGCATCGTTGTCGGTGTTCTGGGGCGAAGTTCGGTTGATCGTAGTTGTAACATCTGCGCTCTTGCATTCGATCGTGTGTTCGACCTCCTCCACGATTTGGATATTGACCCCGTCCCCTTGGCATTCCTCGTCCCCTGGATCCGCGAATATTGCTGACTGGTTCCGTTTTGATCTGTAGGGAACCCCCTGGCGATGGATGCGCCATTCCCGTGGAACCGGATACGGCGCCCTTGTAGCTCCTTGCGTACTTGTCTCCTCTTTCATATGACATTGCGATTCGCAATGCTTCTTCCGGGGTTTTAGTTTCCCGACACAGCTCGTTCTGTGCGTCCCTGTTCCTCATGTTGAAAATAAATATGTCTCTCACCATTTTCCGCTCCTGGGTGCCCAAATTGCATCTTGCCGCCATTCCGCTAAGTTCTGCATAGAACGATTCTAGACTCTCACCCTCCTTTTGTTTCCTCGACAACATTTGGTACATCTCGTACGTTTCGTTCCGCTCTTTCTGAAAAAGAGCTACACAGATATCCAAAAAACGTGGGTATCGTATTGTTTCCATATCTAAATGTGGATGCTGGTTATGCAAGGCTCTCTGTCCCTCATGTCCCAGGCATAAATACAGATTCGATATCAATGTACGTTCACCTTCTGCCCGTGGTCTTCCACCAATGTCACCCAGGTCTGCGATCTGTGCTTCAGTTAATGTCGATGCAAAGTAGTAGTCGGACGAGACTAGTCCATGTTTCGCCACCATCGCCCAATGAAATCGTTGTTTCCAGTGTTCCCATAAAAGTTGCGGTTCCGCCTGAGTTGGAGGCCAGAAGGCCACAATTCCAAGGGGGTTTTTCCCCCCACCATCCACTGGCTGCGCCATAACAAGGGTTTGTAAAAAGATGGCTGTTAAATACTCAATTGACTGTATTCTAGTTCGCATAAATAAGAGAGTGAACTAGAGGTCAACACATAACAGCTAGACAGCTTTTAGTTGATTGACAGGCAGGTACCAAACTCACACTTAATTAAAGTTTGAGAAATAAAGAATAGCAACTAGGATGATTGACAACTGAACATATTGTAGCCCCTGACAATTATCTCCCCACATTCCAGACCGTGTTATTTTGTTGAGCGAAGCTCTTTTTTGCGACTCAAGGCCGATTTTGTGCGTCTAGAACTTTCACGTGGTACCACTTTTGCAGCCAAATTTGGTCAGGTTGTGGTAGACCTGAAGCTAAAGGTCAAGTGAGAGCTCGTCCTCACACACTATCATTGCCATGGCATGGGATCGATTACACGATCTGACGATTCTAAAGTGAACGCCTTACCACTATGCTAAGTGCCCCCTAAAAATGAAAAAGAGCCAAAACTATTTGAAAATTCAGACTAATTTGTTTGTCATCTGAATGCACTCGCAATCAAAACAAATATCGCATGCTAATAGGCACACATGCTAATCGCTACACCCCGAAAAAGACGATAGATCTCAAAAATTTCAACTACTAACGAAGGATAAATTTTCACAAAAATTGCGGAACCTATTTTTTCATACTTGCTCCGCGGACCCAATCACCGAATTGGTTTCTTCATGTTTGTCAATTATTACAATTGCAAGAGCAAGTGTCTTGTAATCGGGAACTAGACTTGTTGAATCTCTAACTATTTTGCCCCCTTTTGCAAAGGGAAGAGATTCGTTTTTGGGTGCAAATTTCACATATGCTTAACTATTGAGTTATTCTTTTTGTAGGGATGGCAATTCGTTCTTAGTTGATCTATGGGGTGAAAACTAAAAGCATCCGACTTTTTTGTTCCGGAAATGTTTCTGGCGAAATTGAACTTGCTTTTTTTTAATGAACCGTAACAACTTCCAGGTTCCTTCTCACTAGGTAAAATGGTTGTTCATCATGGTTTTAAGGGAGACTTAATAATTTTTATAAAATCAAATTTTCGGATCAACTGGTGTCTGCTCAAAAATTGTCGGCTTTGTTTCCGCTTCGTGAGATTTTTTCACGTTGCTTATTTAATTTTCAAATATCTTGCTTGGCTTGTCCGCCTGGAATTCCTGTTGGATGAAAACAGGTACTATGAAAATGTATCAAATTTGTTTTTTATATCTGATTTCGACAATTTGGATTTTTTCCACTTGCAAAAATTTTAGTTTTACTTAAAAACTAGACTACCGATTTTCCAAAAAAGGGTACGCATGGAAAGACCCCCTACTCCCCTATTTACCTGCATAATCTCCTAGTCTCCGTTTTCTTACATTCGAAAAAGTCTGTGGGGGAAATATTTGACCCGTATTTTGGGATTTTTTTCGTTTTGACTTCTATGAGAGACTATAATGGGGAAGAACCAATTTTGGTTATGCTGCTGTGACAAAAATTTCAGTCCTTTCTATTAAGTGTCAATTCGAAGACACTTATTTTGGTCGCCTGCTCTTGACTAAGGATTTCGTTTAGTTGATAAATCTTGGAAGATTCTTAAACTTGAAAAATTTTCACGTTCATAGAAACTTCCAACTGTCTGTTGACTATTTTGAAATCTGCAATGATATAAATTTGAAAACATGAATGTTGCAGATGTTCAATACTCGGATGGAAATAACCGACTCAATTCAGATGAAGACAATTTGCGCAGCAGTCGATCAGGAACCGCCAGCGCACATTTCTCAATTCCAGTCTCATCGTCGGGCGGGGGAGGAGGAGGAGGAGGCAGTCCGGAACCCACTCTGGAAGCCTGTGAAGACTCCTCGTCTACAGAACAGCTGAAGATTCAGTTGAATACTTTATTTCCGCTCCCAAATTCTCAATCGGCATCTACCGGTGGAACGGGGGGAGGAGTAGCGACGACGGGGAATGTGGGGGGTCAGACTACATCGTCGGCAACTGGACCCGTTGTTCCTCCGAAGTGTGTGGTTGTAGGCAGAGACACGGACCCCCTATGTGGAATGTTACAGCTGAGGAATTTCAAGGTAGAATCATTCAAATTTATTTTCTTGCTTGGCTATTTTAATCCAGGTATGGTTGCATAATTAAACGTTGTTTTTTGCTAATTTTTTAAATTGAGAACTTAAGCTAATATTTTAAGTACGTGACAAGAATTAAGTGGAGTGTAATCGCATTAGTAATCACAAGCGACTATCGCACGTGGGGGACTGTATATATTAGGCGAAAATATGTGTTAAATTTAGGCGAAAGTTTGGATAATAAAAGTGTATATTTTATTTTAGCAAAAATCCCCCTAATTTTCCAGACGACTGATAAAAAGCGGTTGAAGACTTCAAAGCCGTTTATCGGTTCAAAGTCGCCGGTGGGCGCGCGTCTCGGCTTTGCGGCGATAACCGGCTTTAATTTTCGTAAAGAGTCCTACCCTCTGTTGGCAAGCTCGCAACACGTTGGCGCGACTGCAGCGGTCACTATTTTACCGTTGATTTGCTGGTTGAATAATATTACGTCTTTTGTTTAGTTTGTAGCATTGGAATGACTTAAGTAATCACATAGTTTTTGCTAAAAATGTACACTTTTTTAATCGAAATTTTCGCCTAATCTTAACACTTTTATTTTCGCCTAATATACAGTGCTGATTTAATTTATCCGGACAAAACGAACAAAACTTGAATTTTCAAACGCGTTTTTCTCAAATTGGGTTAAGGTTAGACAAAAAGTGAACAGAACAAAAGTTGCTTAAAATTTCATCAAAATGAATATGGTGCAATTTTTTCTTCGAAAATCTCAACCAAAATTTTACGCCAAAAATGGGTCATTTTGGCTTTTTTCAATTAATCAAGAATTACACTGAAACTACTTTATTAATTGATGAGAAAATGATATCACAAGAAGCCTCCTACATAGCCCAACAAAGTTTAAGAAGTGTTAAATCTCCAAAAGTTTGCGCAAATGGTTTAAAGTTTGTTTTTAAACAGAGATTCTTGGTTTTATATAGTAAAAATGACATTTATTTACTATCAAGTAAAATTTTTTGGGCTGCTTAAGGGGCTTCTTGGGAAATAGTTTTCTTATCAATTAACAAGGTAGTTTCAGCGTAATTTTTGATCAATTGAAAATAGCCAAAATGACCCATTTTTGTTGTAAAATGTTGGTTGAGAATTTCGGAGAAAAAAATGCACCATATTAATTTTAATGAAATTCTAAGCAACTTTTGTTCTCTTCACTTTTGGTCTTATCTTAACTCAATTTGAGAAAAATGCGTTTGAAAATTCAAGTTTTGTTTGTTTTGTCCGGATAATTTAAATCAGCACTGTAGTTTTTGCTTTAAATAGCCGCCCCCATCGTGTGGATATGAATGGTCTAAAAATCATGTTTGACAAACTATTATTCGATTAGTTTCGTATCAGCCGCCCAGATTTTGTCAAGATCTCATCGTACATAACAAATTATTCTTAGAAATAACTCAATGTTGATATCTGCAATTTCAAATACACATTTGAAGAACGATATCGAGAGTTGAGCGTTGGTTAGAAATGGTTGGTAAGTCTCATCAATGCTACATGTAACATGCCTTCCTGATTTTTCATGTTACCGCGAAGCAGCTTTAATCAATGAACTTCCTCAAAACATCCTAAATCCTAAAAACCTTTTATTTGAACTTCAAAAATCGGAGGCGTAGCAATATCCAAAAGCTGCTTTTTATGGCAGGAAAAAGAGATTGATTTTTTTTATTGCGTTGGACGAACAATCTTTTATTATTCTGGGACTCTTACTGTTTCGTCCTAATTGATTTTTTCCTGAAAGGTTTGCTGATGTTCTCCAATTGTCATGAATTTTTGCATGTAGATTGATTACTTACATGAGCAATTAAATTAACTATTTCAGATTATATTATGGTCCCAACATTAGATCGAAGAATCAATTAAATAATAAAAAAATCAGTGATCCAACAAACTTAATCTCAAACATATAAGTTTTTCTGCATAAGTTTGTTGGATCACTGATTTTTTTATTATTTAATTGATTCTTCGATCTAATGTTGGGACCATAATATAATCTGAAATAGTTAATTTAATTGCTCATGTTTGACACTTTAGGTTCTGCGCACTCGGCCCCAGTCGGACATCGTGTTGGTCCTGGAACACTTCCTGAACTTCCTCAGACACGCCCTCTACTCCAATACTCCTCGCAGTGTGCCCACTCTTAGAGTACTCATCGTGGGAGGAGAGAGGTGAGAGACTTTATTATTCAGTTCAATAGGCGACTGAGGTATGGCGACAATCTTTCGCCAGTGACAATTCATAGTAGGCGATGGTTCGTAGTGTGTACAAAAAGCTACTGCTCTTACCATGCGGTGGTTTGTTGCCGGTGAACATTAGTAGCGGTTAAACCTTTGATCGGATGACAATAAATGTCAAAATTAAAGAGGAAAGTAAAAATCAAAGTTGAAAAAAGGGCCTTACATTGCTTTAGTTATAAGAACCTTATTCGGGCGGTTTTTTTCCAATAGGCTTTGTTCTGTTCTTAAATATTTCAAAACTTTGTGGGTGGTAGGGTGTCCACATCCGAATTATTCTTGGAGGTCTTTGTACTAGCCTTTGACAGCTGTTTTTAGTCTTCAGTTTTTGGTGTTCTTTGGATTTGTCTTTGCCTCTCTCCACCTTCGTAGAATGGTTCCTACCCAGGTTCACTCAAAATAGTCACATAGTTTAATAAAGAAGACTAGTCGTTTTGATAGCAAACTTCACTACATAAAGCAGTAATGCTGATTTTCCTGTCTTGCGCAATTGTAAATTCAAGAGAAGCGAATGATTTAGGGAATATATTTGTCTTTTTACGTAGTTGAGACTCTAATTTTTTTTTCGTTTTTTTCATGAAAAGTCTTAAAATTTGTTCATGCTCAAATTTACGTTTTCGCTGTTTGACTTTTGATTTCTTCTTGAATTCAGTCATTTCCTTTGTTGAAAGGAATGCAAACTTCGCGAAAGAAAATACCTATTGATCCAGTTTTCTCAAATTTGGTTGATTTTAGCAAAAAGTGTCAATCATAGATTGTTCTAGAAATTCAAAGAGCTTCAAGGCCATCTATTTTTTTCTTTGAAATTGGAAGATGGAGATTTTTTTTAGCTGTCTGTTGGCTATGTTTATACTCAACGCTAGCTTACAATATAATTTCGGTCATCATGGGAACATTCCTCGGCTATCGAGTGTCCCGTTTCGGTACATCATTAAATCAATCTCTGCAACTTCAAGGTGCATATATTAAAATTGATATGTGCGGAAATAAACAAGAGTTGTTTTTCAAAAAATATTTTTGCAGTGTTCCCAAGGTGCAGCTTTGACTCTGTGCTCTATTTTTTAAAGCGAACAGAAGACGATCTTCAATTACGGTCATGCAAATAGCGCAAAAACAGTGCTTGTATTTGGTTTTCAATTGGATTTTATTTATACCCCTGCGAGAAAGTGTTTTTTTTTCGCGTTACTTGCGCTCATTGATTTTTTCCATTTGTCTATTGGCTATGCTATATCCTGTCAATGAATTGGCGCTAATCCGAGCTCATGATTTTTGCGCCATTTAGTTGAAGTAAAATTGAAACAGAACATTTTTAATGACACCCTCAAACACTTTCCAAGATCCGTTAATGGATGTCTTTTTGACACAATACAATTTTTGAGGGTTCAAGTCCTGGGCTGATGTCCTTCAATTGTTTGAATGCTCAGTTTATGTCTTTTTGTATTTACGAGAAGGATGAAAACTAGCGGAACTGCTTTGGAACCTGATCTAAACTACATTTTATGATTGGATAATTTAGATATTTTACCAATGTAAAGTATTTAATATTAACCAATCATGATCCATCTAACTAACAACCCACTTATTTGTAAGTGCTGAAGTTACTTGTAATTTCAGCACCAGAGAGATTTGAATTTAACTTAGAAATTAGTTGGACTCTCCCGAGCACTTCAGCAACCGCAATAAACCAGTATACCCTAGATCTATTGAGCCTAGCAGAGACTAGTTAAACAACCTGAGACTAGATAGTATAAGAGTAAGATTAGGATCGGTATTAGACTAAGAAGTTGCACGAATCTATCCGGCCGAAAATAAGATAGCGTGACGAGCAGACGGTGTACCCTATCCGAAATTACTCTATGAGTTAACCACCTCGGTCATAACTCATCTGGTGCGACCATAAGTCTCGAACAAGACCTTAATAGCTTAGAATTAACCAAAATAGATTAGAAATTAGACAAAAACATTTACAAAATGTTATACGACAATAATTTAATCGAAATGTCTCTACGACTCAATAGATCAGAGCCAATATTCCGAACCATAACAGAACTACCCGGAATTGGAAGAAGACCTCGAACCAGAGACGACATACGACAAAGTAGAAACTTGCCATATAGCTATATGATAGTTAGGCAAAAACCAGAACAAACTTTTATATTTAGAATACTACTGGCAATGAATTTAGATTTTCATTTGCAAACATAAAACCTTGAAGTTAATCTTCAAAATCATTTCAGGCGCTAAACAAAATTATTAATATACAATAACGATTGATAAAAAGATCTAAGATCGTTTTCCTAAAACTCTGCAGTAATATACAAAACATGTTTGAAAAATATTTATTGAAAAATAAAAATAAAAATTAGTAGCATGACAATAAATGGTTAGTAATCATAAATCATCCTGTTGTTCCAGCTCCATCATCTAAAACATAACAGCAATCATAAACCCACTAATATCATCAAGACACTAAATCTTTCCTTTACACACATTTAAAATTTTATTAAAACTTAAATTCACTTAATTTTAAAACCAGATCATCAAGGCTTATCCTTGGATCTTAAATCATTTTCTACTTAATTAAATTTCAAATTTGATCATCAAGGCTTATCCTTGGATCAAACAGAACAACTTTGTTCTCCCCCACCCACTTAATTAGTGTCTAACGACCTCAAACGTCGATTCACTACCCAACCCTTTCTAAAGACCCAAGACTAATAGAAATTTTTAAACAAAACTAATCATTCAAATTAGGATAAACAGTGAAGAACTTCGGTTATTCATCCTTCACTTGACCCCCCCTCTTACCAGACCCAGGATAAATCTTAGACTTAGTAAGTTTAAAATAGTATCTAACGAACTACTCGCGTTCTAATTATACCTGAACCTTGTGGATCGATTTACTATTCTCCAACCCTTGAACACAATCACTACCCCTAAGTAAGATTAAGTAAGTTAACACCTTAACTTATACTAGCCACGAGAAAGTAAAAAATCATTCTTCGGAATCGATATACTTTTCTCTCCAACCCTGAACAAATAGACCCAGGTTAAGCTAACCAAAAAATCGTAAGAACTAACAGTTTAAGAAAATAGAAACCATTTAACAACCTTTTGCATCCGTCATCCTAAACCTTATGTCATTTAAAAACCTAGGAAATAAACAAACAATCGTTTTACACAATTGTGAAATAGATAACAAAAAATACGACCTTGTAATCACACCTCATACACAAACAGTTGGATACATTCGAACAAAACGACAAACACTAAAAAGAAAAATAATAACGAAACAAAGACAAATAACACGAAAAAGATTTTCAAGAAATCGAAACGCATTTTCAGAATCAGAAACCAACAGTTTAGACGAACTTTACAAACTAAAAGAATCAATAGATAAAAATTGCCCACTTCACGATCAATTATATTTCTCTGACTCAGAAACAACTTCAAATTCATCAAAAAGAGGAAAAAGAAGAATAAAAAAGCAGTATAAACACAAACCAGTACACTTATACAATTGGAATCAACCAATTAGACACATTGATAATTACATATTAACAGTCATCGAACGAAAAAATGAGCTCAACGCACACCCCAGGTGAAGAAAGTCCAGATGATGATGAAATCTTTCCTTTTATAGTAGATGCAACCACTGATAGAGGACAGCATATATTTTGCAAAAATTTACTATTAAATTTATTTGAACCCGGAATTAGTCCATGTAAAACAGAGTTCCCAGATGTAAAAATCAAAAGACAAATCATAGACCACTACTTAAAAGATATATGCAACATAACACAACAGTATGGAATCTACTCCATAGAATTCACCTCACCAAACCATAATAATAGAAAATATACAATTCAAACAGACGATCTTGATTTAGAATTTTCAAAAGTTTTTTCAGAATATATAAAAAGCATCCAATATCATAACTCACAAAGAGCAAACTCCATATTCACCAATGAAGTTTTCGCAATAATATATAGTTATATTTCGATATTAGAAAACGAAATCCCAATAACAAATGTCTCACCGACAGAAACATCTAAACATTTAAGAGTACGACATGAAATCACACTACTCTCTAGTTATTTAAACATCATTAAAGAAAATTTCACGAAAGACGACGTTTCACAACATACAAAACACGATCTACAAAAAATTTTGGCATGGTTCATAATAGATTATTTCACACACAATATTGATTTAATTGCACAAGCAAGAAAAAATTTTAGACCCCAAAACTCGAACGATGATACCGCTATCACAGAACAATCAGATTATGTTTGGGACCCCGAATGGTCTCATCCCGCATTTATAAGCTTCCCACAATCAATCTCAAGTCAAGCAATAAGTACGATATCTTACATAAGAGATTATGTAAAAGTAATACCATTAACCATTGATGCAACACCATTAAACTATAATACATTTTTACCCGATACACAAAATAATAGTTTAAACTCTACAGTTATACACAATGAAAATCTCAATGGAACTAGGAATCTTACTCAACAAGATATCCAGACACCATCACACTTCATAAATGAAGAAATTGTACACACAACAACTACACAACAAAGTATTTCACCAATACGCCCAAATTTAACAACACCAAGAAATACAAATCCTTCACAAACACAGGTAACCTTACAATCAACCGTTAAACCTTCGGTTGCCCCTAAATATTCACATATGGATTACCAAACATACAGACCCATGACAATACCATCAAAAACACGCAAAACATTCACTAGAAACAACTTTGCAGACCATAATTATAATTATACACATCCATCAAAAACATATAACCAACCACAAAGAAATTTTAACCAATATACAAGATCTCGAAATTGGGATAACCCAATGACCCAACCTAATTCAATAAATTTCCAAACAAATCCTCCACAGGATCACAGTGAAAATTACCCATTTTTTCAACAAAATAAAAATAAAAAACAAACATCTTATCAAATGGATTATTTATCCTCAGATGATGATTTCTTACAACCAGATATATTTGCACCAAATACTCAAGAATATCGTAGACAAGGAATACAGAGAACACGTACAAATCATAGAAATTTTTCTCCACAATCAATAGATGCACAACATCAACAACCAATTCAACAACAAAATCTAATTAATACACAATCTTTTCAACCAATTCAACAACAAAATCCAATGACTGCACACTCGTATCAACCATCACAAATGCAAAATGAAATACCACTCCCATATTATCTCCAACAACATGAAATAACAAGAAACCAACTTTCAAATTTTTCTCAAATGCCAAATGCAGCAGAATCACTACAAATGACAATGAATCCATACCTTATGGGTGGATCATCAATAACATCAAACAAACCTTTAATGGTTTTCACAGGAACAGACCCTGAATACTCTGTAGAAGATTATTTAAATGCAGTAACAGCAAACCTGATTTTAAATATTGGACCTGAACCAATTAATACGCCACTACATCAAAACTGGATACATCGACGCACAGCGTTAATACAAACAACCTTAGATGGCGCAGCCCAAAAATGGTTTTCAGTACTACCTCTAGAAATAAAATCAAACTGGAAAAGGTTTACACAGGAATTTTCAAAAATGTTTGACTCCGAAAGAAACAAACAACAACAAAGAGTTTTATGTAATGAAATTCGCAGATTACCAAACGAAACCATCAAGCAAATAGCAGTACGAATCGAAACACTAGTTCGAAAAGCATATTCATTAAATACACATGACTATAAAAACACAAAGATGACAGAAATCTTAATGATGACCTTAACACCACAATTAAGGAAAATAGCAATAAAAAAGAGAGCATCCCATCCTTCTTCAATTCGAGAACCCGATTTAGATTTTCGAAAACTAGTAGACAAATTAGAACAAGCAGAAATCACGATGAAATTAGAAGAAACGGAAAATCTGAAATTACAATACGTTAATAGAATTGAAACGACTCCCACTAATATTAATAATATACAGGAATCAGAGACAGACCTCGTTGAAAAAATCACTGAAATACTCAATATTTATGAAAAGAACCCAAACTTTAAAGGCAAACCATCTTTCAAAAAATGGTGTAATTATTGCCGACGATACGGACATAGTATTTCCGAATGTAGACAAAAACAGCAAGACAATCAAAATAAACCTCAAAAATATAAAGAACCAAATAAATCATTCTATCAATACATGAAAAAAGATCAAAATCTACCGAACAAAACAGTTTATAGCAACAACAGTTCAGGAAAACCACTCCCGAACAATACAAATTATACAAGAAATCAATCACCATATAACTCAAGTTATAGAGGAAGATCACCAGAACGAAGAAACACGAACAATTCATCACAAAATCACTACAATAGACCAAATAGTCGAAATAACTACTCCAGATCAAATTCAAATACACAACGATTTGTTTCTAGATCTAATTCCCAATCAAGAAATAACTACTATCCAAACAACCAATCACGAAATTCATCATACAATAGGAATAGAAACTACTCCTATAATCGAAATAGAAGTTATTCAAACAACCGAAACCAGAATTACCCGAACAATCAATCAAGGAATAACTCATATAATAGATCGAACTATAACAGACCAAACAATAATTACCAAAACAGATCGCGAAATAATTCACAGAATCGACACTCAAGTTATAATAATCGTTATAGAAATTATTCCCAATCACCACACCGGAATAATAATAACTATAATAATTCTAATAATCGCCACAGAAGTAGTACACCTAAACATCAAAGACATATTAATCAAGTACAATCTAATCCAGAAACAACATCAGACCCTCCAGGTATTGATGACACAGTAACTGATACGTTACAACTCAATCAAATAAACTGTACATCATCAGATTCAGAAAGTGATACAGAAAACACTCTTTCTATCAATATGATAAAAGTCGAAAATGACTATGAATCTGTCATATATGAACAACCTTTTTCATCACACATATATGAAAATCAATCAGAATTTCTTCAAAATTATTACACTACACCCATAAATTCCACACCAACGACACAAGAAACAAATGAGATTAACACTACAAATCAAACCAATAAAAATACCAAAACAAAATGCTTGAATACAAACCACATTTATCAAAATATACAAAAAGAACAACCCAAAGAAAAAATTTGGACAATACCATTTCTCTTAGAAAGCCCAAGAAATAAAGAATTTCAACCACCAGACCTTGAAATAGATTTTTTAATTGATTCAGGAGCAGAATCAAACATAATAAACATCCCCACATGGAATGAAATAAAAACTTTACACCCAAAGCTAACACCTCTTGAAACCTCCAGTAAGTTAGCAACAGCACAAGGATCAACATTGATAAACTACGGAAAAATCCAATTATTTCTCCTCCCCACCAGAACAATGGAGCAAAACAAAATTTTAAATAAGCCATTTAAACAAATATTCCATATCACTGATATTAAATATAATATCATTGGAATACCATTTATTTCGAAGTATATACCAACAATTAACATACTAAATAGTAAAATATTAATCAAAGATAAATATACAAAAACAAAAGAAACATCCTTAACATTTTTTCAAAGATTAAATAAACAACCACCATTCTTTTCAAAATTCTACCCGATATTTAACCAACAAAGAAAACACCTAAAACCACTATCAGGAAATATCTATAATTTTTCAATCAAACAAGTTCACCAATATGATAAAGAACAAAACAAACAAACATTTTATATGTCAGAATTTGAATTCAAACCTATTCACAAATTTTTCAAAATCACAATCTCATCCATAAAATATTTGAAAAATTCGAATTCCGATATCATTTCCTTACATGTCTATAACAACACACCTTACCAAGTAACATTACCTTTAGGACTTTTAGGATATTGCGAAACCAACGCTACAATATCGCCAATACACGAAAAAGCCTATCGCGTAAATAATATACTCCAATTACTAGATATTTGCCAATCTACAATTCTTAATGAAGAATTATCTATAAATAATATAATAAGTAACGAAAACAGAAATACGGATTATTTCACAAAAACTCCATATTTCAAACCTACATTCAACATAAGTAACTACACAGAGGACCAACAGAAATTTTTAACAATGTTTAATTTCCAACATTCACAAATAACACAAGACGAATTCGAAAAGTTAGCCAAACAGCTAATTAAATATTCATCAGTCTATGCAACATCAAAATTCGATGTTGGAAAAATCAGTTCATCACTACATCTCCCGTTAAAACCAGACGCAGTTTTCAAAAAACAGAGAGCAAGTAAAGTACCAATTCACTTACATGATAAAGTAAACAGATTACTCGACATTTTAGAACAATACAACATTATATCACCAGTAAACAAAGAAGAACAACCAAAAGGCAACACATTTATCAACCCCGTTATCATTCTAGCTAAAGGAGAATCATTAAAAATCGTTCTCGATGCTAGATACCTCAATTCACTTATAGATGAATCAAAATGTAATTGGCCCATTGAACCAATACAAGTTATTTTAACAAAAATAAACGGCAAATACTTTACAACCGCCGATATGAATAGTGCATACAATCAAATGCCACTAGATGAACAATCACGACGTTTAACACAATTTGTTATCGGAAACCAACAATATGAATTCAACCGCTTATTCTATGGAATATCCATAGGACCAGCAGCATTTTCAGCTTTTATGAGCAAAATTTTTAGACCACTAATACTCAAGAAAAACGCAATCACCTATTTAGACGATGTTTTTATGCAATCACAAACAAAAGACGAGATGTTCAATGTTTTAGAAAAATATCACCAAATACTTCAGAACGAAAATCTGAAGGCCGCCCCCGATAAATCACACTTCTTTTTGACAAGAGTTAAATTCTTAGGACATAATATAGAAAGAAAAACAATCACTCCATTGAAATCACGCATTGACGCTATTCAAAAACTTCAACCACCAACAAATAAAAAGAAAATCCAAGAATTTCTTGGAATGTTAAACTTTTTAAGTAAATATGTTTATAAAATGCAATTATATCTACGACCATTTTATAACATCCTTAGACAACAAAATAATTTTGAATGGAACACAGAACATCAAACACGATTTGAAGAAATAAAGAAACTTTTAACTGAACAAATTTCAAACACTATTCCAGATTCAAATCAACCATTTTATGCAATGTGCGATGCTTCGAACTTTGGCATCGGTGCAGCACTATTACAATCACATAATGGTACAAATAAAATGAACCTCATATCAGCAAATTCTCGATTATTCACTCAAGCAGAGTTACGACTTTCAACTCTAATGAGAGAATGTACAGCCATAATATATACACTGACAGAATATGAATTTCTGATACTTGGATCAAAACATCCAACAGTTCTATTCACAGACCATAAACCAATCATCTTTCTCTTTACACAAAAATCTAACCCAAACCACCGAGTTTACAGATTTCAACTAATTCTAATGAAATTTCCAAACTTACATATAGTTTGGACTGCAGGAAAAAATCTTGCATTACCAGACACCTTAAGTCGAAATACACCACCTGAATTACTTACACGAAAAACAACAGTTGAAATACCCAAAAACATAAAATTCTACCTTGCAGAAAACGAAACATCACCCCGATTGGAATGCAAATATGCAGTAAAAACTGATATTGAACAATCACAAATAAATAATTTACAACATTTCCCACTTTATTTAGATTGTCAAAATAATCATTATGAAGTTGATCTACTTGGAACATCAACTTTCAAACCAATCCCATATTCTCAATGGATAAAAAATAACACCCAACAAAAACGAACAAAACAACACCCGCCTAAAAAAGACCATTTTCCACTAATTGAAAAAGAAGATTTAACTGATAAAATAAATTTATCAGGACCACAAACAAATGATTCAAAATACACAATAAATCAAGTTTTTGACCTTCACGACCCACTTGATATAATACCCTTATCTAAATTCGAAATTGAAAACATTTTTCTCCCTCCAACAGAAACGATTACAATTTCAACACTGAAACAATATCAAAACCTTGACCCAGTAATTCGACAACTGAAATCATGGCACAAATATAAAACTAAACCTATCAAAGCAGATTCAACCATTCTAGGAAACAAAACACTCCTCCGATACTTTCGCAAATTTAACAACACAACAATTAACGAAAATACAGACCTTTTAGAGTATAACCTGAATGAATCTACAGTTCCATGTCTCCCTTTAAGTATGATTCTTATAGCTTTTAATATTTCACATACACAAAATATTAAAGGACACTCTGGATCAGAGAAAACATATTCAAATTTTATACAAAACTTTTATTTCCCAAATGCACCAATTTGGATAAAAGTACTATGCAATGACTGTATAGTATGTCAACTAAATAAACCTTACCCAAATCAAAAACAAATAGCACAAAAACAAGATTTTAAAGGACAAAGTTTGTACTTTAATCATCGTATCTCATTTGATACTAAAGGACCAATTTCACCCTCATCAGAAGGAAACTCCTACATTATGGTAATTGTTGACGCATTTACACATTATGTAGCACTTAACCCAGTACCACATTGTAACGCTTATTACGCTTACACAACACTCTATGAACACTGGATAGCAAAATTCGGACTACCAGAAATTTTAGTTACAGACAACGGTACAGAATTCATAAATAATGAAATTATCACACTATGTCATTTATATAACATTAAACACAAACCACGTACATCTCATGCACCTTGGACAAACGGCTTAGTCGAAGGTATGAACCGTTCATTACAAGAATATCTCAGATGTATCATCAACGGAAATGATACAAAATATACCGAATGGTCAGCAGATGTAAAATTATTTCCCTTAGCATATAATTCACAAATAACGACAACTTTAGGAATGTCACCATACGAAATGGTTTTTAACCAAAAGCCACGCAAACCAATAATGTTTACAGCAAATTCTCATAAAAACGCACAAGGTTATTGTCAACCAAATAAAGATTCAATTTGTTATAACCTACCTTTACATACACACGATGAAGATCATTTTCATCACCCACAAATTCTTAAACTAGCCTCCGGTACACACACCGAATGGATTCTAAATAGAGATAAAAAACACAATGAAATTTATCAAAAAATAACAAAAAAGTTATTACAAAGACAAAACATTAATGAACAAATCAATTCACGTTTTACACCAGCCTCCGAATTAAAAATTGGAACATTTGTTTTAATACCTAATTTTAATACTCAAAAAGGAATTTCTAAAAAATTACAACCCCTTCGAAAAGGACCATACCAAATAATTGCAAAACCCACTGATGTCACATATAAAATTACCGACTCAAACAAAAAAGAAATCGTTCAACATCGAAACAACCTACTACCTTATTACCCAAAAGAATACGCACTCCGCGAATTAACTCAATTATATTCTTTCACAGGATTAAAAATCATTCAAAATGAACCACATCTGAAAAACACAGAACAAAATGATAACCCCACCGAAAATCAAAACACAAAACCAACCGCCACCAAAAACAATACACAAAACCATAAAGAATCTCCAAAACAAAGAAAAAATAGAAAAATGACCGAACAAATAATACCCCAAGAACAAATCAGAAAATCGAAAAACAACAAGACTCCGAAATCAACCACGTAAAAACTATAAAATATTCATCCCCCAATCTAAAATTTTAAAGAAAGTAGAATTTCAAAAGTAATTTTAACATTATACTTCACTATCTTGAAACCTTCGAAACATTTTTCATTTACATTTTTCAAAATAACATGCTGACAAGTACGTAATAATTCTAGTTCAAAATAGACCAATAGGATTCATCCAATCCGTCACTTTTTCTAACTCAAACTAAGACCAATTAGACGAATCATATAGAACTCCAGGCACATCTATAACTATAACTTTACGACCTCCAGGTCAAAAATAAGCAAACCACTCCAACTTGACAACTAAAATAAATATCACCATAATACCGTACCCCTCCCTTATCTAATAACCCAAAGATCAACAATATTTCCCCAACTCAGACCACGAATACCCCCAAAGCAAATTTGTTAACTTAGCCTAAAGTAACAAAATGAACATTTTAATTAGCCTAAAGTATAAAAATCTCACCATACCCCGGATCATTTGACAAACAAAAATAAAGAAAAAGACGACCTCCCAGTCACCATGAAAATTGCCCCCAACAATTTTTTACAGAACTCAACCCACTTGTCAAAAAACTAATAAATAATCCGACCACACTAGAAAATCGCCTCAAACAGCAAAAAATATTCGACCAAGAGATCATTTCTTAAATGCTCTTCTCTCAATCAGTTACTCAAATACTCATAAATTTTAAACATTTTTTTACAATACTTGAAACCTTGATAATATTTATTTTTGATATACTTGAATCTTTTCTAATAATCCTAATCATTTTTTGTAACATTTTTTTAATTTTCTACACTATACTCGAACTATTCCTCCAACTTTCCAAAACCCTTGATTACATCCACAGGTACGAGTCATATAACTTGTCTAAATGATACGAACAATTTTCAGTAGAACCGATATTTTTTTATTGTTTGTAATTTTCATAACATTTTTATCATCCCTCATTTTGACAATATGTAAATGTATAAAGAAAGCAATCCTCACATTTGCCCTAGCAACAATCCTTCTAATTCTTTTTTTGGAAGAATATTATAATAAACATAAACCTTCCCACTAAAGTAACAATTCAAAAATCCATCAAAAATTGCTACCCAACAGTCACAGAATCAGTCTTCACCGACATCATCCCAAGATAACCCAACACCACCTTCAACTACCCAAAATCCTCAAACATCTACACGAATTTCTTTTCAAGACAATCCATACACTTTTGAAGAACGACATGCTCGTTTATCAGAACCACTAGAACCAGTTCAACGACAAGCACCTCTAAGCGAACCAACATATAACCTATACCCAACACTACCACAAGAACTAAGTAGAATAAGAAATCCTAGTCAAAACCAAAATACAGTCGAAATAAATAGACAAATTATACATCCTCGACGAAACAGAAATTTTCAAACTCCCCGAGTTCATTTTGATATACCTCAATCCCCATCACAAAACACTCCAGAAAACCCCATTGGTATATTACCAGAAACCCCTACGCTTCTTTCACAACGTAGCACCTCAAGCCTACCATCAGATTACTTAGGTTCAACACCAACATCTGAGCAAATACGTGAAAATCCTTTCAACCCCACAAACCAAACATCACGATTTCCATATTGGACTACACATTCATTTACACAAGGTGAACCAAATTTAGTCAATGACCCAATAGATATTTCAACGGATACAACAACATCCTCATCACTACCAGAAACATTATCACTACCATCAACACCATCAATAAGCCAGATTTCACCACCACCTTTAAACTTAAATTTTCCAAATAATCTCGACGCCAGATATCGAGAACAATCATCAACAAATATTCCTTTAAGATTAGATTGGAATACATTTACAGCACCTCCACCATTATTTGGACAACATCAAGAAAGTAACCGCCTTCATAACTGGGCACTTAATAGATTACAATATCGCCAAGATATTCACAACGATATCCGTGATCACAATATTCAAATACTCCAACAAAACAGTTTACAATTAAAGTTTGAAATCACAGTTAAGTTAAATAATATTACCCAACATCCCTACCCAATAAATCCACCTAACATAACAGCTCAATCACTACCACCACCGTTTATAACTACTGAAGTAATATACAAATACGACAGATATACCAAAAACACAATTGGCTACATTACATTTTATAATCCGTACTCAGGATTATCATACACATGTATATTCTAAAATTATTAATTTTTCTCCAACTCCTTTTTCTAGTAATCTCAAATCAAAACATAAACCCTTCTCCTCGTACAGGACCACAAGATTTATTAGTAACACATTACGATTGTGAAGAAAATGAACAAAAAACACTACATAAATATGCAATAAATCAAGTATCACAATGTGAAACAGAACCACAAGCTATAGAAACCACAGATGTAATAGCAACACTCTATTCAAAAGCCCGAGCAACAACAGTTACAGGTTATAAATTCACAGCAACATTTTCCGAAAAGAAAGTACATTGTTCACAAGTCTCGAACGGAAACAAAAACCGACTTGACCATGAATAATTCTATCAAAGTAATATAGAACGTCTTTTACATCTCAATCCCGACGATTGTAAAAATGAATTACTTAGACTAAACATCACACAAAATAAAAACTCCGCAAGAAAGTTAGTTAATTTTCAAGTTTTTTCAGACTCTGTACATCAATCACAACTTGAAAGACACCAAGGACATATAAAACTAGACGAAAAATACCCGTATAACGGCGCACACGGACGATTAACCTATGACCTACACGATAAACATTGGATACCACACATTGGTATAAATGACCCATCAAACTGCAAAGCAGACACAAAAAATAAAGGATACCAAGAAATAATGTTTTTTGATTGGAAAATACAACTCGAAAAAATACAACTAACACGAGATTTATCAGATAATACAATGATCTATCAAGGAATCCGATTACCTTGTAAAAATGATCAAGGTTATTGCGACCCTACAACGAGAACACAAGCAACAATTGTTTGGTTCCCCGAAGATACATGTACAACATTTCAAGTAGCAAAAATACACGCTCGTATGATAAAATTTCACGAAAAATATTTTATACAATCAATTCCATATGAACAAGTCCATCCATCACGAAAACTAAGTTCTAATTTTAGAAACATAGACAATATAGAAAATAAATTGACACGTTTTCAAATATATCAAGAAACAGAACTTGCATGTAAATACAGGAATCCACTCCACAGAACACAATACTCTGAAATATTAGTTGAATACGAAAAAGGATTCGACATTACCACTGGAAAAGTAAAAATCGACCCATATGCCACAGGTCATCCTCCAAACGAAGGAACATCCTATATACCAGTTAATTTTGAAAAAAGCAACGGACAACCTGGTGGACATCTAAAACCCCATGACACCAGAAGCACACGCTTACAAGAATTATCACTAATGAATACTACATATTTCGGTAATATCCACTATGATATTCATTTAGATATGAAACTAGATTATACAATTAGCCGAATTTTTCAAGAAATGTCACTCTCCGAATTAGAAACACTACACCAACTATGCGAATTAGAACGAACACAAATATTACAATCACTTGCACTAGCAGTATTAAAAATACCCTATGCAGGATACTTATTATCTGGAAATAGATCAAATTTTTTAGACTATGAAGGAAACATCTTATGGTTTTATACTTGTACTAAAAAAGTATCACCACTATACGTTTTTGAAGATAAACGATGTTATAAAAGAATCCCTATCTTTTATAAGAATAAAGTACATTTCGTGGATACACTTTCACGAAGAACCTATTTCTGGGATACCGCAGTCCCATGTGGATCAGAAAACAGCCACAATGTAGTACAACTAAACCCTGATGAAAATAAATATTATCTTCTCACTCCATATCCCACATTAATGCAATCACTCAAAAAATTTTCACCAGAAAGCATTCGCGCTATTGCTCGAAACCCAAATATAGACTTACAATCAATAGGAATCTATTCAAAATCAGATATTCAACATCACATTAGAACACAACAATTCCAAGAATTATTAACACAAATGGACACTATACAAAGACAATCAATAGACCAAAATTTACGCAAACTTGCAGAAACCGCAGGATTTGCCGATATCTACACGCAAGACTATAGCGGATATTTTAAAGACATTAAAGATTATATATATCTAAACGGTGAAAAATACCGTCCCCAAGATATATCACCAATTAACATTTTTAGCTTTGTTACACTCAAAAATGAGATCCTCGATTTTCTAGGATGGCCCTACTACATCTTAGAAAAATTGACTATTTTATACGCAATGTTTAACTTTATTGGATTTCTTTTCTCACTTTTAAAAGGAATCTACAACACATGTGCTATACACACACAAGTAAACAGACAAGCAAGCGTAGCACGCATACTCTTTGCAGGATTTTTTGGAATCTTTTCTACATCTATAAACAAAATTCTTTTAGACGCACAAATAAAAGAATATAACACAAAAATAGCAACACGACAAAATACATACGACGAAGAACATAACAATGTAGACATAACGCCAACGGCACCACAATTACCACCCCTACCAAATAACCATCCACTATCCCTAGTCCCACGAAATTTTCGAAATTTAGCCATCACACATAATCCAAATTTTCGACTCACCACATCACAAAGTCCCATTCAACATATAATGACACACCAGTCACAAGATAATAATACTTATGAACAAATTATTGAACAACCCCATACCACCGCTTTTCAGTCTCAAAATAATCATTTTTTTAGCCCACGATGAGCCGCCAACTTGGATCACTACACCGATCAAATTCCCACCCAACCAATCTTACCTCTCCAATCCCAATAATACCACTTTTTGCTTTTCCGCCACCCGATTTTCCACCTAGTAATGTAACATCAGGCATGAATTCCGACACTAATTCACACATCTCAGTTTTATATTCCATCTCACAACTCAATAACCCGAATATTGAAACCCCCGATGAATTTGCCGACTCAGAACCATCCCCATCCAATAATTTTCATAACTCTTCTAATTTTTCTCAACCCCCTTTTCAACCCATATTATCCAATAACCCTGACCCAATCACTCCCACACCCTCTTATGCTTCCCAAGTTACCCCAACCTACTCCTCATACCATTCTGACCAATCATCTCATTCTCCAGACACCCCCCGAATCTCCCCAGAGCTAGATAATTTTATTACCCTTCAACAACAACCCTACCACCTTAATACCCCAACCATAAACCAAATCTCCTCCACAATAAATTCATCCAACCCCCCTACCCCTACACCCTCCTCAAATTATACTGAATCATTAGCACCATCATCCACATCAACTGAATCTTCACTCAACACTAATAGAGCTTACCGCACTTTTAAAAGAAAGTTCCCCAACCATCCTTTCCCAGCAAAACCAGGAACAGCCCGTGAATACATCAACCGCCCCAAGCATACTAACACAAAAGAATTTTTAGCCATCACCTTACCCTCATTCCCACAATACACCTTAAACACCCCCCACGACACTAACGAAACACGCAACTTTGTAGATGAATACGTTTTAATGCCCACTCTCTCTTGGACCTCATATTATCATTTTACTAACCCTCTTTGCTTACCTTTATCTAACACTCACATCGATATAGAGCGAAATACGGACATGCTATATCGACTCACTACACCACTAACCGCTAGACAATTTACTTACGTTGGATATAAAAAATCACTAAAAACACACACTGCACCTAGAGCTAACGAATATACACTCGAATACTATGATCACAACATCATCAGAGCTAACCAAGATCAATTCTTAGACGACGATCGCTTCGCTAATCCACAAATTACCGAGAAATTTTTCATCAAGACACCATATATATTTACACTAAACATCTTCGACCGAAAGTTTGATCACATTATTTCAGAAGCACTAATAGACACACAAGCATACGGAAGTTTTAAAGAACGCTTCCAAATATTTTCACTAACCTTTCATTTCCTTGCACCACACGAAAGAGATTTACACTGCTCACACGATATTATGTTGCGCACTAAACAAACCCACACATATAGTTATTATCGCTTCATCCAAAATCACTTTGACCTACACACACCCTCTAGACAACCACACCATCGTTTTCAATTCATTAATTCCAAATACACTTCACCATTTTTCCTAAATTTCACATATTGTATTAAAGACACTAACCTCCATGGTATTCTTCGTAATTATGACCCCATAACCCAAATGTACATCTTCTGTCCCATCACCAAGACCTTCAACGCCGAAGAATCCCGACCCTTCCTTATCCCGCACGAGTTTGTACAACCTATAGAAATCCCAATTTTAGAATTCATCCACAACACTAAATTCAATCACAAATTATATAATCTAATCCAAAACACACCTTATGAGTTTGCAGTTGGCACTGAAGAACTAACCACTATTAAGGCACTTCAATTGCTTTGGCCACTGCTTCAAACTAAAAATATCATCCGCATCTTAGCTAAACTACTAACAACTTCAGAACTAATTCACGACATCTTCCCTCACGGTTTTTTCCCCGACGACTAACAGGTAAGTATGAATTAAATGAATATAACTAACTAATTGAAATATTAAAAAACTCAGCATACTTTATCCATGTTTTCCTTAGATTTTTAGCCTTCATCCGACAATCACCTACAAAAACCACAAAAGACAAATAAAAATCGCAAATTTCATCAAACAGACTTCAACAATTCTATTAATCTCTTACACTTATAAATTTATAAATTTAATACCCATGCAGTAAATTCATTTCTAAAATTTTCCCCACAAGCAGTAAATCTAATTATAATGAAAATTTGTAACTTAAAATTCCCCCATAACTAGCAGTAAATTTCCAAATTCTATGCAGTAAATTAATAAAATGCAATTGCAGTACTAACCTTTTGATATTCTCATTTATTCGCACAGAAATTCTATCCACACTCGCACAGCTCGCCCACGAAGAATTGTTTAAAATAATGAATTTCAGTTTCAAGTTTTCACACTCAACAACTCTAACATATAATAACATGTTTCAAACTTTCCTTTAACCCGGTTGGAAAGGAATCATATACTAAACAAAACTAACCAACGCAGCTTACTAAATACCACAAATCATAGAATAACAGCATGACTAAGAAAAGGAAACCAACGGTACCCAAACCGGATTAACCCAGTTTAAAACTGGATAATTTATTCTTTTGAAGACTATTATAAAGTCTAAGAAAGAAATAATAAAACACAAAAAAGTCGAAAGACAAACCCATACCACGAACAATTTGCTTTTTGGAAAAAGGACATAACCAACAAGACATAAGAAAAACCACAACAAACCCAACATAAAACGTTGTCACATAACAGGACCCCTCACAAAAACCGCATGAAAATCATACTCCCACTCCTGGCCTAACCCACCAGGAAGGACGTCCTGAGCATGCTCTATAGCCGGCCTAACCCACCGCGCTACATCCACGCTTTGTGACCACACCTCTATTTTTAATAAGAGCTACTCAAGTGTGAGTAACTCTTCAAAATAACCGAACTAAAACAAAAAGCTTTTGTGAAAACAACTAACTAAAATCATAATTAAAAAATATTAAACTAATAAATGTTTTATAAAATGTAAATTACATTATGCAATACATAGATCAGAATACAACACCAAGGACGAACATCTAAAGACAAAACGACCCCACTACACTCGAGAGAGAATGATCAACCACAATCGATATGCCACTCACAATCACAACTCAAAGGATTTAGAGTACGACTTGACTTCGCAGAAAAGGACTTCATTGAACTAGACCAATGACCACCTCGATGTTCAAGTATACGTACAGATCCGAGTAACCAGGCATCCCCTCCACGCACAATCTCCACGCCATTCCCAAACTAGATCAGACACAAAAGAAGTTCTCCACGCAGAACAGAAAAACCTGACATAGCCAACCATTCTGAAATCAGATTTGAGTTTGTTGCGAAGACTTAGTCGTTGTCACTAGAAGACACAACGTCTTATGTCTCTAACTCCAGCTTCCTGGAACTTCTTTAACAAAAAGGAAACAGAAGAAATAAGATGTTCGCCAAACACCAACGTCCATCATCCATCCTTCGAATTGCAGAAGAACTATTCTAAAAAACTCTGTAAAACCCGGATGGGTGGAACCTGATCTAAACTACATTTTATGATTGGATAATTTAGATATTTTACCAATGTAAAGTATTTAATATTAACCAATCATGATCCATCTAACTAACAACCCACTTATTTGTAAGTGCTGAAGTTACTTGTAATTTCAGCACCAGAGAGATTTGAATTTAACTTAGAAATTAGTTGGACTCTCCCGAGCACTTCAGCAACCGCAATAAACCAGTATACCCTAGATCTATTGAGCCTAGCAGAGACTAGTTAAACAACCTGAGACTAGATAGTATAAGAGTAAGATTAGGATCGGTATTAGACTAAGAAGTTGCACGAATCTATCCGGCCGAAAATAAGATAGCGTGACGAGCAGACGGTGTACCCTATCCGAAATTACTCTATGAGTTAACCACCTCGGTCATAACTCAGCTTGTTCGTTCACAGCAGTAAGAATTGTGAAATTGGTAAAAACATGCCGTGCATGCTTAAAATATTCATTATGCAAGGCAGACGGTTTTTACTCTCTAACTTCTTTCAAGTTTTTGTCATCCAAAACGGACTCAAAAAGAGGAAGTTATTCCCTGTTTTTTTTAGTAGGGCTCAGTTGAAAGGCTCTGGGTAATAATTTGTAATCGAACAAGATCTCAGCTGCTGGGTTGCAGCTTTCCTTTCCTTTGTTTGGTTGCACTTTTTACCCGAAAGCTGTAGAACTCTACAGGAGTTCTTGAAAAAAATTTTATCCTCGAAAAAATGCACATACGCTTGAAAACATTAGCTTGTCTACGGATTTATGTTTGTTTTGTTGGGTATCATTTTTTTCAATGTAGTGAAATTAAGTAAAACAGTTTTGAAGAGTGCATTTTACGAACGTTTCCAGAATTCGTGGTAGCAATAAAAGCTTCATATGGCTTCGCATCGTCAGTCGGAGTCATTTCGAACAGTAGTTAAATGATTTGAGATTGTAAGTTTGTTTCGGACGGATGCAGGGAGTGAAATGTCAATTTGTTTTGAAAATTTAATGCAGCAAGTTTGAAGACCAAGTTTTTGGGCCTGGATGGGTCGGTAATGCTAGTTTCGGCTGGTTTGAACATTATGATGTTGGCTGTTTTTACAACAACTAGTAGTGTGTGGGAAATCATTTCAGATTATTCGAACATTAACTAAACACTTTTGAGCCCTACGTGCCATCAAACCGTTAAATATGAGTTATGTTGTTTCACTGTGTCATGATTCGTGCTATGGTTCATAATGAGTTAGGACTTATATTATGGAGCTTGTTTTGTTAAAATTGAACAGTGAAAATAATCTAATTAGCCGGCTATTTTCTTTAGCTCCGGCTATTATGTTAATTTAATATCAGCTCTTAGTTAAGAAAAAAGGCCCATGAAATAATTGCATGGAATGATTACTATGTCATGGAATGATTAAAGTTACAAACAATCAATTATTTTGTTTAAATTGCAAGTGGCCGTAATTATCTAATTATTTATTTATTAAATAGCTTAATGAAATGTTATTTGAAGAAAAAATTTCTGAATGCTCCGAGCGATCTGTGAGTTGGTATTGACTCGTGTTTCTGTAAAAGGTAAGTCTTCATTTTTCTTCGAAGTTTTTTTGCAAGATGTGATTAATCTGATTTTTTTTTCAAGTAATAATTTCCATTTTTTGATGTAGCCTCTCTTGGGTATTGCCTGTGAGCGAGTTCTCTTATTTCTTTGCAGCATTGGTGTTCCATGGATAAAAAATTTTTGCTTGATTTATTACATTAGCGAACTTAAGTGAGAGTTAGTGTTATAATACGACTACTCTTTTTTTCTTACCCAGTCGCAAATATTGGGCCACCTTTGGGGCACATTTACGGCTTTTTCATAGCATGTGCTTTGAAATTCGAATACTAATAAGCTAACTCAGTTGATGCATTTTTAATTCATCAAATGAACCGAAAAAAAGTGATTTGTTTCAAACAACATAACAATAATGAAAACTCGATTTCAAAATTTTTCTTAATCAATATATCTTCATAATTTATACATGTGGCTTTATGCTTTGCGATTTGTTACATGCAAAGTTAGTGTGGTTGCCTTCAGTTTGTTTTATTCCAACTTATTTTTTTGCATAATTGAGTCTATTTGTCTTGTCTTTGGTGCCATTTCTGCTGAATCCCATTGGCAAGTTATTAGCATATGTAGCTGCTTTATTCGTGATTAGTGTTTGTCGGTTGTTAAGCTTGCGTGGCTAAGAGGATTGTGAGTGAAACTCAAAATCTCTTGATTGCAGTAGGTCGCAGATTCAAATCCTACACATAGCCGAGTTTTTGCTTATTCGATGCTTACTTCTACTTTTTCTCTTGATAGAGCTGCCTTTTGGTCGTGTTCTTGCATGTGTTTGCGAAGCGCAGCTTGGCCTCTGTAAAATTTTGAAATATTTTGCTTGGTATGTTTGTCTAATGAATTTTTATCGACACACGAAAAATTTGGTAGACTTATTTTTAGACTTGCGATCAGCTTAGTGTGTTATTACGAACCTTCTGTGTTTCTAACCCAACTCGCAAATGAAAGTGTTCAATAAAAGTGATCACTTATGTGGAATTTTCAATGTAGCATTGGAAATTGCATAGCATCCGTTCTCGGCTTTATTTGTGGCTAAGGTTTGGTATCTATCAAGATTTCGTGGTTAGTGTGTGAGTCTTTCAATATTTATGTCGCAGGTTCGAAACTCTTAGCCAATTTTTTTTTATTAATTCGAGATTTATTTATAATTTTTTTATTGCACTTTATAGAGCTGCTGTTTGTCATGTTCTCGCAAGTGTTTGCGAAGCAAAGTTCGCCTCTGTGTTTAGTTATTTTTTATGTTGTGGTTGATTGCAAGTGTGTCGAAGCTCGGCTTCACCTAGTTATTATTTTTTTTTATCCCAGAATGATTAACTGGAAGTTCGTAAGTTTTTGTGAATATTGTTCAAATCAATCTGTTCTGCCCTACTGATGAGTTTTTAAGGCAAACGTCCTTATCGAAGGCAAAAAAAGGAAGGCAAACTTCACTATCGAACAGCCGAAGTGTTGAAAAACGTGATCGACTTCTTATTTCGAAAATGGAATTTATTTAACCGATTTCCCAGTGAAATAGAAATTTAACCTATTGATCTGGTTTTCTCAAAATGGGTTCATTATATTTTAAAAAGTGTCAATCACAAATTGTTGTAGATGTTCAAAGAGCTTTAAGACCGTCTATTTTCTCTTGGAAATTCGAAAGATCGGGAAAGTTAAATTTTTTTCAGTATCTCTTTGTTTACGCGCGTTCATTGACTGTTTGTTGGCTATGTTTTTCCCAGAAAACAGACTTTGATTCTCTAATTTATTTGCTGAATTTTTGTGTAAAATTGTAGATTTTGTAAGAAAACTTCTCTATATGTTATATAGGATGGAATAAATTATTTTACAGTAATTACAAAAATTTTGTTTGCTTGTTTTGTTTGAGCTCAACGTCAGACAATTCCTTTCAATGTTAACGTCAAGATAATCTAGCAGTGATGTCGACATCATCTAGTGTGTTCTTGCACTAATTCAGGAGATTTTTGCTCTACTATCAGAATGAGATCTGCAATTTGAATAGCTCGATTTGGTTAATCAAAGCTGAATAAAAATCATGATTGCTAAGGATGAAAACCCTTGGTTCGAGAACTGTGCCTCGTGGTACAAAACGATTGAAGGTTTCTCGTTCAGATAATGTACTACTAAGTATTACTGCCTGAGTTTGTGAAGCTTATTTGTTCATGCAAGGTTTGAACATTTCTTTCTCCATGATTTGTATATTCATAGGACCAGTAGCTTCATTAATTTGTGATTTATCAATTGAATGTACTTTTAGTAATTGATTTTTCACAGATTCTAGTTTAAAAAAATAGTAATTGGTCTAAATTCGAAACTTTTCCTCACAGTGAATATATTCAACCCCGACTACTCTAGAAATTCTGCTTTGTATCTACCAAGTTCTGCGAAAGCACATCAATCTTATGTTGCTATATTAAATAAATAAGTTAGTTGTTCGCCTGTAGGAGCAATTAATGAAACTGTTTTCGTGTGGGTTTTGCATTTCCCTTATTTTGAGTTAATAAAGTTCCATTGTTCTTTCGTGTTTGTTTTTTTTATTCTGAAATTTTTTTTGGATATTCTCGTCTTTAACTTATTTTCAAAATTTTTTGTCTCGTGTCGCGTTGCTCGGCATATGTGGTAAAAGTTTGCTGTTAAGTTTCAGTAGTTCAGTTACCATAAAAAACTATTCTCGGGTAATTTCCAAAAAAAAAATCTTTTTTTTTCTGATCCATCAAGTAACCCGATCCATTGAACTGCCAGAGGGCCTGGGTGTACTTCGATGTCTCGTGATGCATGAGGAACCTAAGTTAGTGGCAACCTCCTAGTTTTTTTATATAGGTACCTGTAACAGTTTAAGTAAGATTGCAAAAAGTTTTTCATGGTTGAGCAATTTATTTAGTGCTTTTTCAAGTAAACTGCGATCTAAAAATTTTTTGAAGTTAAATATAAAAACTTAAATTTTGTTTCTTTTCTGATCAAAAGGTTTTTCTCTCAACTTGTTTGGTTTGTACGTGTTATACGTACAATATTTGAGCTGGAATACAGTGCTGATTTAAATTAACCGGACAAAACGTGTTAAACTTGAAATTTGTTACCAATTTTTTTATTTAAAAACAATTTTTAAACGGTTTGCAATTTTTTTTTGAAGAATATACCCTTCTCAAAGTTTGTTGGGCTACGTAAGGGGCTCACTTTGATATAATTATGGCTGTGATCGAATGGGTACTTTTGGCGTAATTTTTAATTAACTAAGAAAAGCCAAAATGACACATTTTTGGGGTAAAATTTTGGGCCCGAATTTCGCAAAACAAATTACACCAAATAATTCTGCTAAAATTTTGAGCAAGTTTTGTCTTCATAAATTTTCTCCTAAACTCAACCCAATTTGAGAAAAACGCGTTTTAAATTTCAAGTTTAACGAGTTTTGTCAGGTTAATTTAAATCAGCACTGTATATGTTGTACGTATTGTGTTCTCGCTAGAATTCTGAGCGAGAAAAAACCAAGGTCGTAACTAATGAGTTTTCTGGTGAACGAAGAACAGTGTGTGAAAAAAGCAAAAAAACTGAAAATCGAAACAAATTTCACAAATTGTTCAGGCGCTGTTTTAAAGTTGATTTTGCGTATTTTATGACATTGAATTCTGCTTTTAAATACCGAAATTTATGTCAGTTCGATATTCTTTGTTGACTTGTAATTTCCTAATTACGGTTAATTTACGTATGAAATAAAAAGTTGTCAATCAGCCAGCTACACGAAACCGATCTGCCTCAGAACCGAAACGAGGCAGAAATATATTGCTTTTGTGTAACTCTGAATTTAGATTTTTGTACGACCCCTTCAGAGATGTTCATTTGTTTGCCACTCAAGGTTGTGGTTGACCAAATGATTTGTACCATTTTCTAGATACCACTAATATTTAGATGCACACCATCTGATATATCACCCTTGTCAAGTTTTTGGCCCGTCCAAGTATAGAGGCCATCTACTTCGGTAACAATTTCTAAGTCTGGTCATTAGACTGAATTTATCAGCGTATCCGAGATACTGGGATTTACTTTTGGATAATCTGCCTTCTCGGACTGTGAGAAAGAAGTGGATTGATTGCTAGATTTGTCAATAAGTTGTTCTATTAATTCATTTTTTCATTTAGTTGACTTATTGTAGTAAAACTTGGTTTGGACTAAGTTCATCTTTCCGAAGATATATTTTTTCGCCATGCATAAAGTTGTAAAGTTACTGGACACACCTTAAAACTGAAGGTGTTTTTTCAAGGTTCGTTAGTTGTCAAATTTAAATTACAACACTGCAATTTGGGGCCGGAAATCTCAATAGTCTGCTTTATTACAGAAAAAAAATTGGCATTGTAGTGAAACTGTGAGCTGTTTTGATTAGGTACGTTGCTCTGTTCGTGCAAAACTTTGTCAATCTTTTCTCTAAGAAGAGTCAAGATCTTCCCCGACAGATGCAGTTCCTCCTGTTGCCGGGAACTCACTTCTCCATGCTGAGAGCATGTGACAACATGGGGTTCCTAGAGAAGTTTTCCGAGTACTTCACCAAGGCAAGTAGTTAAACCAACGCCAACATATGCATACAAATAGCGATGGTTTATAAAGTGCGGCCAACGAAACTATTTGGCGCATTATGAAGCTAATTGTGTTTATTAGTAGGCGAATTTGATTTTTGTAATCAATCTGGAGAATTATATTGCAGTGTGAAAACGAGTAAAATCATTCAAATCATTAAAAATAAAAGGAAATAGATTTATGAGAATTTGAACTTCTATCCTTGTGATTTTATAATCATTAGCTTCGCTGTTTATGGTTCCAGCTGGAGTCGGCAGCTGTCCTGTCGGGGGGAAGTGGTCCGACAACTGGGGGAGGGGGAGTGGGAGGGTTAAGCGGAGGAGCAGGTGGGTCGGTGGAGTACTCCAACAGTCTGGCGGAGAGTGTGGTCAACTACATGGAGATGCCCAAGTCCACCTCACTGGTCAATCTACCAATCAGGTATGCTGTCAATCGAACAAGAATAGAAAAAGGAGAATTTTGCTGTCAGACAAAAGTTGAATATAAGGAGTTCACTATATTTGGCAGAGCGTAGAATTTTTCAAGAGCTGAGATTGTTAATGAAAATTGGCTTGGCATGCAAACCTTACCCGAAATATTGCAAATCGAGCTAATTGTGTGCGAACATTTTAAGTTTATAATGATTTTAAAGTTATGGTATAAAAATGATTGTATGAATTACAACCATATAGAAAAAAAATGGCTCATTTGGTTTGTCAACATTGTTCCTAGTTATTAACTACCGATCATAAAAGTAAGGGTGCCAAATAAGATAATGACGATGTTGCTTGTATTTTCTTTGAGGAAGTAGTGGATAAGTAGCCGCCTCGCAAGTGAAAAATACGCAGTTCGAGTCCCATCATGATCCTTGCTCTTTGCTTGTGGGTAGGACTACATTATACACCTAAAAATAATAACCCAAAAGGGCTTAGTTGAGGTACACAACATGGGTTCTTTGTAAGGAAACTGAGCGGCTGGTATGGTGGTCCTTTTTTCTGGTAGATGAATATTCTTAACAATTTAGTGAGGCACTGTTGCATTTTGTGGCGAGTGAGGATCACAAAGACGCTTCCGGCTCCACAAAACAAGTTTTCGTCCCCTTTCTCAACTACCTCAGACTGGGATCCCTAGACACAAATACAAACACAAGCAACGCCAGCAACAATGCCACCACCAGTCAGACTATACCACATCAACTGGCCGAGGAAGAAGAGGAACCTGAGAGGTAGGAGAGATCTCGTTAGATCTTAGGAGCTCGCTCGAACCAAATTGTGTCTTCATTGCAAAAAAATACCTATTTGCTTAAAATTATGTTTTTTATAATGGTTTTCTTATATTTATTCATACAAAATGTCTTATTTTTACAAAAGTAGTAAGATTGTTCAGAGAGCTTTTAAATTTTCGTATGTTTCTGTTGAATACATTTTCTGTTCAGCCGAAGAAAAATATTGAGATCTTCAAAATTGTCGTTATGATGCTGTCAAACTCAAAATCAACTCTAATTAGTCCAAGAGTTTTCTTTTGTTCATCATAGGTATCCTCCTAGTCCTCCTGATCCCCAGTCGATGTCACACCACCAACACCTGCTGCAGCACCAGACCTCCTTCTCCTCTTCTACCGCCCCCACCCACAGTCCTAGTCAGAATCTCACCCACGCTACTACAATACAGGGGCCAATGTCAGCATCAGGGGGTGCAGTGTCACTGGGCGATGGAGGTGGTGGGGTCAGTTCTCTAGGCAGTCCGACCACAGTGCAACTCACGGGGAGTGGTGCGAAAGATTCAAGTGGAAATACTAGTTCAGGTTGATTCATTTAAAATAGTTATCATATTCCAGCCAGGCAGCAATTGAGAGACTGCGCCGTGTCAATCAGTCTTCCAGTAGATGTTCGGTTATTTTTTATGCACTCGATAGTTTTTGTTGAATAGTACTGAAAATTGCAAAGAACAAAGGCTACGAGTGTTTTTTTAACGCAAAATCAGCTATCATAAATACCCAGCAGATTGGTTGATTGATAGATCTTAAAGCCCTTTCAGGCCTATTTGTTTTGAAGTGGAAAAAAAAGTTTTGCTAGTTCTAGAAGCTTACGGTAGCGCCCCCTTGATTTTTAAATTTTTGCGCATTAAATATTTTGGCGATACTTACACATAAATGGGCTGCTCTTTTTGCATGGTGTATTTATTTGAAAATAGACTAATTAAATCTTATTCACTGATTTCATCAAAACTTGTCAAACCACCCTTAAATGGTATTCATTCATCGAATGTACTACTTGTTGATACAGAAATTTCAAATATCATAGTAGCATGGGGGAGAGAGCTGGCTGGGGTTGGAATTGTAAGCTGACGTTTTTTAGGAGGTAACACTGGTCAAATATCTTCTGGAAGTCAACAGCAACAACAAGTGACACCATCATCTACATCAGGATCAACTGGCGGCACTGGTTCTGTGAATGGAAGTGGAAGTATATCTTCTGGAAGTGAGTTTCAAATAGATGTCTGGGATAGCAAACTGGAGCACCAGACTATCAAGGGACACATCTCGGTAAGAATTCAATTGCTTAAATTATGACCAAATTGTCCTTGCATTGAAGAGTTGTCTAACACTGGGTTTCGGGTTTTCCCGGCGCAAAAGCAGCACCTCAAATTAATGTCAGACGGGGTTGATTGAAAAAACGTCGTATAAAAGCCTTTTTAGCCAAATTTCGTGCAGTAATGAAAAATTTCGAAGATTCTGTGGCAAAAAAAGCTAACATTTTTCCTTTTCGTTATGAATCATCCATCAACGACGTTGTTGGTTACGTAAAGAGACTTAAGTGTATTTTTATGGGTAATTTTGCTGTAAGTAACTATTTCTCCTAAAAAGCGTTAGTTAAATAATTGGCGAATATGCAAGTGTTGGAAATATTCTGCATTTTATAACTAAGTAAGATTGTCAAATTATTGAGAAGTACTTGACTTTTGGCACCCTTGTAATTGTGTGTGGTGTGTTGTAGTACCTGCACATCCAGCGGACTTCGTTGAGCTGCTTCTCGGTGCAGTTGATGACGAAGGAGAAGAAGAGGATGGGCATCAAGATCAAAAAGAACAAAGACAAGGTCAGTCGGTCATCTCACTCTGTCTAAACTACTAAACCATCTCCTGCTCCTTTCCACTTGTTCATTCGTATATTTTATTCAGCTTACATATTCATGTTGAGTTTAAGCATTCATAATGGAAAATGAGAAAGAAAGTTCAGATTGTTGCATTGGCTGTACGTATCTGTATGTAGTTTTCTTTTCGTTGATATTTTGCAGGATATTTTTTGGGTGGCACCCTGAAAAGATGTTGGAAATGGAGGAATTGGCAACCTCAAGCTGTATTTTTTAAATCGTTATCAGAAAAGTTAGCCTCTTTTTTTCTGATAGCAGAGTCAGAACAATTTTCAAAACGTTAATGAACAAAGTCTTTTAGCTAGGTTGTGTGGTTTTTTTTTCAATATTTCCCACCGGAACAAAAACTATCTCTTGATGTATTTTCTTCAAATTAAGTTAGTATTATCAAAACAGTGTCGATCAGAAAAAATTCTTGAAATTCAATAGTTTGAAGGTGATGTATATTTTGATCAAATTCCGAAATTTTTCTGTCTGTCTCCTTAATTGGCTATATTTAGACAATCCGTTCCTGTGTTAATGGATTGAATTGCTATTGTGTGTTGGTATGTTTTGAAATAGGAGAAGGATAGAGACAGGACTCAGCTGGTGGAACTAGAGGGAGTGACTAGACTGTTGTGTTCCTGCAAGGCCCCCTCCTCCGCCGCCATGACCACCCTAGTCATAGACGGATGCCAACAGTTCCCACCCGTCAAATTTTTCCAGGTATCACACCGAAATTTTTATGTAAATTTAACATAAGTTCCACGCAAGTATTTTTTTGTTCAAAATTCGGCACACGTTTTTTCAATTTTTTTTTTCACCATAATACTTTTTCGTTTATACGTTCATTTCATACGAATGCCAAAATTGTCCACGCCAGCCAGTTAGTAGTTTTCATAGTAGTAAGCAAGGATATCGAGGCTGATATTATATTTATAAAGCGATTTGAGAGCGGTAAGTTTAACCGGCAATGACTTCGGCTCTGTTTAAACTGTTTTAAATTAATTCCCCAGAAAACCGAATAAATCGCCGAGATTTTTTTCTCAGAGAATTTTGCGTCTGCGCGTTTTTTTGTTGAAAACGCAGTTGTTGAAACGCAAACAATTCAAAGTTTTAAATACCAATACCGTTGTCATCATTAAAAAAACAGGATTACCAAAAGGTTTCACAAGGCTGCGTTTTTGTTTTTTAATTTGAACGTACGTTTGGTTGACATCTTGTTTTTTGATGGTTTGCTGTGTTGGATACGAGGTATATGAGGCCGCTAATTCAAACCACTGGGTCGCCAATCACAAAAACTAACCCGCACTCAGTATTTGAGATAATATTTTGATAGAAAAAGGGATTATAATCAATTATAAGAGATTTTAGGAAAACTTATAATCAATTATAATTGATTATAATTTATTAAAATGTCACCAAAAATGTTATCATTATAATGGATTATTAATCGTTCAAACATCTAAATTTGGCGCTTATAATTAATAATAATTTTGCTAAAAGTACGATTATAATTATAATATAATCGATTATTTTCTCTTTTTACTGAGTGCGGGAAAGGATGTCAGTTAACAGTGTTAAATAATCATTAACTTCACGATAAGTGGGGGTTTTGTTTCAGGTGTCACATCAGTGGCCAACACATGTGAAATCATTTCCAGTTCTCCTCCCAGGAGCCACTCCCCTGGCACCCTGAAAAGCAAACAGAACTGAACATGTCGATTAAACTAAACTGAATTAGGTGGACTGTAGACATGAATACATGGCCATCGTGAGAAGGAATCAGAATCGAAGAGATTCGGTATTTTAGATAATCTTTCATGAAAGAAAAATCGATTGTTACGCAATTGATTGTTACAGACAGCATCCTGCCTTTAAATGGATGGAATAGTTGAACGAAAAAAAAACTTGATTAAAATTGAAACTTGATCTTTGGATTTATTTATTCAGTGATCTTTGGATTTATTTATTCAGTCGATGAATTTGAATGTTGATACTAAGTGGTTTCAACACCCTGGTATCTGTTACAAATTTATGTTTGTTATTGATTAGCATGACGATGAAAGGATTTGTTGATACGTTTTAATACCGCAATGATTAATAGTTAGCTTAAAGTAATTTATTCTTTGTACATTTTTTTCCTAGGTATGAGACAATTCGATCATTTCAGGTTCGATTTTGGTTTGGTCTGCTTGCGATTAGATTTTTTGCGGCTTAGCAACTTAAAACAAAATAGTTGAGAGTTTAGTAAAAAACATTAAAGCCAAATTCCCATGCAAAACACCAATTGCTTGCTTTGCGTATTGACGTTTTCTCTCTTCCCTGAAAAAAAACTTTTCTCTGAGTTCTGCACATACGTTTGCTTGGTCGAACTGAATTTGGTACACCAAGAATACTACCAGTAATTCTTTTGCCTGCTATTTTATATGTGCGTAATACTGTGAATTTAAATTATTCATTTTGACAAAAACATTCAATTCAAGTTAAGTTATGTTGAATCGATGGTCACCTTTTCTATTTTTTCCTACATGCCCCTACATTGAGATAAGATTAATTACCGAATTGAGCCCGTAAAACTAGATGTGCCTAAGTACTCAGATAGCTGAAAATTTTTTTCTTGGGGTAACCAAAAACTTAGCTAAAATCTATCACGAAAGCGTCAAATACTAAATATTGTAAGCTTTGCGTAGCTACCGATCATCGACGTGTGTACTTTCTTAAAGTTTACTCTTAGTTTAAGCTAATTTTAATTATACTTACCGCTAGCATACAAAATAGTTTCAGCCATCTCGTGCGCGATTTGGCACACCATTGAAACACCTCTTCAACTTCAAGATGTATTTTATCATTGGTATATGCCTAAATAAACAATAGTTGCTATTATTTACCTTTGCGAAGAGTAGTGTATTATTACGAAAATTATTTCTAACCTAAGTCGCAAATAAAAATGCAATTTAATGATATTTAAGCTTAATTAAACAATTTAATGGCATATAGAGCTGGTTTATTTGTATTTAGTGTTAGGTCCTGTTTGAAAAAAAAAATCATATTGTTAAATTGCATGAGATCTTCTTATTAATTTTTTTTGAAATCTACGCAGAAATTTCAGTTTTTCTCAAAAACTACTGTAATAATTTTAAAAAATACCACCAAAAAAAACCGACTGCTGTTTTATGTGCATATTTTGCTAGTCGCTTTTGTGTTTACTTCAAGTTCTACGGCCTTCGAAAGTTTCAGTAAAGGGAATTTTGACCTATTTGTTTTGAATGTTTTCGTTTTATAAAACATTAAACGCACAAATATGAGATAAAAGTTTCAATCAATAGATCAACTTATGGGGATCTTCGCTTCTCACGCGGCTTTCCAAAAAGTAAAAAGATAAAAAAAGTAATTTCTCGTTAATTCTTATAAGTTTTGTTTTTTCTCAAAAACTATCTCGCAAAATTGGAGATTAAGGAGGTAACCGAAAACAAAAGTTATGTGAAATTTATCTGCTCAAGCGGCTATGCGCTATGCACTGCCTTTTGAACTTAAAGATGGCCTTGGAAAATGTCCAATTTTTGATTTTCACATGGTATTTTGATTTTCCCTGCGTATTTTGTTTGCTTGATTTGTTTGCTTGCTTTGTAGAAAAGCTGATATGGACTTTAGAGAAACTCTTTTTTTATATTTTTACCATTTTAAAAAAAAATTTCGTCCATAGTCTTGAACACTATTGGCTAAATCGGTTCGTCTAAAAAATTAGGGAGAGGAAATTTTCAATCTGAACACCAGGGTGTAGAAGGCAGAACTTGTTCCCATGCTTTGAAGAAGGAAAGTTTATGGATTTAGGAAAAATCAGTTTTTTGAAACTTGATTGACTTTTGAGATTTTTGTTTCTAATTTCCTTCGAAAGCTATTCAGCCAAATTTAAGATGAAGACTTCAGTTGAAAGAGAGAGTAGTATTTTTCTTCTTTAAACAAGCGGTTGATCCCCTAATTAAGCAGAGAGAATATGTTTCAGCGTTAAGTCCACTTTTTTGAAAAATTGAAAAGTACGCATTTCCGTATCAGTACAATATATATGATTGAAAATATTAGAACAGGTAGATCCATTTAAAACAGGTAGATTTATGGGTGGCTAGTGGTAGTAAATTTACAAGCGGTCTTGGAGCAGATGTGAGAAACGGATACACCTAGGCTCAACAAAACTTTTTTCACAGTGTAATTTGGATGAGATTTGAATTTAAATTTGAATTTTCTTCTTTTATGTTAATTTTAAGATTCATCAGCAGAATAAAACAATTACCCATTGACTCAGTTTTCTACAATTGGTTTTATTTTATTAAAAATTAAATCATTATAATGTTTCTAATTCGCTAATTCGAAAAGTTTTAACGTCCAGTGTTTTACAGAGTTATAAAAATTGAAAAACATTACGTAGTCAACATGTGCACTGGATTGGTGTACAGTTTTGTGTCTGTATGTGACTAGAATGCAGTGCTAAGTTTTTACACTGTGAAAAATTTGTCGGAACGATCAAAGATAATGAATGAACAAAAGAAGAACAAAGGGAGCAACCTTATTGTTGAATCAGCTTACAGTTCACAAAATGCACAGTAAGGGCCTCGTAATGACTGTTTAAATTATTTTTTGTAAATTTCTTGTAGCTCATTGACTTTTTTCTCAGGCTTTTTTTTATTTTCAGATATCTTCAGCAAAAATATCTTAAGTTTTGATATCTTCAGCAAAAATTACAGCTTAGGTGGCTATATGTTTTTGTTTATATCCTCTAGTGAGTTTAGTGTAGAGCTGATTTTTATTTGTTCTAGGTTTATTTTATCTCGCGAATAACTCGTTACTTAATATTTTAAATGTTTCAAGTGTCAATCAACAAAGTTAAAAATTTATTTAGTTCTTGTCATTTTTGTAGTGTTTTTAAGCAAAAAAATCTTTAAAACTGTTCATGCTCAGCATAAGTTTTTTTGCGGTGTGTTATTTTTACTTTTTTTTTAAATCATTTATAAAAAAGATTAGACGAGCAGGAAAGCAAATTAGCTCTTTAGTTATTGAAGTACTCGATAATAAATAAGCATTGAGTTTGACTGAAAAAAATTAATCTCCGTTTTTAATCAATAAAAATCTATTAATCCCGTATTATCCAACTGGGCTGGTATCAGCAAAAAAGTGTCCACTACAAAAGATTACTCTTAGAGTTTGAAGAGCCATATATTATAAACTGTTTATTTGAGAACCCGACTTCAAGGTTTGATGGGCCATTTTTCCCGTTGAGCTCAGTAGGACGATTGTAAGTTGGCTATATTTTAAGCAAACTTTTTGAGTTTTGTTGCTTCGATTGTCAGTTGGCTATTTTTTAAACAATTTTTTGAATTTTGTTGTTCAATGCTTTTTTCTAAATTACAGCAACGCCTTGATCTCAAATAAGAAATAATAAACAAGGATAACTGGTTACTGTGCAAGTAGCACAGAATAATCCTACCATAGTAGAAAAAACACGACAAAGTTTTTTCAAATTATTGTTTTTTTTCCGGCCTGGTGTAAAAAAAGGAGCCGAACAAATAAACTGAGGGTTAGGGATATTTGACAATCATTTTAAAGAAGCAAATTGAAAAACAATTTTTGTGGAAAAATGACTAGAAAAAATAAAATCGGAATCATAAAAAATATTTCCAAAATTTTTTAATTTAATAGTTTGTTGAGTTTTTGAAAAATTTGATTTAATTACTCAAAAAAGGCACTAAAATACTTAAAATTAACTAACGTTTTCAAATAAAATTAAGTTTTAACGCTTCAAATTAAGCTATTGCCTTGCAAGCTTTTAAGCAATTAAAATAAGACTGCTCGCTCGCTTTATTCGCTCGAAATATGACGGAAAATCAGAAATTTCAAACACTGTTTTTTTTCGACATTTAAAATTTTTTTATGTTGTTGAATCCCGACTGTCAGGGCTTTCGTATGATATATCGCTCAATCCAGTACGATGATTATATGTGGTACCTGAATTTGCGCGGAAAACAAAAGGAAAGAAAAAAACTAAACCCACCTGAGTACAACGATCCTCCTCATTTTCAATGGTCGGAACAATAAACAACGGTTGCTTTTCGTAATACTTGAATGGTTGAGATTAAGAGATAGACGCTGGACTAAATTATGCGCGCTTTTTTGTGATCATTACGTAATCGCAATTTTTTCAGCGCAATAGACTTGATCTTAATTCGCAAGCAGTCACATTCAATCCAAACTCGAGTTAGGCAATCTACATGGCACCAAAAATTCTTTATTAAACCCATTTATTTATTTTTTCTATTTTTGGAAAAAATTTTCAAACATAAATCTAGGTTTTCAAATTGCAGTGTACCCTCTGTGAAATTAGGTTTATTTAATAGAAATTGTAAAATCTTAGGCCATAGCCGAGAAAAAAATTGATTTTACGGAACTCGATGATTGACAGTGTAAGGTTCTTAGCTTTAGTGTTTGATGCCAAATTGGGACCAGGAAAATTGACTTTCTGCAGCCGAAAATCTATATTTTGCCAAATATTTGAGTCGCGCAAAGTCGCAACATACTTGAAAAAGGTTGCGCAATGTCGCAACATGGGTTGTGCGGAGTCGCAATATGAGTCGCGCATTATAAAAAACTTCAAGCCGTTTCAGTAAAGGAATTTTCGTCGGACTCTGTTTGCTCGCAAAAGCGCAGTATAAATGGAAATCGGCCAATAGTTAACCTCTATCGATGTAGTCGAAATTTTTTACCGGTCGAACACAAATTTTCTCGAAAAATTTTCTCGGTTAAGCGAGTTCGAATTGTTTTTTTTTCTCGGTCGAGTGTTATTTGGGTTTATAAAAAAACTTCTTGGTTAAACTCAAGGTGCGATAAGGCGCAGAAAAACATCTTAGTCTTAAGAAGTTGCAATTTTGCTTTTAAGAGTTGCGCAAAGTCGCAACATATCTTTTTGGGTCGCACAAAATGGCGTAAAACCCTTTGGCCTAAAACGCAACATATCATTTTTGGTTCGAGCAAAATCCCAAATATGTTTTTTGGTTCGAGCAAAGTTCCAAATATGTTTTTGGTTCGAGCAAAGTCCCAAATATGTTTTTTGGTTTGCGCAAAGTCGCACAAAACTCTTTCGGTTGCACAAAGTTGCAAGATAACCATTTTGAGTCGCATTGTTCTACGAACTCGGCCCGGGTAGGGAAGCACCCTTTTTCAATTCATCCCTGTAACGTTGGCCGGAAATCAAACAATGATGGAACTCAAAACTTAGCCCTTTAATGCTCGACTAGCCTCAGATATAATCTTTTATACATTATATTGAATTATCAGAACCGTAGCAAAAACAACGTGGTCCTTCAAAATTGTGGTAGAGGCATTGAAAAGATGTGAGACCAATTTGAAAAAAGTTTCCAATTTATGCCAGACAACCGATTGGCTGTGTCTATTCTTGGCTATTTCCACGTTACCACCACCTTTGAATTTATATTTCGGAAACTCGTTTAACATGGTCATATTGCAATGAAAATTGTCATGGTTAGCAAACCAACAATTGAGTGCAGATTCTGAAAATTTCAAAAAATAAAAATGAAAAAACTTGAAAAATTGAAAAGTGGAGGCTGGAAAATAGTCTTTATATTCCCGGTTAATATTAACAAATGAGTCAGTTGCCAAATACTAAAACGATTTGCTATTGGTGTGTTGGATCCATCAGAAATTTAGATGAAGCTTTTTTTGAGGCAACAAAAGATTTTGATAGCCGAAACCTCACTTGAGTATTCCAAAATACTGTTTATAAATTTCTGGATTGATAGTGAATTAAGAACAACTAGCTCAAATGATTCAGTTTATTCATTGCAGATTTTGCCGAAGTCCTGAAAATTGAAAACATAAAACTGCCAAATTAAGACCAATTTTTTCATCATACAGTTTTTATCAGAATCAAAATCAGTATAAACTGAGATCAAGTCCTATCATGTCTTTCAATTGACGAAAATAGGTTCTATTGGACTGATCAGTTCATTTTAGCACAAAGCACAACCATAGACTCGATAAAAGCTTTTGATACAATCAACCCTGGCTTTTTGCTGGATAAATGCGATTCAATGGAGTTAAAGAGCCCAATTAAATTTGATGAATTCATAATCATAATTAGCAAACAGAAAACACCATATATAATCATCTCGAGAAAAATATTGAAAATTAGGTGAATAACTTATAATGTCTCACAGGTACCACTTTTGAGGCCACTTCTATTTATCTTAAAGATAGATATGTAGAATTTTCTAATGATACCACAATCAAGGGTGAAAAAAATTGACGTTTTCAAATGACTCGGAATAATTAAAGATGTAAAACTAACCATCCGAACATCACATCACTTCGCTGCAAAACTTACATCAGTACTATGAGCTATTGATAGCCAATCTGGTCGATCTTAAAAATGGATTCCTCCATTACGCATCAACAAAAAATACAAAACTGAAGCACCTAGAAGAGCTTTTGAAACGCCTGATAAAAGTTTTATGATACAACAAGAAAATTGAATTAAAATAACACATAAATCAACCGTTTAACAAACTATTTTTGATTTTTTAATTCCATACTCAAGAGTAGCTATGAGTTTCCTGCAAAGTAAATTGGAGAAAAAATCAATCTGATTTTCACAACAAGTAACTACTGAAACAAGGCAAAAAATTCACATAAAAGAAGAATGACGATATTTGTTCCAATTCACTTGAAAATGGCTTAAATACGCTCAATAACTGCTGAAACTTGTATACTTCTGAGCAGTTTGCACTTTTCACCATAATTTAAAAATTCAATAAAACTTATTAACATAAATTAACCATTCAATTATTGGATAACTATATTCAAACTATTTTCGACCTGATGAATAAGGTGTTTTTGTACTTGAATTTTTGTGTGTCTGGAACTGCATATTTCAATGTTTTTTGCTAAGATTCTATATTTCTTCTTCTATATACTTCTATATTTGCAAACGGTTATATTGTCTCTCTTTTTATCTTATGTGAGCAAGTCGAGGTCCCTTTTTTCCATAATACAAGTGTATCAAAATTTAGCGTGTTTCGATTATAGCTCTGATGCGCCTAAAAACTGGCTAGATTCAGTCTTATGGCGCCCTCGCAAATGATGGTTTTGTTAAAGAGCTCTCTAATGGGAATTTTGTCTGCGCAATAACTTCAGTTGGAAGCAGTTTTTTATCGTATGGTTAAATTTAAATGGTAATCCTCATAAATATTAACTGCTGTCTTGATAGCTTGCTTGGCTAATGTATTGGTTGCAACGATGCCTTGATTTTACATTAAAAGTTGCGAAGAAATGTTTTTTTTTCGCGCAGTAAATTTTAGGTAGATTTTCTGCACAGAGGTTATTTCGATTTTTATCTTTTTTTTTTCGAATTTTTCTGTACTCCGTTTTATTGGCATTTACAGATGCTATCGAAGTTTCGCAGTAAAGTTTTAAAAGTCAAATCAAAAATTTAAGTCAACCATTATGAAACAAGAAAAACTAAATATGCTAAGCGATCTGATAATTTAAAACTGAAAAAAAAATTTGATGTTTTGAAGAACATTTTTTCTCCTTTTAGTCTTTCAACATTTTTGGTCCAAATCTTGTTTTTTTTTGGTTGTGGAAACGGTTGAATTTTTGCACTAGCATTAACAAATCGGAATGAGGGGTAACTTTTTGAGTTGCAGGTAGCTCAAAATTTTTTGTCAATTTCATTTTTGGTTCAGCGTTCGCCTGTCAAAATGTTGTCGCTTTAGGTGGGGCTCGATGAAGCACTTTGAATGTTAATTTAAGGTTTCGGTTGTGTTTCTCGGAACTTCTTGCTTAAATTGAACGTCATTCGAGGCAAACACATGGTGTTTTTCAGAAATAGTTTTTCAATATAGATTTTTTTCGGTACTCTGGCTTGCGCCCCATTTTTTTTTGAAAGGCATAATATGATTTACGAAGCTCCTCTTCGCCTCTGTTTTCAAACTATTGTTTTGTTCGATCAAAAAATGAAACGAAACCATTTCACTGATAAGATAAATAATCCACAAAACTGTTTCTTTAAATGTAATTCATCAACAACTTATGAAGTAAGAATCTCCGCTAAAGAATGGCTTGATCGTGTTTCCGTTTACATATTACCATTTTATGAAATTTTTGCTGCCAAATCAATTTTATTTTTACTGCTCGATAAGAATTGCTTATTACAACAATCTTTTGACGATCGCAAGTTTTTACGTTTGTTTAGAAACGGACCGAAGTATAAACCAAATTTAAACCACCAAATATGTTAGCCAAAAAGCGAAGTTGTTTTATAATAATGACACAGAATTTGTGTAATAGTTACAAAACTCATGCAAAATTCTCATGCACATAAATGACGTTTTTTTTATATTTTCGGCTAGGTTACTCTTCGACTGGATTGATCACACTTAAATCATTAAAACTTAAAATAATATTTACTTCATATAAAGATTTACTTAATTCAGTAGTCATTTAAATTTTCTCACCTCTCTCTAAAATTTCATATTTTGAAGCTGATCTGATATAATAATGATTTGCCGAGGAATTTGTTCAGAAAAAAACGAAAGCGAAAAAAAAATTTGCTATTTTTGCTAAAGTTTGCAAGTCTGTTAAAAAATTCAAAAGAAATGTAAAGGGTGAAAAACTAGGGCTATCTTAATTTGATAAATATTATTTTGTGATCAATTTATTAAAGCTCAATTTATTAAAGCTCAATTTATTAACGCTCAAATACTTTTGGGCACTTTTTTGGTAACCATTTTCCAGGCGTTGAATTTTTCTTTTCATGAAAATGAAATTTAACATTTCACAGACCCAGGCAGATGGTTTTCTACAATTTTTTATCCACGCTTATTTTTAAATAATTGGTTATTTCTGTAAAAATTAACGTCAGTTTTGCAGCCATTTTTATAGGGAACACAAAAGAAAGTCACAGTTTGAGTAAATTTTTTTCAATAAATTAGATCAATTTTGCAGCCATTTTTCAAAAAAGAAAACAGAAGAATTTTGTAATTCGTGATATATATATCGAAATTTTCAAATTCACTTATCAAATTTTCAACCTGAAAGAAGCTTACTAACCTGTTGAAATTTGACCACAAAAATATACAGAAAGTGCTAAAAAACGTTGTTTTTTTAAAATTTTTCTTTTGGGTCAATCATTGATCTCAGGGCGTCTTTTTCCGGTTATTCCAGTATCTTCAAACAGTATATCACCAGAATTCCGCTTATACCACTTGTTGCCTTCAATTATTCATAAAATGGGCAGAAAAAAAAACAAATTTCATTCCTTCCAGGGATAACTGTGATCAATATTTTTCTAGAAATTCCTGAAACTGGGGGAAAATTTTTAGTTTCTTACTCATTCTATAGTAAGTATTGAACATTTTTTTCATTTCCTAGTTTATATTTACTTTTTTTGACAAACAATTTTTGAGAAATATTTTTTAGGTGCACTCTAGCTTGCACCCCATTTTTTTTTTGACTGGCTTCATAAGTTTTACGAAGTCCCGCTTCGTCTCTGTTTTCAAGTAATTTTTTTTAACTGATAAGATAAATAATCCACAAACTATCAATTGCTTCGCATTGACTTCTTATGCCTAAGTTTGATTTCTTTGAATGCTATTCATCAACAAATTATGAAGTTAAATCAATTATTACTGCTCGATATGAATTGTTTATTACAACAACCTTTTGGCGCTCTCAAGCGAGGTTGTTTATAATAAAGACGCAGAAAAATTATGCAAAACTCTACATAAATGATGTATTTTTTTGATTTTCGGCTGGGTTACTCTTCGACTGTATTGATCACACTGAAATCATTATTGAATATTTTCCTCAATCCTTAGTTTATGTTTAATTTTTTGGCTAACCATTTACCCATGAGATGAGCAAAAAAAGCAATTTAACAAGCAATTTTTGCTAATTTATCACAATTACTGAGCGGTAACATTTTTAACATTTTATTGGGCTTTTTGTTTTTTTTTCTGACCCAAATATGGCTAAACAGTGAATCGGAAAAATAAATTGCTCGCTATATGCCTTATTTTTTCCAAATACAGAGAAAATCAATGAAAATCTAAAAACCTTGGTCGGGTTGAAAACTCATGACAGATAATTTTTGCAAGTAAGCCCCAAATGTGTACTTATTCATTTAAAATTAAATCAATAAGTTCAAATAAACATTTCAAAAGTTTAACTTTGAAATAATTTGATTGGAGTGAAAACAATTTTTCACCATTCTAATAAAAAAATAAAATTCAAAATATTGATAGATATTCGAACTAGCAAAAAACTAAATACCTAACTGTATTTAGTTTTTTGGTAGTTCGAATATTTATCATTATTAAACTTCTTTCGTATTTGAAATATAAGAAGTTAGGAAAAAATTGGACGGAACTTCTTTCAAACTTTTTTTTATGGTGAGACTCTTATTTGATTGGACTTGAAAGCGTGAACGTTTTTTTACCTTTATCATGTCTAGTCTAGTTGTTAATAAAAAATTGAATTCTTTTGTTTAAGAATTATTCAAATATTGCACTAAGTATTATGACAAAAGTTCGTGACTGGCGACAATTTTTAGCAGGCGATCGTTAAAGTTAAAAAGAGTGACATTTCAATGCGAAGCAAGTTAATCAAGATTATTTGTTTTGTTTTTCGTGAATTTTTCCTCATCGAGTCCGACGCTTGTTGAATCATAATTCCTTGATTGCTGTGCACTAATTCAATTTACTGTTCCGACTATTGAAAATGATGAGGAACTTTGCGTTACGGTGTGTTTTCTTTTGTTTTGTTTTTGTTCGCACAAAGTCAGGTACAACAAATCATCATCATAATTAGTCGAATGGTTTTTCATTTTATAGATCTTTCAGTCGTTATTCGATCGACATCAAAAACTTTTCGAAAAGTTGTCCCAGTTTTAAAAAAAAAGCCTTAAATGTTATGGTTTCCTTTTTTAATAACGGAAAAACAAAGCGAGTGAGCAGGCAAGCCTAATTTAGGCTATTTACGATAGTTTTTTATGCCTATATCTAATGTTTCTAGAATAATATTAATGTTTGGGAATTTTTAAACCAATTTGAATACAACATTTGGTCGATTGATATTGGTCGATTGTTATTGGTCGATTGATATTATATTTGAAGGAGAAAAAAACACTTCAATTACTGTTCAAAGGTCTAAGGATCAAAACAGTAAGGTGTAATAGAGATGTGTTCTAAGTTTCAATTTAATTGCTCAAATAGTATATAGTAAAATCAAATCTACTAGAAATTAAAATGCGATGAAATTACTGCTGGATTAAAACATCAGATTAAGCCTCAACAACAAAATTAAACAAAAATGTTTAAATATTAAAGTCAATTCAATCTCGATAACCTCGATAAAATAAACTGGTGATATGTAGAAATCATTCAATGAAAACGGAACGCCAGCCATGTATTTGTGTGAGTATATACTGCGTTAGATTGAATTCCGCTAGTGTAGAACTCTTTCATTTTTTTTCTCAAACACTGTCGAACTTTTGTCTTTTTGGTAAAATATTAATATAAATAAGTTACAAATTTCAATTCAATTATGTTTTAATTCCGATGAAAGATTTGTTTTTTCGCAGTGCGGCAGATGATTTCAGTCTGATCTGAAAAACGTGCATTTTAGAGCCCAGTGCAACTGTTTTTCTTGATACATTTTTGAATAGCATTGATTTGTGGCAAAAAAATTTGCTGCACATCCTGAATGGGATAAAACGAAACAGTGTAGCAAGGTGATCAAAGAATTTTTAGGCAGTTGATGTCATATTGTATCTATGGGCTTAATTCTTTAAACCTTTTTTGCAAAATTTTCTTTACTTGATTTTGAAATGAACAATTTGTATCTGGAATCAAACCTAAGTTTTTGCGTTAAATTTTTTCTCTACATCATGATCATTGATAACAAAATTGTCTGACTCAACATTCTGCTGATCAATTTTTTGAAAAAAAAAACTATAAAATACGATTTCAATGCATTTAGACTTAACGGATTCCATGCAAAAAAAAGAAGTAGGCTCGTTTAAAGGTTTTTGTAATTAACTCAGAGCAACTTTTGAATTTATAGATGACGCATACACCATGCAATTGTCTGCATACAGTACCAGAGTACATCCATCGCAGATACTATTTTGAATATGAATGATATATAAATTGAACAACAATGGACCCAATGTTGTTCCCTGCGTCTCACCTGTGTTTTGATTTCACTCCAGTCCAAAAAAACTTCATTCACATTGACTATTCGAACGCATTCATCCAAAAAATTTTCAAATTATGTATTAGCTTTTGTTGAAGAGCCAAGATAGCATAACTTTCTAACTGGAATGCTATGAGAAATGGAGTCAAAAGTTTTTGAAGGATCCAATGAAGCCGCATGAACAATTTTTTTGGAATGGATTTCTTTTCGAATACATTCATTTACGTAGAGAAACGCATCTGGTGCAGAAAATTTTTTGCGGAAACCAAAATGAAAAGGGATCATAGTTTGATGTTTTTCCAAGTTTTCTGTTTTCTGGGCTTGGAAAATTTTTTTTAAAAAAATTGAAAATGACCAGTCTTTTGAGATTTATCCATAGTTTTGAGGATTCCCTGGGTCAGTGTGTTTGAATAATAGAGTTATCTTAGCTCTTTTCTGTCCAGTGGGAACATAATCCTCAACTATGCAAAGTATCAAAGTAAATCTATCGCAGATACTATTTTGAATATTATTGATATATAAATTGGACAACAACGGACCCAGTACTGTTACCTGCGGCTCACCTGTTTTGACTTCAATCCAGTCCAAAAAAACTCCATTCACGTCATGTTGTTTCTTTGAACTCGTTCATCAAAAAAACTTTTCAAATCATTTATTATTTTTTGTTAAAAATCCAAGATAGCGTAACTTTCTAACTAGATTAATATGATAAATGGAGTCAAAAGCTTTTGAAAGGTCCAATGAAGCCGCATGAACAATTTTTTTCAATGGGTTTCTTTTTGAAGACATTCAGTTACGTAGAGAAACGCGTCTGGTGTTGAAAATTTTTTTGCGGACACCAAAATGAAAAGGGATTATAGTTTGATGTTTTTCCAAATGTTCTGATATCTGGGCTTGGTAAATTTTATTTTAAAAATTTGAAAATGCACAGGTTATTGAAATTGGTCGATATTTTTGAGGATTCCTTGGGTCTTTGTTTTGAATAATGGAGTTGCTTTAGCTTTTTTCATTTCAGTGGGAAAATAATAATCAACTATGCAGGCATTAATAACAAACATTAAGTGTGGCACAATCAACTTTTGATTGACCATCATTTTCTGCACGAGCAGGAATAGTACAAGGTCCTAGAGTTTTCGGATGTTTAACTTCTTGCAATTTATCATAACATTGCTTCACTGTTGATTGTTCAAAATTTAAAATTAGTAAATCAGAAAGGCGTGGAAAAAAACTGAGGTTTAGCAGAGCAACAATATTCCCTTAAATTTGAAAAAACGTAGTTAAAGTGATTGACTATTTCAAAGTTCTGTGTGATCACTTCATTGAATGAATTACGCAGAGCAGTAATTTGGGAGTGGGAGTTGATGGATCCTCGAAATTGGTTAAAAGATGTCCATTTTTGATGGGTTGTGCTGACAAAGGATTAGCATAATTGCTAATGTTTTTCTTGTTCATTTTCAACCACTTTGGCTAATTGGCACAAAAAAGACAATATTTTTTCCATTTTCCAGTTGAGTTTTCATTTCGGTAAGCTAGAAGTGATTTTTGTTTCTTTCTCAGTTTTTGTTTGCATTCTTAATCGAACATATTCTCTGTCAGCACATTTTTTGCTTTAAAATTACAACAGTTTTTTTTTTCGATTGGGGCATGATGCTGAAAACATAAGATAAAAAACTCAACAGCATCGTTTCTTATGCTCTTCATAAGAGCAGTCTTGTTCCATTGTTCCATAAGAGCAGTCTTGTTCATAAGAGCAGTCTAGCTTGCCCTGATAAGAGCAGTCTTTTTCCATTCTACATCGCCTTTTTTCGCTTTTTTTATTGCAATGAGTTGTTGTCGCGCGGTATTAATTATTCAACAAGACTTTTTTTTTATTATTATTTTTTTATAGTAATCAGAAGGTCAAAAGTATCATAGTAACCGAGGTTACAGTCATGAGTCCCTCCATCATGTATTCCAGTCAAAATCCTTGGAATTTTTGAGATATGGAAGTGATAATGATAAAAGAAGATGACAAGTGTTTAAGTCCTTTTCAATTAAAATCGATACGGGTTACGTTTCTTCAACAAGACTGCTCGTATCAGAGTAAGTTCTTGAATGTTCTGACTGACGTTCAGAAAGAAAAAGAAATTTTGAAGAATTTTTTGTCTTGATAAAATTTTAAACAAACTTTTTGTTAATTTGTTTAAATGAGGCCATCTCACACGTTATGTTTAAAATAGATTGATTTAGTTGGTAATAATAATAGCTAGAAATGGCTCCGCACAGGTGTTTCTTTTCTCTAAATTTTGACCTCCGGAGATCAATATTTTTCTGAGTAAAAAAAGGCCATTTAAAAAAGATCACTTAAAAAGTCAAAATTTGTCTGAAGAAAAAACTCTTCTTTTTTAAAAATCAGGATTAATTTGGGACAGTTTACATGATGAAAAAATCAATTTAAAGAGTGTCCTTACTAACAGAAAAGCAAAACAACTTTTAAGAATTATTACTTGCTTTTATTTATCGAAGATCCAAAAGAGGCAACCTACGGAAAAAATTCATGGAAAGATTTCAACATTTTTGAGTGAAAATCTGTAAGGTTGTGATAATGAGGATCTTACAGTGTTTAATTTTTAAGAGTGGAGCTTTGCATCAAAATAGGGAAATCCTCATTGCTTACCTTATCTTTTCTACATTGAGCCTGCTCATTTTTTCGCGCCGAGAGAGATTCGACTAAAGAGGCTTGATCCATGTGAATGGGGTACAGGAAAAGACACCGTATTCTTTCGTGTTTTTCGGGCAGTAGGAACAAGGGAAGTACAAAATTTAAGCAATTCGGGTTTTAACCATTAGAAGTTTTCTGGTTGTTTAACTTTAAGTTTCGTTCGGTTAAGTTTTTTTACTGCATACCAATCGTTAACTTCTCAATAATCTAAGAAGCACAAGTTCTGCTCCTCTTTTCCTTTTTATCTACAAATCCTTAATCTCCTCTAAGAAATCTTATGTTCTTTTTTGCAGTCAACTAGGAGGACACTGAGCCTTATTCGTTATGTTTGATCCGTTTTATTTTTTGCTTTGTGTTTTGTGTTCAGTTTCATTCGAAATATTAAGAGAAAATGTCTATGTCAACTGTGAATCAACAGAAACCGTTTTTTAATTTTTTTTCTTTCAAATTGTAAATTAATTTTTTTAGTTGAGAGTTTCATAATCAATATGTACATCAAATAACGTCATATTTTTCGAAAACAACTCATTGAGTTAGTAACCTTAGTTTCTGAACTGTTTCTGTACATTTTTTGTTCAAACGGATATTGGGTGTCCTGATCGGCAAACTGTTTTTATTCTTTATGTGACTTGTGCTCAAAATACATTTTTTAGTACCGGACACAGAGTATCCTGATACGCTTGATATATCTACCTTCTACTTCCTAGCAGTTTTTGTTCAATTGACATTTCCTTGTAGTTTATATCAGATGGAGAAATAGTTTATATCGATTTTCATGACGTCGATGATTTTGAATATGCACCACGAATAACCAAAACAACATACTTAAGTCTTGCAATGTTGGTTGATACAAAAACGTCATGCCATTTGGTAATCTGTAATATGTTTCTTGAAGGTTGTAGCGAGGGACAACTGAAAAATAGGTGTTCAAATGTTTCGCATTCTAAATTACAATAGAAACATTCGGGGGCATTCTCGAGAAATAAAAACCACCGCTTTTCTCGATCTTTAAAAACAGCGTATGCAAATTTATAAAGAAAGTTTTTTTCCCATACATCAAGCATTGAATTTTTCCAAACTTTGCCTGTAAATTTAATCAATTCTTCTTCTGAACAAAGGTAACGGTTTGCTGCAAAACTTCAGCGGGAAATCGCAGCTCGATGAAAACTACAGTTTTGTAAGCAGAAATAATAAATTTTGTCTGTATTGTTATAATTAAACGGCAATTGGTACTGTTTGAAAATATTGCAAAATCACTTGAACTTATTTCAATAGAGATGTTCGTATTTCTCAACAAATGTTTGAATTCTTTCGGTAAAAACAACTCTGTTGGTAATAAACTATTTTGATCTGACATATCAGAAGCAAAGAAATCGATAATTTTCATACTAAAAAGTTTAAGTTGTAGGCATGGTAAGCCGATCCCACCATCTAAGATGGGGTGATATTAAACTTCTTTTCTTATGTCGAGTCTGCTTGATTTTTTCAATTCTGTATTTAATAATTCTTGGCATTTACTAACAGTATCCAAGTTAACTGTAGTATGACGAGCCAAATGAAAAAACTTAGGGAGAACATAAACTGACAGTGTTAATGATTTGGCCCTCAATGATTTACTTAGTGAAATTAACCCGCGATGTTTTCGAATTTGAGAACTCAATAATAGTTCAATATTTTCAACTTTTTGGGAAGTGTAACCAAGACACCAAGTATTTTTTGTTTCCTTGACTGTTTTATAGGGTGATAAATCAGGTATGGAAAGCACTTCACTTTTACTTATGTTAATCATCATTTGAGTTTGTTTGCAAAATGTATCGATTAAGCAAAACAACCTGTCAATACATCGGATTTTGATAAGGCAAGTTATGTCGTCTGCATATGAAACTAGTTTGGGGCACAATATCTCGAAACCTTCAATTGCTTCTGTAGATTCAATTGCTTGAAGAAGGGATTCGATAAAAACTTTGAATAAAAATGCGGAAAGAGGGCAACGTTGTCTCACACCGCGATGGATTTTGAAGCTGGCTGATAAAAAACCGTTTATCTCAATTACTGCTTTTGAGTCTAAATACAAAGTTTCAATAGGTGTAACTGAAAACTCATCAAGATTTAACCCATTCAAAATTTTGATGAGAAGTGATCTGTCAACTCTGTCAAATGCTTTAGAAAAGTCTAATTTTACAGCACATGAACCTCGGGTAGCCAATCGTTCTGGAGTAATCGCTTTTTTCAACTTTCGTATTGCTGTGTGCATTTGTCTTCCAGGCAAATACGCGTGCTGATGGTTTTTTACAACTTTGCAAAGATCTTTTTTAATTCGATTACAGACTACATGGGCAAAGATTTTTGCGTCAGTATTCATAAGGCTGATGGGGAGAAAATCTTGTACTGCTATGGTATTTTCAGATTTCGGGAGCAGTTTGATTATTGCTAAATAAAAACTGTTTGGAAGTTTTCCACCATGAACAAAATGATTAAAAATTTTAGCTAAAATTGAACAAAACTCATCCGTGAAAGTCTTATATAGCTTAGAAGTGAGGCCGTGTGGTCCAGGTGAGCTTTTCAAATTCAATTTGTTTATAGCCAAGTGAATTTCATCTTCTGTAAAGTAATTATAGCCATCATTCTCATTTTTTTCGAGTTTATTTTTTAATTAAAAGGTCGTTAGTAGTTGATCGGAGTCTGTTGTAGAACAATTTGAAAAGATATTTGAAAAAAAACTTTCGAAATTGATTAAGAATATCCTCATCCGTATGATAAACGTTCTGATCCACTTGAATTCGCTTGATTGAGTTAATTGTGTTCTTTGATGTCCATTGACTACAAAATTTGGGCACACCCTCGAATGTATAACTGAGAGTTTTCTGAATTTTTCGATAATCTGAAAAATCTTTTTCCTTGGAAATTTTTTGAAGATGTTCCAGCACCAAATGATATTTTTCAATCAAATTAGGGTTCGGACCTTTTCCGCTGTGATTACAATCTCTGAGAACATTTTCGTGATATTTCAATAAATTTAGTTCTTTCTGATCTACTCGCTTTTTGTTCTCTTGAATAAACCTCAGGAGGTCACGAAATTGTGCTTAAAGTTTTCGTAATTACTTGGTGATTCATTTTCGTGAAAGTTTTTTTAGATCTTCACGAATTAAGCTGGCGTTGTTGTTTAAAATTTCATCATTTAATTTCCAGTAACTAGGGCCGCGCTGATACAAGTTAGATGGCTTAACAAAAACGTGTAAGAGCAAATGATCAGAAATTGATATTTGAATGCTTTGCATAGAGTCATACTCTGTTAAGAATTTTATAAAAACATAATCTATGCGTGCAAAAGTTTTATGTTGTTTGTCATAATGTGTATAATCACAAAAATCATTCTTGAGTGCAAAATCAACAAAACCAAAACAATCAAGAATTTTTTCTTTGAGTTGGGTAAATCGTTTGATACGCGCATCATTTAACTTAATTATTGAAGAACTGTTAATATTATCATAACTCAGCGCATTAAAGTCACCCATCATGATAATTTTTGATTTATTAGGTAAAATCTGATGCTTAATTTCAGGGAATTCAAAGTTGCTCGGAATGAAATTGGGTTCGCATAAACATTGATAACAAACCAATCAAGTTTGACAAACTTTAACAATTGAAAACCGGTACTTGAAGCAACTCTTTTGCAGGACTCAAGTTTGATGACCATAACGTTAAGAAACTACCAGAATTATTTGAGCCCGGTATGAAATCGAATAAAACATTATATTTATCCAGTAAACTCAAATGTATATTTGTAAGTTTCGATATTTTTGCTTCCTGAATGCACAAAATGAAACTGGGCGATTTTTTTAAAACTTGGCATTTTTTGATAAGTGAGTGTAATTTAGCTGGATTTCCTATGCTAAAAATATTAACGGAAAAAATATCTGGTTTTTCGCACATAGAAATTTTGCTAAAACTTTCCTCCAACCAAGTCTTCTCCGTTATTTTTAGATTTCATTTTTGGCCCTTTCTTCCGTGTTAAAACTGACCAAGAGGTTGGTGAAGTTTCACGCTCTCTTTTTGTAAGCATTCTTCCGTCAGAGGAACATTTTCGTTTGTTATTTTCGATATTTAAATTGTCTTTTTTTTCTTTTGCAGAGTAAGAACGAAAATCTACGACCTGATTGTTGAGAACCTCATCCTTTTGTTTTTCTTCGCTTGGAGTTGCTGCACTGTTTGTTTTAGATTCATCAATCAAAACTCTAGATGGTGGTGCTTCAACATTCTTATCTTCTTCATTTTCGGTACCATTACAAAACTTATCGCTTGTTGTTTCGTCATGGTTTTTCTCGTCGCTGGCATTATTGGAGCTTGGTTTTTGTGGGTAGTGATTATTTGGATTATTGGTTATTTGGTTCCCTATGTTGCACCAATCATCATGATGATCTTTTTCTTGGCGTCCAGACATCTTGCATTTTTGACATTCATGTAGTGAAGGTATTTCTACACCTTCCCACATTTTGAAGCCATCCATTCTCGATTTGTAAGACCAGTCCTTCAGCTTTTTCTCTTGTTCTTCGTTTTGTATTTTAACTTCTCAAATTGCTCTTCCTGTGTAAACATACTGACCCGGTTCAGTTACGATACAGGTCTCACGTTGGAATATGGGGCTATGAATTATGTCTTCTGGCAATTGGAGAATTAATTTCGCTTCGATATCGTTGCATACATAAGGCAAGTTCGACAATTTGATTTTTGCTAGTTTAGGGTAAATGTTCTTGGGTCTATGAGACCTTGGAAAGCATCCAATGGGAAATACCGTCCTGTTAAGTAGAATGATTCCTTCGCTTTTGATGCTAGTAATGAATGGCTCCGCTTCGGGGGGAGCAATAACTGTCAGTGTATGAAGTTTGCGATCATCTTTCGTCACAGTTATTGTTTTTGAGATTGTCATCTTCTGTTGCATTGTTGTGGGGAATTGTTTAAGTATATCGGAAGCACAACTTCGATATGCCTGAGCCAGATTTTCAGCTGACTTTACTATTTCTCTCGAGAATGGGGGGATGATTTTGATTATTTGGATTTGTTTTGTTTCTGTCGTCGATTTGTTTGCTGTTAGCGCATTTCTGAAATTTGTCTCCGTTTCAATCAGCACTTCGTGAGTAATTGCTGGCTGAGATTCCGTCAGTTGTTGTTGACTCATGACTTGGTTTTACTCGATGGGGGGCAAAAAAAGCCTTCACCCGGAGATATACTTGAAAAAAAATTAGATTTTTCTCTTTCAAAATGTAGAAATCAGAAGGCAAAAACATCAACTACATTGCACGTTTTGACATTATTTTGATATGTTTCGCTTCTTGATTTTTCATAATAATTTTTCGTTTTGACATGCGCGGTCAAATTAACGCTTTTCGCCACCAATGCCGTACAAGTAATGTCTAGACACAAAAAACATATGAACGTAAGGGCAAATATGTCTTTACTCTTTCAGAAAATTGATAATCGAACAGTCAGAATAATAGAGACTTGTTAATTTGTTATTTTTCCGAACTAAGCTAACTTGATGAGCGCTCTTTTTACCCGAAAAACTTCGCAGGTAATGTTTTGCTTAAGAATAACTAAATTTTTTTGATCTTTGAAAAAAATGTTGTGTGATTCCAGATGTTCTCATGCTGAAATGCGAAACCAATAATTGTTCGGCCGCGAATAGTCTTGAATCTGGAATTGCTTCTTTAAGCGCGAGGAGTCCGTATTCTAGCAGCATACATTCGCCTAACAGCAACAGCAGACCGAACAATTTGATGAATCTGGGAAATGGGTTTTTCGCGAACTCAGCCAGTCAATTGCAAAGACCGCAGCCACCGCCTCTGTTAGGACCAGCTATAGGAAATATGCAAATACCAGTGTCAGGAATTTTGAACAACAGCAACATTTTGAAAACATCCCTTCTCAATACACCAAGCTCTGAAAATAATGCAATTGATTTGCCTGGATCTTGTGTACCAACAAAAGACTGCGAGACAATTGCTGCTCTGGATCTATGGCAGGAGTTCTGTAGAATAAACAACCTTGATGGTAGAAAACCGCAGCGAAGACGACGCCAGGCTTGTCAGAAAATAGAATCTGGTGGAAAATGCAAGATATGCAGCGATACAGCCACGGGATTCCATTACGACGTGTTATCCTGTGAAGGATGCAAAGGTAAGCTTTTTGTGCACCGTTAGGTTTTAGTTGTGAAGCTGGTACTACTATGATAGGCAAATCCCTAGTAAAATCTACTATGATAGACTGGTGCGGAGTAGGCAATTACACTGATGTCGCATGCAATAAATGAGATCTAAATCGTGCATGATTTATGCTTTTTAAATATCTCGCGACACAATGAATTAGAAAGTTTTTGATGCGGAGACTTGTAATTTTCGTACTGGTTATTTGAAGCAAATGGCTGGTCTCAACTTATTTTATGAATTTGAAATCATCGGTCGGGTTAATTTATTAATAATCTGGATCGAGTTAACATCCTCCCCCCCAAATAGACCAAGTTAAGATCCTCCACCCCAGCGCTGAATTTAAATTAAATTTGTTAAGCGCTGCATGTAAAATGCTCGATTCCGATTGACTGAGAATTCCCAACGTAGCGGGGAGGATGTTAACTTGGTCCAATAATCTAAGTTATATTTGTTAATTTTTATCTTGTACGGTGAGATGAGAGTGTTCTCGAATGATTCGCTGAAAAAACACAGTATGTTTGAAAATATACTAAGGCAAGTTCTTGAATCATAACTATCTAATTAATGAACAATTTGGGAGCTGAAGACGTATTTTTTTACAAGGGTCCGGCTTAATTTCAGCGACCCCTCTGTCAGAGTAGTACCGAAAAGCTTATTTCGAAAGTGTTATTTTTTCTAAAACCTCGTTTATTTGGAGGCAGGCCTCAAAAATTTACATATGGTCACATAATAAAGACTGTCCGAGAAATTATTTCATAAGTATAGTAGTTTTCAAAAATATGATTAATTCTACTTCACTTTCTTCGAGAAGATTTCAAAAGCCTTGTTGGGGCTATTCTATCAATTCAAGTTTCTAACAGGGCTCCCTAAAATGGCGATACAAAGGCCTCAGTGTGGTACAGATTGACGCGAGTTGCAAACATGTGATTTCAAATTGCTGCTAATACTTAGCTGAATAGACCTCTCAGCAAAGTTTCTGTCTTTGTTTTTGACCAGAACATGAAGTACTAAAAAGTTACATTATTAATTCGATAACAGTAGGCAAAAAGGGATTTTGTTTACGGGTTTGTTTTGCGTTAAAAAGGGTTTTCAATTTTCTTTTTTTTTATCGCGATAGTCAAGCAGAAACTAGCCGTAGATTGAACTGCTCTAAAAACTTGGAAATTGTCCATATATTAAAACATTTTTTGGGTTATTACAAAAGGCACAGATAAGTTAGTTTCGAGTAGTTTTTTAAATGAATGCCTGAAAGTTTTTAGTTGTGTATTTTTTTAATTCCTTACCGTCTGTTATGCGTTATGCTTCTTAACGAAGTTTTTGCGGATTTTTTTGGAAAGATTTCGACTTATGGACACAATTTAACGTTTTGTTTTTTTTCGATGTAAATTCTTTTTAGTTGTTTTATGTGAAGTTGATCTTGTTGTTGATCTCATTTGTTTCCGCCTATCTATGATGTTTTATTGTGGTTTTCGTCTGAGTTCGCTTCTGCTTGTGATTGTATTTTTTGAAATTTCCAAACAAAGTTTGCTTATTGTTCTAATAAAGTGGAAAGGATTTTTCGGGTGTGTTTTTAAGAGTTGATGAACGTAGTTTAGACTATAGGTCGTGATGAATTTTTTTCAGAAGTTTTTAGAATTTTTCAGTCTCAATTTTTGTTTTGGGGGTTTGATTTTCGATTTTATTTTAAGTTCATTTTAGTTCCTTGGTTAAAAGAACGCAAATTATCGAACAGCAAAAGTGTAAAGGTCACGGAAAATGCGATCGACTTGTAGTTTCGAAAATGGATTTTAGTTTTCAGATTTCACAGCGGAATAAAAGTTTATCTATTGATCCAGTTTTCTCAAATTGGGTTAATTTTATAAAAAATAGTGTCTATCATAAATTGTTCGTGAAATTCAAATAGTTTTCAGGCCATATATTGTTTTCTTCGAAAGTTGAAGTTATTCAAAAGACAAATCAATATTTTTTATGTTTCCTTGCGCTCATGACTCTTTTCGAACAGTCTGTTGGCCATGTTTCATTATTTCCAAATGTTCTTTAGCTAGGAGATTTTTCAGTTTTCGGACTTTTGTTCGTTTGCTTATTTTCAATTGTCTTAGTTTCCCCAGCATAGAATTTTCTGATTTAAGCAATTTTAACTATATTTGAAAATCTTTAGGATTTGTTTCTGTTATTGTGCAGATGAATGATTTCGATAAAGCTATTAGAAAACATCAAAGTTTGACGCGTTTCGATTTTATTATCATCATCAGAACTGAAAATCAAAAAAGGAACTGATTATAAATACAGACACTAAACAATGACAGAAACAAGTTACTAGCTGATATACATCAGAACATAGAAACAAGAAAAGCTCCGCCTAATTTATTTTGTAAATTTTTTTAAAGAATTTATTAATTCAATTCATAGAGCTACAATTTTTTATATTTGTTTACACAAGCAATGATTGTGCTATAGTATGAACTATCTTTTTTTCCAACCTAAGTCGCAAAAACTGTTGCCGCAAATATTGTTGCGATAAAATGTGTTCATTTTGAAAGTGTTCATTTTGATCAATAACCAGCTATTAAGTGCAGCCAATGCTAAGGATTTTAACACAGACTATTATTTTTCCGACTTTCGTAACGAAAGTAACGGAATATTTGTGCTCGGGGTGGTTTTTTTCTTCAGACAAATTTCGAATTTTTAACTAGAGATTTTTTTATCATTCAAAAAGTATTGTTGTCCTGGTCTTTCATTTGGAAAGATAGTTCACCTGTGATTATTTTTCGTAAAGTTATGGGAGTTTAAAAAATTGACAATTTGGGACAATTATCGCGGGATATATTTCGCGCTATTATCGCGTAAGCGGAGATTTAATCCGTCATAGAAATCGTTCCAAATTGGTTGAAGGAAGCTCATTTGCCATAATTGATTTGTTACTAGGAGCAAAATTTATCTCTTTATACTTAATATGGCGTGTGGGAGATGATTTTCACAAAAAAATCTATAATTAAAAAAGTTCATTTTATTTTCATTAAATTTAATTTTTTCATGTTATTACTGCTCCATAGACTGCTCTATAAATTGAGGCTTTTTTTCAGATTTACTGGTACTGCCAATGCGTCATAATTGGCATGCGTCTTTAAAGGAATTTTGAAGACTTAAGGTTTCACTCATTCAGTTTTTCCCAGTAGCGTTATCGGTCATCTTTTTGCTTGTGTATGCGAAGCTCAACTTTGCCTCTGTGTTTTATTTTGCTCTCAATCTCAAAAAGCAATGATGCCTAATGCCTAGAATCATCTAAATTTTATGATTAATTTTATAACAAAATTTTGAGAAAAAATGGGCCACGCTTTTCAATCAGACAAAAAAAAATACTTTTTTCAATCAGCGTGAAATTGGGCCGCTTTAACTGTAGAGGTTCGTCAACTAGATTTAATTTTGGTGAGGAAGTGTCGGCGCCAAAAGTCTGAATCTGATGTAATATCACAGCCGTTCTTACTACACAGTTTTGGGGAATAACCCTGTATATTGTAGCACGGTGTGCTTTTACTCGGAATAAATAGGCCGTAGTTTTCATTTAAGGTCTGTTGTCCGGAGTATATGTTCTCCTCAGAAACCACGCATTGAAGCGATAAGATTAATTTTTGTCAATGAAAAGCAGCTTTAGAAAACCTCCTTACTGGAAAGCGGGACTCATTACAAATTTTAAAGAACTATAGGAAAAGCTAATTAGATTATTGAACGAAGCATAATGACATTTTTAGGAGTAAAATTAGGCTCGTTCCTCGGTAGGCTATATGGTCTAGCTACTTAATCGTATGCCGAAAGAAGTATTAATTGGTATATCTATTTGATCGTTTCCCAGTTAAGTATTTAGTTAAGTTGGTTAAGTTAGCAGATGGCGAAAGAAATCGAGATGCAATAGATGTTAATTTAATTGTAATGTGGCTGGATGAGTTTTCACCAAGTTTTGAGGTCAATATGAGCGCTTGGATTTGTTGCGAACCTTACTCATGTATACATTCTATCGAGGTTGAATAACCCAGTTATTCGAATTACAATGCGTCCCGATTGTAAGGTTGTAAAAATCGATGGAAATCAAGTATTTCACTTAAAGAAAAAAAATGGGGCTGTCCTGTCGGTTCTTTACAGCCAAATTTTGAAACGGAATGTGAGAAATTCAGTGATGTTTTTTCCTTGATGCTGAATATTCAGGAACACTGGAACCCCTTAGAAATGACACGGCCTATAGTCAACATCAAGAGACACTGGTACTGTATTTTTATAGCTTTTTTTTCGTTTGTTAGATTTGTGTTTGGGCAAAGTATCAATGAGCGAGGTGAAGTCACTTACTTAGGCCGTGTGTGTTTTTTCGAAGATGTCTTGAAATTTGTTCACTTTTTTATTATTTTTCCGCAGTTTGAAGTTCTATTCAAATTTATTTGCCAAATGAAAAGGAAAATGAGGTAAATTTTAACAGAAGTGCGTACGATGCAAAAAAAAAATGTGATTGACTTATTGTTTCAAAAGGTATTTTAATTTTTAGATTTCCCAACGCAATAAAAATAAACTATTGATCCATTTCCTGAAATTTACTCCATTGAATTCACAAAATTTCTATCATAAAAGATTCTTGAAGTCAAAAGAGCACTATTGTGTTTGTTGAAAGTTTTAGCTGAAAGTTTTAAAAAGGCCATCTTTTTCTATTACATTGTGGTATTGATAGTTTTCCATATCTGTTGGATATGTTTATTATCTGCAGTTGATTTGTTATCCGCAAAAATCACCATATCATCAGGTTTTCTTTTACTCGGCATTATTTAAACCACGCCATTAAAAATACCAAACATTTTTTAATTTTCTTTTTTTTTCAAAATAGCAAACGTTTCTTTTCAACTGATTAGCTGTTGTCTCATTCTCTAGCTCATTCATCGTGGTTGTCTAAGCACGTAACGGCTAATAACGTTTGTCCAAACCGAACACATTGAATACGTCAACATTAGAAAACTTAAAAATGACACTTTTAATAAAACAAGACGATTTTTCTTCAGCCATATCTCACGAAGTTCTTCATGTTTGAGCCAACAGCTTAAAACAGAAATTCCGAAAGACTTGTTGTTTTCTTTGTACTTACTGTGTATGGTTTTTCTGTCTTTGCTGGTATAAAATTTAAAAATAAACACCGAGCAAAGCACTTGGATGAACGAATCATTTTATCATTAGTCCGACGGTCGAATCATTTTATGATCGAATTTGTTGAACCATGTTATAAAACATGTTATATCCTTGAGCTTTTTTTGAATAGAAACTTTTTCGAGTTTGAGGCGGCATTATACACGCCCAGAAAATAAACCGAACAAAAAATGTGCTTCTTAATAACGGGCTTAACAGCTATTACTATAAATCGAAAAGATTAACAGCTTTTCAACGTCTCTGATATTTTTTTCTGTAATGTTTTCAGGCTTCTTCCGCAGGAGTGTCACAAGCAACACTTTGAACAGGTGTGCGAGCAGGGCAGCGAGTGGGGTCAAGTGCGACATCAACATCTTCTACAGACGCAAGTGCCAGGAGTGTCGCTTCCTCTCCTGCCTAGAGGCTGGCATGCGACCCGCAAGTGAGTATAAAGTAGCACTAGAAACTAATACTAGAAAAGGAAATTCGAATGTCCACTGGCGAAGGGTAGTATTATATTATGAGGTCGCCTTTTGCTCTAATCTAAAGAGTTTTGCAATGGCGAGATTGGTGTGATTTATCAAATGGAGAATATGAACATTTGGGCTGAGTTGTCGAATTGTTCAAGTCCCAATCAGTGCTATATATAAGAGTAACAGCCATCTGCAGCTTGCTCGAACTACACACACAACCATCTGTCATCATTGTATGGGGCTAAATTTTCCTTAAGATCGAATCCCTTTAGATGTTACAGAATTTCCTTTCAAGAGAAATCTTTCATTGTTGATTTTGTTTGGTCTCCTTTTAGTTTATTGTTATTTTCAACTCTGTTTGCTATGTTTTTACAATAATTTCCGATCCTTCTCGATGTATTGTCCGACTACTCTCGTGTGTGTGAAGCATTCCTGACCTAACCGGTCATGATTGGAAGGGTCACAGTGTCATCCGCCTCCTCAAGATGGGACCGGCTGCGGCAAAATAAATGTCATCTCCCCCCCCCCCCATGAAATGAAAGGTCCAAGGTTGAAAGGTGGGAGTAGTTTGGGCGGGGGTTAATAAAAAAATGGGTTTTCTGCGCGATTTCAAGCACCTCAAAAGTGGGCCAATTGTGAAGATACTTATTCGAGTTTTTCTCTCGTGATACGGATTGAAGATTTTTCAAAAAAGCTCTCACAGCGGCTGGCTTAAGTTTTGTTCAGTTTTCATTAGGATAAGTTTGGATCTTCTATAGAAGCAACAAACATATCTGTTCTGAATAGTTCAATTCCGTTATTGGTTGTAATGTTTTCTATTGAAGTTATTAATCGGCATGGACAAAAAATCGTTCCCTCTTTTGACGTAAATGGACAAAGCCGTAGGTTAAATTCCCGTTAACTGCTTTTATATTTTTGCTTCTATAATTAAAAATTGAATCGTAGTGGTTTCATAGAAAAAAAATTTGGCGCAATAGAAAATTAAGTTTTCTGGTCAAGTGCTAAAATTGATTATTCCTTGGTGAAGGGGAACTTTTTAAAGTAATCCTTGTACAAAAATCGTCGAGTTGAAAAGAGTTCAGTTGCGACATCGTTATGACAAATGATTTTTTGCCGGTGCTTAATTGGATGTAAAACTTGTCAATAAGAAAGACGACATTCTGCCAATTATTTTCGGTAACAAATTAGATGTTATTTTTTGCTGCTGAAATATAAAGGTGAATTTTTTGTGGTAAGATAACAGCTAAATTACATGTATATTATTAAATAGTTCTAGTCTAACTAAAAAGTGTAATAAAATGGTTTGCGGCCCACAGTTAGACCTCTTGTTCGTTTTTTTTCTGACGAGTTTGAAATTAAAAAGAACCAAATTAGAGCTAAAAAGAACCATTTTGTTGAGAATTTTCAGCACCGTTCAATATTTCAAACAAAGGTTGTCTCAGTATTTAAGCTGGAAGGAACAAAATAACAACTCGTTCTTTTCCTCTGGTATTACAGGTTTATATTACCTTTACAGGCAAAACTATTCTTTTTCCTAAAAAAAATCATTATTTCGGAAAGCTATGAAACACCCGTTCAGTTTTATACTGAAAACAAAACAAAGTTTCTGTTTCTATTTTGATTGAGTTTTAATTTTGAAGAAAACTGAAATGTGAAAGTTAAAATTTTAAATGGACATCAATACATCCACTTAAATCTGTATTTTACGATGTTTGATTGAAAATCGAAATTGACATCAGAATATATAATCGATGCTTAAAAGAAGAAGACATTTTAATCTATATTCTGATGGACTCTGAAGCTATTCATGTGTATTTTTTACTCAACATTCTTTTAAGGTTATCAGAGAATAAGATAGCCAAATTAGGATATTCCGTGTTTACATAAGCTAACAATGTTTTTTGGCCAGCTTGTGGATGAAGAAGATACAATTTTTTCATCTACAAGGAAATTAAATATTGCTGACATCTTAGATAGTTGTCTGTTTTTAAGCACGCTGAAAGGAATGCGTGCATAAAAATTAGACTGAAAAATGACCGTCTTTGCTGTTTTGAAACTGAGATATGAATTATAGAGGCTCTGGTGCGAGCTTGAATTAGAAAATTTAGGTTTTTTCGGATGGCCAGTATTTGCGGAAGGAGCCAGCCAACATATCTTAGCTGAGAAGATAAAAGGGATAAATTGATGAAAAATTCAGCGGCCGGTGTCCCAATTGTAAAACCGTAAAGTGTAGGAAGGGAAATGAGAATGACATGCTAGGAACACCATCCATAAATTGTTTATTAAGGTCTGGAAATTTTAAAGACCACTCTTTGTAGTTTAAGCGGAATATATCGAGCCAAGTCATGCAAGCAATGAAGAGTCGCCTAGCAGAAGACTAAGATTCTTTGAGTTGTGTTTCTGAGAGTAGCTCGAAATATATTATGCTAGCCGAAAATGGGAACTTTTAGGAAACTGAAAATGCAGCTCTGATTTACCGTCTTTGTGGTAGTATGTGGAGTTTGGACCGACCGACTAGCCTGGTTGAGCAATAAATTGAATGCTGATGGATGATTTAGTTTGCTTTAAAAATACTTTGATGCAGAGTCATGTCCTGTTTCACTTGAAGTCTCGGCTGGAGTGTTAATGAATGACATTTAATTACAAATAATTTCTAGAGAGTATTCTAGGATACTCCTGTCGAGTTATAGTCAAAAAAAGTTTACAGAAAATCTTCGTATATTAATGAGAGCTCAGGCATTTCGATAGGTTAAGCCACAGGTTTTTTTTTGTGGTCAGAACATAGCTGCCGTTTACCTTTTTTCTTTTTTCACATCACGTTTCTCTTGAAAAAAAAAACCATTGAAAAAAATTCTTGAAATAAAATTGTCATTTTCTTGGTTTCTTTGTCGTTTTACACTATTTCAAAACAATTTTTGATATATCAAATCGGACTGTTTTCACCAAAACGGGTTCTTCATAACATTTTTGATCAGAGTAAGGAGTTTTTGCTCTTTGCGAGTTTTTATCAACACAATTTGAAAGTGCTTAATAGCGACTCAATTTTAACGCTAATTTCGTTTTTCTCTTAAATTTTTCATTTTAGTGATTGCTAACTAGTGATTTTTTGTTATATCAATTGACCTATTTAAGTTATATATGTCACATCACATTTCTGATACAAAATAAAAGTTAATGATGGCTACGCTTTGTAGTACAGATTTCAGAGAAAAATTACCACCCCAAAGTTCTAGGATTGGTCTCATCTCTAAATAAGGAGACGTTAAATTTCAGGTCAAGGGAATAGTTCATTCAATTTGAAAATGGTGAAAATCGGTCGTTAGTTTGAGATTAAAGTTAAGTGACAGCCATTCTTTGCATGCAAATGGTTACTTGAAGTTCAAATATCTAAGGCCAATTTTATTATTAAAATCATGTTTCAAGTTCTTTTTTATGCTGTGCAATTTTAAACATAGCGAATTCAAGTCATTTTTTCAGGGCCTCAATTTCGGATTGAAAATTTAAGAAAAAACTTTTTATGGGGTCAATTTTAGTAAGTTCTTTTCAGCATTAATTTGAAGCTAAAATAAAAGCTAGACATTTGGTGTGGTGTTAAAATTTGGTCTCTCCTTTTTAAGTATTGTTGAGGAAGCACGTCGCATTTTTGGCTGGACATTGAGTAAGGTGTTCCGGCGTAAAATTGGGTTGATCACAATTATAGCATCTTCTAGAACCACCCCCTCTCATCTCCGCTCGTCCTCTGAACGATCCACGGCCGCGCTGTCTATTGTTTCTGTATCCTCCTCGGATTGTTCCCACCGGTTCCGTTTTGATCTGAAACGCTCCATTTCCACCGGTGGTGCCACTAGTTGTTGCTCCCCCGGTTGCCGATCCGTATGACTTAGCATATTTGTATCCACGTTCATATGACAGTGCAATAAGGTACACCTCCTCTGGTGTCTTCGTCGAGCGGCATAACTCATTTTGGGCCTCCCTATTGTTCATGTTTACAATGAACACATCCCGCAGAATTCTGGTCTCCAACGTTCCAAAATTACATCGGGCGGCCAGCCCGCTTAACACTGAGTGGAACTGCTCCAAGGATTCTCCTATTTGTTGCTTCCGTGCCAATAATTGGAATGTTTCGTAAGTTTCATTCAGTTCCTTTTTAAATTCCGTTTCGATGGTATCTAATACTCTAGAGTACCTTGTCGTAGATAAATCCAGATGTGGTTTCCTCTTATGTAGCTCGTCTTGTCCTTTCTCCCCCAGACACAAATACAAGTTGGAGATAAGTGTTTGCTCCGACGCCAGGCGATTCTTTCCGTCTACCTCCTACGGTAGTGCTGTAACCTGCGCTGTGGTTAACGTACTGGCATAATAAAAGTTATTCGGATTTAGACCATGTTTTGCCACCATCCCCCATTGAAAACGATTAAACCAAAACTCCCATAGCATTGGTGGCTCTGCGAACGTCGAGGACCAAAACGATTTAATCCCTAGTGGGTTTTTTTCCCCGCTTTGGCCTGCTTGCTGCGCCATGTGAAAATACGGTTTCGATAGTTCAAATTTATCCAGTGAGATAAGTAACCGTATGTTAGAAAGTTAGTCGGAGACAATCAATTGGCGGTCATCCAAAGGTGACCGACAAACTCCGAAGGTTAAATACCAGTTAGCGCCAGACAGATAAATAAATTAAGTAGCACAACTAGAAATGGAACATGAACTAAATTTAGATACTATGACAGTTTTTAAAAGATAACGCAAATATACGAGTTAACAGGTAAAGTTTTAAATCATGATGCAAAGTTTCAAAGCTGAGCAACACAACGATAAATCTATTGTCACTCTTTCTATGAAGAAACTGTTTATTTTTTTCTGGCTCGATTTTCCATTTAAGAGGTTTCGGTGATGATTTCTTTGATTTTTCTAATTCATTTTCCAAGTGGACGGATGAATCAAAATGGCTCTAAAGTGGATCTCGACTTTGTAATTCGATTTTCTGTAGTATCCCCAGCAGAAGAAGAAATCCAGCTAATGGAAATTTTGAATAATCGAAATTCTTTGAAAAGGGATATAAGGCCTAACTGAGCCAGTTTTTTTTTTGGGTGTTAGGATAAGTTTTGATTCTGGGATGTTGAAATAATTTTGGATTTTTACTGTATTTTATTCATAATATCTATCAAAATCTTAATTTTCTATGAATTTTCACGCTAGGTTTCGCATACTTTTTGCAGACCTAATGTTGTTTAATAACAATTATTATTTTTTTTCATGAGTGAGTCGTTGAATTTTGAAACTCAACGAGTTTAAATGTCATAAATTTTATAGCCAATTTTGATACCAAAATTCAAAATTTGAAGTCGAAAGAAATTTAAGAAAATACATTTCAGCTATCTATGAAATATCAACTAACGAACAGCAAACGTGTAAAGGTCACGAAAAACGTGATCGACTTCTAGTTTCGAAAGTGGTGTTTAATTTTCAGATTTACCACCGAAGTAACAAAGTTACCTATTGACCCAGTTTTCTCAAAATGGTTTAATTTTATCAAAAAAAGGTCAATCATACCAATTTGTTGGCTATGGTGAATTTTTTGTTCTTTTTAGTTTTTTTATTCAACGGTAGCATCGTTCGAAGTTTCCACTTTGCTAGTTCTTGAGCGTCAGGCTGTTTTAATCTTGTACTTGTCGTATCGCAAGTGGTGCGAAGCTCAGCCGCGCTGCCGTGCAAATTTTTTCATCGGTTATTTTTGGACTTCTGTTAACTCGAGTGTGTCACAGATTTAATATTTTTCTCAATTTATCTTTTTCGAGCATTGGTTAAAGTTCTAATAGATATTTAAATGAAATGTGAATTTCAATATTTTAAATGCTATTGAATTCAGGACAGAGAAAAACTATTGTAGAAGTAAGTATTCAACGGCTGTTTATATGAAGTTATTTTTTGATTCAAATCTGACTATAAGCTAGAAGAACGGCGCTACAGATCTTCCTTGTAAGACACTTGTGAAATCCCGCGTACCTTTTGTTACTATTTTAAGAGTCTTTAATATTTAAAACGGCAAAGTTTTATCAAGATGAGCAAGTAGAGTTCTTTGATATCCTTATAGGAGCTGATCTTTGATGGTTTTTGATAGCGAATGTTCCGACTTGACTAAATTTAGCCTGCATGAAAAACTGTTCATGATATTGAGGGAATACCGGTTTTTCAGCATGCTTATTAAGCCATCCCATGATCTCAAATTTTGTAAGCCAAACTAGTTTGTTGTTAATACATGGCAGGGGAGCGGGAGATTCTACGTTAGGTTGCCACTTCGGAGGGGGGAGGGGGTTCAAAACGAAAACATGCTCTTCCAAGTGGACGCGTTTTTAAACGATCATCAATAGTGTATTTGTAGCAAGTATCCTCTGCTTGGCTCGATATCTCTGACCAATATTTTAGTTCTCATTTTTTTTGAACGAATTAGTTTAAATGTTCTTAACAAGGATACAAGTTCGTGTTTAATTTAAATTGTATTATGTGGTATTCTGTTTTGATCAGAAAAAAAATCTTTTTCCCACTCTAGACATTTTTAAACGATTAGAGGGATTAATGTATGCGCATTCTCCCTCAAACGTTCTTTGAAGAGAGGTTAGCTTGTCAATACCTCTCAGTTTAATTAATTTGAAAATGATGACAAATCGAAGGCGACAGAATTTTTCATTTGCAGTTTCGACAAAATCAATGCAATTGTCTGCGTTTTTTATGGTGCCGTGCAGATACCTGTAATGTTGTCCAAAATAAAGTGAAGCCCATTCTTCGCAAAATAATTTGCAACAGTTTTAATCATTTTAGTATTAAGGTTATTGAGTCATTTACCGAAGTGAACTTTCACTTAGGGTTCATTAAAGTCTAAATTTTCGCTTTATCAGCTTTGGGATTTCTGTGAACCTTTAAATTCAACCGTTAAAATTGAATTCAATCGTTTAATTTAATAATTTAATTGTCTAAAATTAATGGATATGCCATCTTCTTCTAATAAAAAGCAACAGTTTTGTCATTTCACTAGCTAGTTTTATGATAAATCAATAAGCGAAGTGACTTTAACCTTACTCGGGTCATGAAAGCCTTAGTTTTTGCTTTATATCATCTTTCAACTTCTATGAACTTTTGACTTCTATTTAAATGGTTTGTTTCAGGTGGCTTTCCAATAATAATGAATCTAAGAGCTCAATTGAAATCACAAAAAGCGATTCCAGTGTGATAGAAAATTAGGCCATACAATAAGAGCTTTTTTGGACAAAGAAGTTAACATTCTCACACTCCAAACCCCCCCCCCTCTCAAAGCCGTGGTGGTGGGGGGGGGGGGGGGTGTTAACATTTTACATGCAGCGCATAGCAAATTTAATGCGAATTAAATATTGGGGTGGAAGATCTTAACTTGGTTTAACGGGGGGTGGTGCGATGGTGGTGGTGGTGGTGGGGCGGGATTAGAATGTTTATCCGCTTTTTTTAGTTTGAGCTGCTTGCTGATTAGTTTTTTAAGCTTTCTTGAAATGTATGACAGTATACGTGTATATCGATTGAGTCCGTTTTTTTTATCACTCAACTTAATAAAATACTGTCGCGTGTTTTTCTTTTTCAAAAGTGTTACTAAAACTGAAATTTGAACCAAATAACTCAGTCTTTTTTAGTTCAGTGCCCTATCGATCGATTTAAAAATTAATTGCATCTCAAATTTTGGTTCTTGAAAAATGGGACCGTTGCAAGCTCTGTGAAATGTGTTTGTGTAAATTTTTCAAAAGAAGGATTGTGCTTTTTAATTTAATGTTCATGCCCATTTCTTGGCTGTGTAAGTCAGAGTCCCTTACTTCATTTCCCCGGAAGCATCAGTCTTTGCTCTTTTGAAGTAAGAAATCTATTTTTTTTTCATTTTTAGCAGATAGAAGTGAAGAGCTCTTTTAGACTTCTTTCATCTGGTTAGCCCAGTAGTGAAAATGGATCTTACAAATTTTTAGGTATAGTGATGTTTTGTGCTTCAGTTGAGTTCATTCAATATTTTATACTGTTGATTACAGAAGTAAGCTCGTTCTGCTTTGATTTAATTCTGCTAGTGAGATCACCTAGAAACTAAAACTGTCTATTCAAGTCAGTACACTAACACGGCCGAATAAATCAACCGTTTAAATAATGGGATGGACGTTACTGAAACTATGTTGCGCGAAGGTAAAAATTTCGTTCTCTTTTCAGATCATAAATCAGAATTGTTGTTAATGGAGCCATTAAAAGTCAGCAAGTGGCGCAGAAGCGATTTATCATTACAAGACAAGCTTTTGCTCTCCTCAATAGTAGCCATTTGTTGTAGAAGTAATGGGTTCTTTTCTGTTATACGCCCCAAAACTGATCGTTTTTTATAACGAAAGTTTGATCATAATGCTCGAATCTGATTTGTTGAAATAAGCGAAACAAAATCTGGATAATAATAAAAAAAGCGCAATTGAAAAGTTGATAATTTTGAGCCGCAGAACAGAAAAGAGTGCACAACGTAATGCACAATATTACGACCATATCCTAAAGATGAAAAATTTGTTTCATATTTAGAAGTCGAAATTTTTTAAACGATTTTAAGTTGTTAACGGTCCAGTCAATCTAAAAATTGGTATAGCTGTAAATTGATTGATTAAGTGTCTATGAATGAAGTGGAGATATCACTTAATTTTTTCGTGTCGTTTTTTTTTCTCAAAGTTTGTTCACACTCAAGTTTGATTCTTAGCGGTTTGACTTTTGATGTCTTCTAGTTTCAAAAAAGGAGTTTCAGAATTATCAGCGGATTAAAAAAGTAGCTATTGATTCAGTTTTTTTTACTAGCGAGCTTGTGAGCGTAGTGTGTTAGCACGAATCTTCTTTTTTCCTACCTAGCTCGCAAATAAAAGTTCATAAAATGTTCACTTATTTGGCGGCATTTTTGCTATAATCACTAGCTGTAGCATTGGAAAGGTCATAGCATCTGTTCTGTTTTATTTGTGGCTAGTGGTTGTGATTTATTAAGCGTCCGTGACTGAGTGGTTAGTGCTTGAGACTCAAAATCTCTATGTCGCAGATCGAATCGGAGACGTAGCAGAATTTTTTTTACTAATTCGATGCTTATTTCTACGTTTTCTTATTGCACTTAATAGAGCTGCTTTTTTGTCGTGTTCTCGCTTGTTATTGCGAATCGCAGCTTCGCCACTGTGTATCAAATTGGAATGGTTTACTAATTTTCAATGAACGTAGTGAAGACACATATATAGTACTTTTTTCAAGTCAATTCACATTCATTCACTGAAAATTATGCAAATTACGCGCTTGAACTACAAAAGTGGGAACGGCCCGAGAACAGACGTGACAACATCTATTTTCGACAGGATTTTGATTTTTGGAATTCTCAGTGGAATGAAATTTAAACGTATCGAGCCAGTTTTTTCTAATGGAGTTAGTTTTCTGAAATAAGTGCCAATGATAAAAGCTTCTTGAACATGATACGTTTTTTCTTCAAAATTCAATTTAAAATGTCTTTAGAAACATCAATAACTTTTTATGGTTTCGTTTATTGCATTGGCATTTTTCGAAGTTTTTGGTTATGATCAAAAAAGTTTCAAAAGTTTTTTTTTTTAAATTTGGGAAATTCAGAGAGCTTTTTTGGTGATATTTTTTTCTCAACTCGAAATTTATTTTTTTTGAGTTTTTTTTTGGTCTCGTTGAGATCAATTGTGAAAATGGCTGTTGGCTTTGTTTAAAAAAAAAGTTCATTCGTTTTTGTGCGTTTCCTCTGATTCACATTGAAATTGTACATCGATTCACATTTTTCAAATTCGGTTAATTTCATTTGTCTTTTATAAAGTTTACCTAACATTGGCTGTGTTTTCGGGTCTAAATTTCATATTTTCAAAATCTCACTTTTGGTGGCTTCCCTGAGCCCTTGTGTGTTAAAAAAAATTTAACGATCCGAATAGCAGAGAGTCACATGAGAGTCAGATCTTCTACGAAAAAAAAATACTTTTCAGCAATTTTTTGCTCGTCGGGTCTATATCTGCTACCTTTATACGACAGTACTTTGGACCAGACGGGCCCATTTTTCGCATCGATGATCTTTTTTGATTTTTTTCGTTTAATGATTGTGAGCTTAAGTCAGGGTTCTACGAGGTTGAAAGCAAAATGACCTGACTTGGTGGGTTTCTTTTGATACGTATATTATATTATTTAGTTTTCTATTGTGTTTGCCGTTCTCTTTTTCTCGATGACTTATTTCATTGTGTATGTCATGTGAATATTTGACCGCTTGGAGCTGTTAGGGTTTGGTGTGGGCTGCTCCTTTCATGATGAAAACTTTGGTCATAGGCCAGGCCTTTAATGATGTAGTTTAGTTTCTATAATCTCGTCAGCTTCAAATCGGACGATTTGACCGTGAACTTTGAGTTCTTAATTGGTTTTAGATTACGGTTTGGATTTTAAATTAGGCCCTTGTTTGAAGTTGTTTTGAGATCGAATTTGTCGAGAACTACTTTGCAAATATGATTAACGGATTGTAATGGGCGATGCCTCAGAAGCCATTCGAACACTTTGAGGAAACTTGAATTGCGTACAGAATATATCGTTTGCTTTGGCGGTACGTTTCGTCTCGACTTGGTTAGACCTACTCGCTCATAGCAGAATAGTTGAATCCATTATAAATCGAGATATAAATAGGGCACTTAGAAGCAAGAAACCTGATTTGATAAATTCTGTAGATAAAGTTCATAGACATGCAGAAGAACAAATTGTTACTTCAATCATAAAATTAATGAGAACACGCGCATTTTTGTATTCGTTTTTAGCTACTTTTTCAAACCAGGGAGTTTTCAAATGCTCTTTGCAGATGATGTTAAACGATCTTCTCGCAATCTGTTTTTAGCAGAAGACGTTTTCCGGCACTGTCATATTTGAACTTCATGCAAAATTTCAATGCAGAAGGTTAAGCTTTTTTAATCCTAGGCATTTCGGGTGTCGAGTCGAGTGAGTACCAAGAAAGCTCGCAGGCACAAAAGAGCTAAAAAAATCGAGAAAAACTTGTAAAAAAAATTGTAGATTTTAGTAAAATTTAGAATGTACAATAGATGATAACCGATTTCTTTTTTCGTTTTACTGGAAAACAACATATGCAGTAAACATGCACAGCCCGGTGTTCATTGTTATAAAATTTACCTCATAAACAAAAAATTTTAATTATTTAATCACCGAAATCCATGCTTCCAGGAAGCTCAAGACCAGTTTCATCCGGTCGGAAGTTTCCTAAAATCTCAATGTCTAAAATTAAAAGGTTTTAAATCTATTTATTCAGGGGAAAGGACATTTTTTTATTTCAATAATACAGAAAATCCTTTGATTCACATGTATTCAATGCTTCGACATCCGATTCATAGCCATTTGAAATAGGCAGCTTACCTTTGATGGACTTCTTCAGTGAATGAGGTTCAATTGCTTCTTTTATAATTGTATTTAGGTATTCCTTTTCGGATGCGGTATTTCTTTCAAAAGTATTGCCTTGCGTTATGGTATTCCTGACTGATTCGCGTGTATGCCTCTCGGTTTTTACTTGCGGTATGCTTAGGTTGCCGACCGTTTTTGGATTAGACTAACAATCGATAAACGAACGGACGGACGGGCTGAAGCTCTTTAAGTATATTTCCCTGTCCTAATTCTAATCTAATTTCTGTGTTTAACTCTTTAAAACCCTATTTTTGCCTTTTAGTATGGTACGTGTTATATCGAGTGGCCGGTATATATAGTAAAAAAGGTAAGAGGCCGATATCTTCAAGATAGTCAATTGAATGAATTTTCCTTTTCGGTCGCTGAAAAAAATGCTATTCAACAGAACGAAATGTCGAAAAGCCCCATAACTTATGAGCATGTGCTGAAAAGAAAAAAACTAGAAAATTATTTTCATAAAATCATTAAAAACGTGAAGATGTATTTTAGCACGTAGCGTCATAGAAAGTTGGCATCAAAAAATATTGCGGAATTCAATTATTCTAAATAATTAAGTACAACTGGTCGATAGTTTGCCAACTGCACATGGTGCCGCTGTGACAATTTCCCGAACGAATAAAAACTAAGCGATTGTTTCAATTTCCTTTTTTGCATGTACCGTCTACCTACTTTTACGCAGACGTCTAGCAACTAGCTACCCAATTCTAAAATAAGTTAACGCTTTTCCTTTCGGCGTATTTTGGGACGTTTATAAGGCTTCATTTTTCCCTTGTAATCGATAATTCGTCAATTTAGATATTCAGGAAGTTATTGCTTATGAATTAAATTGTCGCATTCCTCTAAAATCGGCTCCGTTTTTCATGTTAATCCGGCAGTTTGGTCTAATTCTAGCTCTTGTCCCTTTTTTAGACTAGTGATTTGCAATTTTAAGCTACAATTTGGTGTTTGTGTCATATTTTATCCCCTAGAGTTATAGGAAGAGTTGCATATTATAATGACTATGACTTGAGCCCTTGTAAGTTCCGCGGTTGTTTTGTCTGCATGATTTGGTAGCCTTTGTTTTAAGGCGAAGGTTTTCATAAAAGACAAGGTGGAAAACGCCTGTCCGTATGTCATAGACCGATTTGGAATAACGACTCAAGTTCTATTAGGTTTAGCTTGATCTCAAAAGTAGTACAGGAAAGCGAAGGATCTTTTCCTGAATTCTACGCCTCCATTTTTTTGAGGTGGTTTTTATTTTAAGATTGCCTAAGATAAATATTTTACATCCGTTAGAATTTTCCTGCAGCTAGATGTTAGTAGCTCTCCTAAAACTAGAGGAATTTTTTTGTTTCGAATTGTTTCAGAATTTGGTCAAATATAGTGTGCTGTGTCCCTCATTTTTAGTCCTGTTCACGGTCTGTTCAGAGCTATTATCCCAAAAAGGGGACGAAACATAGCTGTTGTGATCCTTTAGTTTGTAGACCGTTCTGCCCACTGAATGCCGCCGACCTCTCTGATGTAATGTGGTAAGCCCGCTTTTCTGGCCTAGTTTTGATTTTTGATGCTATCTCTGATTCTTTTTCTTTGTATGCCACTTCGCCTCCATGTCTTGTTTTTCCCCTTTCATGTGCCGTTAAAAAAGCACAAGCTTGCAGCGACCGCCCTTTGCGCAGTTGAAATAAGTCTGTTGCTGCTGGTCGTATTAGTGAAAAATTATCTGTTCAATACAACATGGCACAAGACAACAACTTTTGTTAATTTGGATATCAAAATTTAAGTATTTAAGTTTTTTCTAGGAAATATTTTTTCTAATTTGTATTATGTGATGAGGTAGTTGTTTGGTTGTTAGGACAAGCGTGATGAATTGTGTTTTCGTCCAAGTGTAACCAGCTTATAAAATTGATAAAAGAGAAAGACAGTGATATTGCTCTGTCCATGTAATTTGGCGCGCTCTATTCAGACACCATGTGGTCGCATAAGATTGGCGTCTCCCTCCGGCAGTTGGGCCGCCGCGGGAACGTGGCTTAATGGAACGAAGATCTATTTCAGCCTCTGACTCCGAACTGAGCAGAAAAGAACAGAACAGAACAATGTAATATATGGATTTTGGTCAAAGCCATCAAAAGAACCATTCACTACAGCTACAACTGTCTAGCCTGTTTCATTCCCCCGTCGTCTAAAAGAGAGAGTATATACATAACACAGCATACCATTTGCGCAAAAAGAGTGAAGCTAGTAAACAACTGAAATGAATTCTTCACTTCAGTATAGGTTGTTGCTCCTTATTTCAATATATCCGAATTTCCTGAAAGCTCCCTATCTCTATTTCTTTCTCTACACTCGCTGACCGGAGACGTGAAGTAATCCCCACTGCTAAAAGGCTAATTCATGCTTCATTTATTAGCCTAGTCTGCCCTCGACCGTTAGGCTCCGCCGTGGAATGCGTTTGTTTTGAAGCGTGACCGAAATCTGAAATAACATGCAGCGCCCTCCTTTACCCGGAAATGCTTAAAATGGATCTTCCCTAATTACGATTAAATTTCAGACTAAAAATGAGAGTGAGAGAGATAGAAATCGACTGATTTGGTTAGAGATCCCGTCGAATAAGTTGAAATAATTTTTTTCCCATGATTGTATATTTTTCATGCTAACTATTTGATCCTAAAAATAACGTTGAGGTTCTTCTTTCTTGGAATATGTAAGTAGTGTTTCATATCGGCAAAGCAGGAAAATCTAATGTAGATTTACATTTTAATTTAGTTTCTTTGCGCTTGCGATTAGCTAGCGAGAAGAAATCGGAATAAAGACTTTTTTCAGTTAACAAACTAGATTAGCAAAATCATTCAAATCATTTGGGCAGCAATTTTAATGGAAGCAGTTAATTCGGGGCAGAAGGATAACTGTTCTGATAGATCGTTTGGTCAACAGATGTTTTTGAGCATGTCTGCATTTTAAATTGCCGTTATATTCTATTTTTTTTTCGACTGTTGGTTTCAAACCAGCATTTTTAAATTTTAAGTTCTTTTCTTGCTTCTCGTTTTTCGCTTCAAGGTTTCTTAGACTTTTAATGTATTTGGCTGATATTATATCTGATTATTTGCCTCATAATTCTTCATTTGAAGGACTAAAAATTTTTAATATTCTTCCGGCCTTCGCGAGCTTTCGGTCATTCGCGCCTTTAGCGCCGCTTGATAAATTTTGTTTTGCAATACTTATTTAACACTGCATTTTTGTCTCAGCATCTCCAAATTGAACCACATTCTATACAAACCTAAAAAAATATTAGATTTTTTCAACTTTTTGTGGTTTTTGTCTTTTTTTTCGTCTAGCTGCCGTACTATTTTATCACAACCTGAAATTGTTTATTGAAGCTTTGTTTCAACAAAGTAAAACTTAATTTGAACCCTTTTTGGTGACTTCTTGACTGCTGATTTTTCAGTAAATATTTTTCTCAAATTCTCGAAGCCTATTTTATTGTGCATCTCTCTGCACTTGAAGTTAGAGAGATCATAATGAATTTAAGCTTCGTGCTTTTTAGATGGATTTTCACTGATAAATGCAAACTCTCCTTTGGTTGTTTTAGTGAAAAATTATCTGTTCAATACAACATGGCACAAGACAACAACTTTCGTTAATTTGGATATCAAAATTGAAGTATTTAAGTTTTTTCTAGGAAATATTTTTTTAATTTGTATTATGTGATGAGGTAGTTGTTTGGTTGTTAGGACAAGCGTGATGAATTGTGTTTTCGTCCAAGTGTAACCAGCTTATAAAATTGATAAAGGAGAAAGACAGTGATATTGCTCTGTCCATGTAATTTGGCGCGCTCTATTCAGACACCATGTGGTCGCATAAGATTGGCGTCTCCCTCCGGCAGTTGGGCCGCCGCGGGAACGTGGCTTAATTGAACGAAGATCTATTTCAGCCTCTGACTCCGAACTGAGCAGAAAAGAACAGAACAGAACAATGTAATATATGGATTTTGGTCAAAGCCATCAAAAGAACCATTCACTACAGCTACAACTGTCTAGCCTGTTTCATTCCCCCGTCGTCTAAAAGAGAGAGTATATACATATCACAACATACCATTTGCGCAAAAAGAGTGAAGCTAGTAAACAACTGAAATGAATTCTTCACTTCAGTATAGGTTGTTGCTCCTTATTTCAATATATCCGAATTTCCTGAAAGCTCCCTCTCTCTATTTCTTTCTCTACACTCGCTGACCGGAGACGTGAAGTAATCCCCACTGCTAAAAGGCTAATTCATGCTTCATTTATTAGCCTAGTCTGCCCTCGACCGTTAGGCTCCGCCGTGGAATGCGTTTGTTTTGAAGCGTGACCGAAATCTGAAATAACATGCAGCGCCCTCCTTTACCCGGAAATGCTTAAAATGGATCTTCCCTAATTACGATTAAATTTCAGACTAAAAATGAGAGTGAGAGAGATAGAAATCGACTGATTTGGTTAGAGATCCCGTCGAATAAGTTGAAATTTTTTTTCCCATGATTGTATATTTTTCATGCTAACTATTTGATCCTAAAAATAACGTTGAGGTTCTTCTTTCTTGGAATATGTAAGTAGTGTTTCATATCGGCAAAGCAGGAAAATCTAATGTAGATTTACATTTTAATTTAGTTTCTTTGCGCTTGCGATTAGCTAGCGAGAAGAAATCGGAATAAAGACTTTTTTCAGTTAACAAACTAGATTAGCAAAATCATTCAAATCATTTGGGCAGCAATTTTAATGGAAGCAGTTAATTCGGGGCAGAAGGATAACTGTTCTGATAGATCGTTTGGTCAACAGATGTTTTTGAGCATGTCTGCATTTTAAATTGCCGTTATATTCTATTTTTTTTTCGACTGTTGGTTTCAAACCAGCATTTTTAAATTTTAAGTTCTTTTCTTGCTTCTCGTTTTTCGCTTCAAGGTTTCTTAGACTTTTAATGTATTTGGCTGATATTATATCTGATTATTTGCCTCATAATTCTTCATTTGAAGGACTAAAAATTTTTAATATTCTTCCGGCCTTCGCGAGCTTTCGGTCATTCGCGCCTTTAGCGCCGCTTGATAAATTTTGTTTTGCAATACTTATTTAACACTGCATTTTTGTCTCAGCATCTCCAAATTGAACCACATTCTATACAAACCTAAAAAAATATTAGATTTTTTCAACTTTTTGTGGTTTTTGTCTTTTTTTTCGTCTAGCTGCCGTACTATTTTATCACAACCTGAAATTGTTTATTGAAGCTTTGTTTCAACAAAGTAAAACTTAATTTGAACCCTTTTTGGTGACTTCTTGACTGCTGATTTTTCAGTAAATATTTTTCTCAAATTCTCGAAGCCTATTTTATTGTGCATCTCTCTGCACTTGAAGTTAGAGAGATCATAATGAATTTAAGCTTCGTGCTTTTTAGATGGATTTTCACTGATAAATGCAAACTCTCCTTTGATCAGAACGACTCGAAGTAAGCAAATAATTTTTTTACTTTTTTTTCTCTATAATTACGATTTAATTGCAACAGAGGAAAGTTAAGAGTACCATAGGCTTAAAATCAGTGATTGAAACATTTAGTTATAATTCTAGGGGAAGTACTCTTGGCAGAAGGACCGAATGCCCAAAAATTGTGTCAGCCAATTAGAATTTGTTTTCGAAACTTCAAAAGAATAAGCTATAAAACCAGTCAGTTTTAGACAGTTTTTAGGGCGTCGATTGCTTAAGAATTTTCAGTCTTTCGCGCTTGAAATAGTCCCCATCTTTCTACTTAAATTTTCCTATGTTAAGCAGGGTTGGGAAGTTATTTAACATTGTTATTTAACGCTCAGTTTAACATACAATGTTATTTATATATTCTAACATTAATGTTAGCTATTTCTTACAAAAACACTCCGCATCAGGGGCGGATCTAGGATTTTTCGAAAATTTTGTCGACCTTTTATTTAGGTCGAGCAAAGTGAATTTCCTAGCTCTCCTAAAGCTCTAGAAAGACCCTGCTTTCTGCTTTGGTAAAATTTTCTGCGCCGGAGGTAAAAATTTGAAAAACAGGCTAAAAAAAAGGCATTTGTAGTCACTTTTTTGGAAAATTATGACCAAAAAAGTGCGTTTTTTTGGCGCGAGCTCCCCCCTCAAAATGAGTATATATTGGCGCCTAAGGCGCCTTTAGAAAAATTTAAGGGTCCGTCTATGGTTATCTCAAAATAGTACAAAGGGGGTCCCTTTGGGTCGGCAGGGGCTCGAATCCCTGAGGGGGAGGCGTCCGCCCCCCTAAATCCACCCCTGCTCTGCATATAACTGTTTTTGCAGATTTGTGCTGAATTTTTTCAGTTCAGGATTTTTGGTTTATTTTGGAACTCTTTGACGTGATGTATTCACGTTTGGGAAGCTCAGAACCCAACTTGGCGTCAATAAAGCTGGAAAACTGGCATTTCTCCTCAAGAAACTTATTGCAATTTAATGTGTTGAGTTATTTAGCAATTTAAAATAAATAAGATGTTTTTTTTTCAATAGTTAACTGTTAGTTTGTTATTTTTGAAAATATCATACAATTTGCCAGCCATGATCTTAAGCAATGATTTATCGATGAACGAACGGATTTATTGAGCAATTATCTCGATGGTGGCCAGTCAATAAGCAGAATAGTCTTAGAGCAGAAAGGGTCTAAGAGCAGAAAAACTGTTAAGTATTTATTCATACCGGCTAATAGATGAAAGCAATTATGAGAAACGTCAATACTACCAAGGTAATTGATAAATTATATTTTAATTGAGTACTTTCATCATCAAGCTTTTAAATTAGTTTCTTGAAAAAATTTCGATCGAAGTACTCAATTTATGCTTAATATATTCGTTTTTTTTTTACAATATTGACAATTCTAGTAGTTGCATTACCGTGTAGCTGATAAAAGTTTTTTCGGTTTTTCTGCTCTTGGGTCTTTTCTTGTTGTTAGACCATTCTGCTCCGCCTCCTAGCTGGATTCAGCGGTGTAAGCAATAACTTTCCATACAAAAAGTTCCCTTAAGTCTCAACTTCGTTTTCAAACGCTGGCATGATAAAAGGCTAATTTAATTATTCTTGATTCGATTTGACTGAATTTGATTTGATATTACAAAGTCATGCAAACTCTTCGAAGTTTAGAATTTTTTTCCTTGTTTAATGAGTTTAATAAATTCCTTTCCTTGTTTTTTTTCAAGTTTTCAAACCCTATGTTGGAGGTTTTTCGTTGTTTTGGGTATGATTTAGTTTGTTCGTGATTTAAAATAAAATAAACATCTATTAAATGACGTATGATGGCCAAAATAAAATGAAACACAAAAAAAAACAGGCAGTAAGTAACATCTGACCTATTTTCTCAGTATGAAATAGTTTGAAATCTATTTTGGAGGGCAAATGTAGCTTAGTTGGGTGGCCCAATTATTGGGTTTTATCTTCATAATAGGTTGAAAGCAAACCATAAAATCTAATTAGGACTTTGCTCGATTAGAATAAAGAGGTCGCTTTCCCGAATAAAGAGGGCGCTTATTTTTATAAAATTTTTGTGCGTGAAATCATTAAATTTCATGCTTCTTTCGTACGTAATTTAGGTATTTGGGGATTTTCTCTCTATCTTTATTGTTGAAATTGGTAACAAAATAATGAAATTCAAGGAGTGCGAATACAATTTGCAAATAAACAGTTTGTTTTTCTCATCACTTGCCGTTTAAAGACTTTTTTTTCAAGTCTCGTCCGAGGAAACACTTCACAGGCTTAGTTCTTTTCATATACGATGTACAGCTATATTACCCCGCTTAGGTGAACATATGATTTATTGTTTCGGCCACTGAAAGTGGGAAAGAACGAAGGCTGCAGTTCAGGCGCGGATCTAGAATTTCCTCGAGGGTGAGGGCGGTTTTTCATACAGTTTTTGAAACTTTTGTCTGATATTTTTTTAAGGTCGACAGAATTGATTTTTGAGCCCTCTGGAAAACACTATGAAGATTTTATAAAGGCAAAATTTTCTGGACTTAAACAGGCTTTATGGGGTTTTAAGGCACTTTAAGGTTTTTTTCGGCGTGCTGTCCCTCATAAAATTTTGTATTAATGGTGCCAAAGGTGCTGTTAGAGCAATTTTAGTGTCGGTCATATCGTAAAGTAGAGAAATCGAGTCCCTCTATAATTTTCATTTTTTAGTTAGGAGAGGTTAAATTCTTTTCTAGTAAAACGACCATTACGCTATCACCCCGTGCTGAAAAAATATGTTGGGAAACTTTTTATATAGATGATTTTTTTCAGGAAATCTAAAAATTTATTAAGGCCCAAATTTGATTTGTCGCGGTTAGACTTTCGATTTCTTTCTAAATTCAGTTCATTTCCTTTGTTAAAAGTAAGGCAAACTCCACTATCGAGCAGCAAAATGCAAAGGTTACGAAAATTGTGATAGTTTTCTTGTTTCGAAAGTGGAGTTTAGTTTTCAGATATCCAAGTGAAATATAAAATTTTATTTATTGGTACAGTTTTCTCAAATTAAGTTAATTTAAGGAAAAAGTGCCAATCATAAGTTGTTCTAGAAATTCAAAGAGCTTTAAGGGCATCTATTTTTTTCTTCAAAAGTTGAGATTTTTTTCAAGAAAGTCAGTGTTTTTTTATGTTCACTTGCATCCATTACTTTTTTCCAATCTTCGGTTGGCTATGGTTCAGATTTCTCAGCGAAATAACAACCTTACATATTGATTCAGTTTTCTCAAATTGAAATAGTTTATTAGGCTTGCGATTTTTTCAAAAAAGAAATCAGTCGTTTTTTTGTTTAATTGAGTTCATTGACTCTGTTCCAACTGTCTGATTGCTATGTTTTCCTTTTCTCATAAACTGTCCCATCAAAATTGAAATTAATTGTTCAATTAAACTTGAAATGTGCAATTATCTTTTCGGCATATTCTATTTTGGTAATAATCTACTGTTCAAAACCTATTCTTCCAAATGTTCAATTGAAAGAATGAGTCCTAGGAATCTCCACTATATAAGCGGCTAAACTCCTGTTTTTGTAGAGAAACCACTAGTTTTTGAGTGAAGTCCAATGTTTAAAATTTTGAAATTTACGCATTTCATCCCGCATCATTACGACCTAGTCTAAAAAACATCAAACAGGTACCTCCAGCTTCAGCTTGGGCCCTATTGATTTTTATCAGATGTTTTAACAGCACTGTGTTTGTAGCATCTTGCACTTATTGGGCAGCCACCGGCTATCCTCGTTTTTTTATTTGTCTCTGATATATTTTTTGTTTTTTATACATGGAAACGATACTGAAATTTAAATTATTTTAAATAATTATAAATCATAAGCAAAGTTTTTAAAAATTTATTCACACTCATATTTAAGTGTCTCTCAAATTTAAATGTCACATTTTTAGCAAAAGTCCGAATTTTATAAAGAGTCGATGAGCGTATTTCAGTTCTTATAATGGTTGCGATTTTTTTTTTTCGTTTTTCTTTTCAGGAAAAGACGTTAAATTTGTTCAGGCTCAAAATTACTTTAATTCTTTTATTTTTAATGCCTTTACTTCGTTAGAAAGAAGCAAACTTCCTTATCGAACAGCAAAAGGACACGTCAAACGTGATCGAATTTTAGTTTGGAAAGTGGAATTTAATTTTCAGAATTCCCAGCGACATTTTTTTATGTATCGGTCCAGTTTTCTCAAATTGGGTTAATTTTATCAAATACATGTCAATCATAAACTGGTCTATAAATTCTTGAAGCTTTAAGGCAATCTATTTGTTGTAATTAGAAAAATGACGTTTTCTCAAACAGAAAGTCAGTATGTTTTTTCTTTTCTTACCGGTTGGCTAATCTTGCTTGTGGCGGTTTTTTTTAAGATTTTTTATTAAGATCAAATGAAAGCCATTTTCTTTTTCAAAATTATCTGCGGTAATTTCATATTGATTCAGTTTTCTCGAATTAAGGAGTGTCAATTATTAAGAGCCAGGAGGTTCGAAGAGCTTGAAGCTGGGTTGATCCTCTGCGGATCTGTTATATAAATGTTTGTTCGAGTAAATAGGAGCAATTAGTACGCTCCCATTCCCATCCAGGCTCAGAAGCTTCCGGTTAGTCTTGTTTTCTTTTAGTTTTTCCGTTGCCTTTTTGTTGCGTCTAAGAGTAATGAACGTAGTGAACGCTCCTATATAGGTTTTGCTGTTTTTTTTGTTTAGGTCTAAAATTTCTTCACGCTCAGTTTGATTTTTCGCGGTTTGACTTGTGATTCTTTTAATTTCCTTCTCATATTGGGTTAACTTTAACAAAAAAGTTTCCATCATAAATTGTTCTACAAATTCGAAGAGCTTAAAGGCCATACATTTTTTTTTCTTTAAAATTTAAAAAGTGAAGGATCTTGAAAAAACAAATCAGTTTTTTTTCCAGTTTCCTTGTTTAATTACTCTTTTCCAACTGTTAGTTGGCTATGTTTTTGGGTTTGATTCTATGATGTACATGTATCGGAAGACCTTGAGTGTCTTTTAATTCCTTGTTTGTCTGTTTTCTATGTCACGGCGGCTTCTCACCTTCTCACGTGTGTATCTAGGATTTTAAATGGATGTTGTTTTCATTTCGGTCACTGGAGAAACATCAGCTTCGATTCCTAACTGAAAAAGTGATTTAAATTGGGTCAACTTTTGGTCGACTTCAAGTTCAAACCTGGCCAAAAGGTCTGTTTGAAACTGCTAAAACATTGACTTGTGGTTGATTTTTTCGTTCTAGAAGTTCGCAAGTTCTTCCAATGCAGCAAAAAAAATTAGCTATTCCAAAAAACTATGATCTGAAAAAAATTACTGATTTTTTTTCTACAACGATAATTTGTTCGAATAAAGTTTGTAAAGCTCTGTTATATGGCTGGAATTTCATATAAACTCAAAATTTGCGTTCTCAATGAATATTTGGCGTGGGTTCTTAATATCTGTTCGTTTTCAAGTTACCTTTCTAACAAGTGTCTTCATTCTCCTGCTGAAACTTATCAATGGTTCGATCAAAAATTATTAGACGATTGGAAACATTAGGTTCGAGATCTGAGAAATAACTCAAGATTCGAGATCTGAGATGGTGAGTGATCAAAAATGGTTCAAGTTTTAGTATGATTGGATTTGAGTGTAATTTGAAGCTTTGTTTTTCAGGCCTGTCTACAACTCAGCCAGGCAAGGGTGCAAAGAAACAACGCATATCATCATTCTCCTCCTCCTCTTCCACACCCTCTCTCCTTCACCCCCACCCTCACAACTCCCTGCTTCAAGGTAACAACAACAACAACAACAACAACAGCAGCTCTAACTCCTCCTCCCTACCTCTTCACCACCATCTGCATCACAACGCCAACAGCCCCTCACATGCACAACACCACACCCTGTCACCTAGTACCACCCACCCCCACTATTCAACCACACCTACAGGGGGCATCACAACACCTTCTGTGTCCGGAGGCGGTGGTGGTGGTGGAGCTGGATTGGTTCCCGCACCTCCTCGAGGTCCAATGAGTCAAGGAGGACTAGGCATGGGTGTCTCGAACCCAGCGGCGGCAATGGCTGCCCTACTGAGCAGCACTTCGCCCCACCATCAGCACCGGATGTTGCACAATAGTGGAGGCACAATCGAGCACTCTGCTGGTGGTTTCACTGCATTGTCAAATCACCCTCACCTCGCCTCTTTTCTAGACAACAATCATAATAAAAGTAATTTCACCAGCAACCCCTCTTGCGCCGATACATTCAACAGAACCGTTTAAAAAATGACTTCGAAAAATAGAAAAGTTATTCGGCTAAAATTCGGCTAAAAAGTGTGAATTAGTACCGAAGACAGTTTATGAACAATTTTGCTTAATTTACTGGTTTAAATGTTTTAAGATAGTAAATTAAAAGAACTTATTTTACACTTAAAAGGTAGATACCATTTATACCAATTAGCAAGTGCATACATCTGCATCACAATAGCCTTGAATCGATTGAAAAACCCAACTCACCCTGAGTAATAGTATTAAATTATTCTCACCTGAATGAAAAAAAAACTGCTGTTAAAATTGGCGTTAAAATTGAACTGGCCTAAACTTTTAGTATTTTAAGATTAAATTATGCACGCGTTTATTTGTATGCTACTTTAAATGTTTTCTTGGCTGTGAATTTTGTTGTGTTTGTAGGGTCTTCGGCTGAGTTCCCCGTGCTTTTCAACTTTGCTTCCGTAGGAGCCTCCTCCTCTTCCGTTGCTCTAAACACTGCCGTCAGTGCCGCCGCCGCCGCCGCACAAGCCCAAGCGGACAACTCATCAGCAATTGCCGCTCTCTATAGAGATCGTTTAAACAGTAGTGGCAGCATCGGATGCGGGGGCGGAAACATTCCCCACGGAATGCTATCGCGACATCACAGCACAGACGGGAGCGGAGGAGGGAGCAGCTCAGTTCCTTCACTGTCACCGCTCGGGGCGAACGGGAGTCAACAACACCTCGCGTCAACTCGGCATGTGAGTTCATCGCACGCACCTTACAACAGTAATAGTCAGAGACAGCGATGGCCTTCCGGCACCTCTGGGTCTGCAATGAACCTCGGAACGACACCACAGTTATCCGGAAACAACCTCGCTAGTTTGGAGTCTCCGCATCCTTCGAACTGCAGCTCCTTCTCAAGTCCTGCAACCACGCCGCCTAGTATGAACTCAGTAAATACAAGTAGTGTTAGTACAGGATCCTCGTTCGTTGACTTGGAAGGCGAGTTGAATATCTCCTCCACTCCGGAGCAAAGGGGAGAGAGGGATACCTCGTCGCCGACGTTCTTCAAGTACTCGTGCAAGTGTAAACACCAAGAGCAGCCTTACGGTACAGTTCATTGTTCTCAGATGACGGGCGACTATGGCGAGTACTTCCACAGTCTGGTGAATGCACTGGAGAAGTATGGGCCGAACCTGATGCAGAGCGATATCTACATTCCCACAGTGAGTCACATGTTTTGTTTGCTTCACATAAGTTAAGTTGCAGTCTGCTCATTTTGAGGTTTGAATTGGAGTTCCAAGGTCAAGTCACTGGCAAGGTCATTTATTTATCATTAATTTGTTCATTTTGATTGTTTAACCGCCTTCGTTCCTAATTCTGTGGACGTTGTTGTTCTATCACTTGCGATGACAAGTTCACTTTTTATCGCGAACAAACGTTTTCCCTTTGAACTCTTTAGTAAATTGACTGTTTTATTAGGAACCTCAATAAATTCCATGCCCCTGCTCGCTTATCAACTAGTTGACTTGAATCACTCGGGGCAGCAGTTCTGTTGGAAGCAGTTCATTTAGGGCAGCAGGATATCTGCACTGATAAGTTTTCTGGCGAAGAGATATTGTTGCGCATGTCTGAATTTTAAATTGCCCTTCTATTCTTATTTCTTGTTGGTTCTTGTTGCTTTTTCTTTTCTTTAGCGTTTTTTTTTTCGTTTTTTTTTACACTTACAGTCTTCTTGATTTTGATGATTTGGGTTGAGGTTATATCCAACTGTTCTCATTATAATATGTCTTCGGGAGGACCATTTCGTTTTTTAACTCATTTGTGCTTGGGGGCTTACATTTTGAACTTTTTGTAGCTCAATTGTTTTCGTCCACCCATTTGTTGCCGCTTAATCAATTTTGTTTTTCATTGCTCATTGATAGCCGATGAAGGCAGTGATGATTCTTATAAAGGTCGTAATGAATTTTTGTTCTTTGTTCAGTTTTTGTTTCAGCACTTGCGAAAACAAGTGTACTTGTTATTGCGAACAAACAATTTTTCGTACAAATCTGTAAATACCTTACCCTTCGCACTTGTCATGTGATAAAAAGTGTGCCCTGGGATTCTAAGATCTGGAGTGCCATTTGGATTGTCATCTGAATATAAAATATCAACTTTTCTTGCGGTTTAAGCAATTTTACTGCTTTATTAGGATAGCTCAATAAATTCCATTGCCTTTGCATTTGCCATGTGATGACTAGTGTGCCTTTGTATTTTTAACTTTCTAGATAGAGTCATGATCGTGTTGAATACTCTTATATGGATCCTGATGATATTTTGTTAATTTTTTTTTCGGGAAAAAGTCTTAAAATTTGTTCATACTCGAATTTTTTTCGCGGTTTGACTTATGATTTTTTGAATTATTTTTTTCCTTCTTTTGTTCAAAAGAAATCAAAATCCACTATCGAACAGCAAAATGTAAAGCTAACGGAAAACGTTGTTGACTTTTAGTTTCGAGAGTAGGTTTTGATTGTTTTTATTTTCCAGCGGAATAAAAAAATTATCTATTGATCCAGGTTTCTCAAATTGGATTAATTTTTTATCAAAAATGGGTAAATCATAAATTAATCAAAAGAAATTTTTAATGAACTTCAATGCAATATTTTTAGAAGTCAATGAACGTAGTGAAGACGCTTTTATAGGTCGTGATTATTTTTTTGCTGTTTTTTTTTTTCAGGAAAAGACTTAAGATGCTCTAATAAATACAGAAGCTTAATCAATTACATTAATCCTTTTACAAATCAACTTATTTATGTATGCAGTTTCTGAGTTTAATTCAAGTTCATTTGCTGAAGAAGTAGGTAAAACGCGCTCTCTGATTACGAAAGCGAAAAGGTCACGAAAAACGTGATCGACTTCTAATTTCGAAAATGGATTTCAGTTTTCAAATTTCCTGGCGGAATAAAATCTATCGAGTTACTGTTATCGCAAAAGTGTCAATCATAAAATCATAAATTGTTTGTGAAAGTCAAAGAGCTTCAAGGTTATATAATTTTTGGCGGTGAAGTTCGAAACTTAATGATTTTTCCGGAAAAAAAACATGTCCATTTTTTTTCTGCTTTCTCGACTCTTCGCTTTTTGCCTAATTGGTTTCGGCTTTTGTTATTTTGGCCTAGAAATCTTGTAGTGCGTCATTTGAAGGGCAAAAATTTAGTTTTATGTTTTTGTGTTTTACGAGGGGCTAGACGTAATACTTTTTTAGGACAATACTTTTGTTTTGTTCAGTCAGCGTCTACCCAAGTTTTGTCGCCTACTTGTCGCTGAATGAAAAATTCTGAATGTTGTTTTATCGCTGCTGATAGTTTTTTTAACATGTTTTCTTCAAATTGATTATCTTTCGAGACAATCGTTTGAATTTTTTTAGATGCTTTTTGCGACGTTTTTCTTATAATTATTTCGACATAGTGGTTTCCGTCTCTTTTTCTGTATGAAAGCTTGCAATGCTAGGTTTTTATGACCGAGCTATTCAATTAAGAATAATCATTGAGAGATTTTTGAAAAGTTAGGCATGCAAAACTTTTTTTGAAGACAGATTTCATGCTTCAAAGTAGTCTGAAACTTAGTTTGCTTAAAAGTCTTACCATGTGTGGGTGTCTGAGTATTTATCGCGACAACTACATAACTTGCTCCAAGGCTACATATTTGATCTTAGAAACGGGTGGCGGGAATTATCGCTCCAGAAGCAGGTAAGCACTAATTGCTGTAGATAAATTTATCAACTTGGGAAAAGTCAAATTTCTGAGGTTTCTGTCGTTTTTGTTAGCTATTTTTTTCCTCAAAAATTATCCCACCAATTTTGAAATCAATTGTTCAATTGATAGAACATGGTGCAATTATTTTCTCTGTTTATTCTTTTTTGGAAATTTTCAACAGCTACCCATCCAAATACGTCGTTGATTTCAATTAAAAGAATGCGTAGTAGGAATCTCCACTAGGTAAGGCTTTTGTAGAGAAAGCACTAGGTTATGGGTAAACTCTAACTTTTAAGTTTTGAAAATTACGCATTTCATCCCGCATCAGTACAACATAATCTAAAAAATAGCTTCAGCTTGTGCCCCTGTTGATTTATTTTGTTGAAATATTTTTGAATGAACTTTGGTCGGAGCATTTTGCACTAATTTTACAGCGACATGCTATTCTCAATTGATTTGTCTCTGATACCGTTTTTTAATTTTTATAGATGGAAATGTTCTTGATTTAGAATAATAATAAATTATGTGTAATAGTTTAAGCAAAGTACCTAAATTTATTCACGCTCATTTTAAAATGTCGGTCATATTTAAATGTCACAATCTTTGCAAAACTCCTGAAGTTTATTCACGCTAAATGTCTGTATTTCAACTTGAGTATCTATTTTCAAACTCATTTTGCAAATGTAATGAACGTTTGTGAATTCTTAAAATTAGTAGTGGAATATTTTAATTTTAAATCGTTTGTCCGTAATAATAAAAGAGGCTGCTCGCAATCTGACCTAGTTTATCTAAAAAGTGTTAAGTTTGTTTTTAAAACAATATGACGCATTTTTTAGAATGAAAGTTGTGAACAGAATTGGGCGTCACTGAAATCACAATCAATTTTTGAGCTGCACATAGTTGTACAGCTCTCATATGAAGAACCATCAAGTTGGCACGTTCTATGATCATAACGATTTTCTTACCGAAAATATCTACTTTTTTCTTGAGGGTTTTGTTTTGCTTCTAAAGATTTTTGGCGTATAGAATGTTTGGTTTTTGTTGCAATTATGGTTTTTGTTTAAGTTTTTATAAAGAAAATACTTAATTTTGTTTTGATGTTTTCGTCATTAAAAATTTCTTATCAACTGCTCTCAAAAATCAGTTACTTTTGGCGGTGCTTTAGGCCATGCTTTTGTGTGTCGAAAGTCGGTGAAACTCTTATTTCATGCATTCTATTTGAAGCGCAATACGCCGAAAAAGTTCTGTTGAAAACGTTTGTGAGTATTAAATTAAATTTCCAAAAAAAATCATTTTTAAATTACAAACCGTTCGCGTCTCCTCCTCGTAGGTGGAGATTGTTCAAAGGATTCTAAAATATGACTTAATCGCTAGATTTATACGATTACGATACCTTCGATTGCGATTATAGTGTCTAATTTCAATTGCCTGAATTGAGTACAGGTGATTTTTGGACGGCGTCTAGATTCAAAAAGACACCAATTCTGGTGTATCTTTTGTCTTTGTGACAGATCAAAAGAGAGCATTTGCCTCAAAGTGGTCTAAATATCTCTGTTTATGGATGTCATTAAGTAGATAATGTTCCACCGCTCAAACATTAAAGGAAAGATGCGCCTTTTTTTCACAGGCGGAACCGACTTGCGTTCAAAAAGCGCAATAATTGTGTGAAAGCTTTAATATTCGTTCAGAAAAATATATCAGAATTTTATTTTGACTACTGCATTGAAAGTAAGAGTCAATGAGATATGAGGATAAAAATTCAGGAAAATGTGCATAAAAGTCTCTAACAGGACTGCTCGAATCAGGGCAAAGCCCTGAATCTTCCGACTGCCTTTTAAGGTTTATGGAGCAGCAGTAATAACATAAAAAATTTAAATGGAATAAAATAAAATGAAATTTTTTTTTTCTAAAATTTGAATTTTTTTTTAATAAAAATCATCCCTCCACACGCCATATAAAGTACAAAAAGATAGACTTCGTTCCTTGTAACAAATCAATTATAAGCTTCGTTTAACCAATTTGGAACGATTTATAAGACGGATTAAATCTCCGCTTAAGCGTTAATAGCGTTGATTTATATCGCGCGTTAATATCCCAAATTGGTCAAAATGGCAATCTTTAAACCTTCATATCTTTACAAAAAATGACCACAGGTGAAATATCTTTTCAAAATTAAGCTCAGGACAACAATACTTTTCGAATGATAAAAAAAAATTCCGTCAAAAATTGCTAGTTAAAAACTCGAAGTTTGTCTGATGAAAAAAAACCCCAAGCACAAATATTCCGTTACTTTCGTATCGAAAGTCGGAACAATAACTACAGATGTGCATTGATACATATATTGATGCATTCATTAATGCACTTTGGTATATATGCATTTTGAGTTCAATTGAAAATCATCTGCTTAAAGTGACGTAAATAGCACTCTCCCAATACGAACGTGGAAATGGCGCCAAAAAACGTGAACGATTTCTAGTTTCCAAAGTGGAATTTAATTTTTAGATTTCCAGCGGAATAAAAACTGTACGTGTTGATCCAGTTTTCTGAAGTTGGGTTACTGGTATCAAAAAAGCGCCAATCATAAGTCGTTCTAGAAATTCAAAGAGCTTCATGGGCATCTATTTTTTTTTTGAAATTCGAAAATTGAGATTTTTTCAACAAAGTGTTTTATGTTTACTGGCGTTCATTACTCTTTTCCAATTTTCGATTGGCTGTATTTATATCAAAAAGTGCAGTCGTGTAAGCTTGCTATTTTTTGTGTTCAAACTAGATAAAGTGTTACTGAAACTAGCGATTGACTCTGATGTAATTATTTTTTTAACACCAAAGATACACTTAAAAAACTGATGAGCGATAAAAGCAAACCACCAAATTTTTTGAGTGGAAATGTTTGGCAAAATGAAAAAATTATGCTAAACAAAATGTTTTTAAATTAGGAAAGTAGGTCGCGGACGGTCTGGTTGAATTTTGACTTCTTTGGGTCGTTTTTATTGTTGTTTCAACTTTCGAAGAAAGTGACTGAATTTTTAATCTTGATGTTTTTATGTCACCTACAGCCTTCCTTATTGCCTTCATTCTAGTTCATTTCATGAACTAGAAGGAAGGCAATTTTCATTCTTATAATAAAGTGCAAAGAGGGCAAAAGAAGTTCGAAATTGCAATTCAGTTCTTAAAATAGTTCGAAGTGCAATTCAGTTGAATAAAGTTACTTATTGATCCAGTTTTTTCTAACGGGCTTAGTGTTATGAAAAAAATGGCAATCTTAAAAAATCTTAAATTCATAGAGTTCAATGTGGTTTATTTTTTTCTCCGAATTTCTCAAAACTTTGATGGACGTTTAATAGCAGTCGTAATTTTCAGGGCATCGTTTTGATGCGAGCAGTTTTTGTTCTTGGAATTCCGATGTTGAAAAAGTGTATCAATGATTAAAGGGAATTTTATGATACCGACTAAATCTTCACGCGATGTCTTTTAAGGGTACTTCATTTAGTTCCAACTTTCGAGGAAAGTGACAGAATTTGTATGCCTAGTGTTTTTTACTCAGACATTTTTCGACTTTTTTAGAAAGCGTTTTTGACAAAAAAGTTTATACTACCCCGAAAATTTTGTTTTGCGAAGCTCTCATAAATTTATACTTTCCAGAAAATACTATATATACTACCCAGAAAATACTATATAATATTTTACCTGTGATTATTTTTTGTGAAAATAGGGGTTTGAAAATCGCTAATAATGCCAATTTGAGATAATCAACGCACGATATATTGCTTTCTTGTAAAAGGCATAAGCCGCCGACTAAACTGTAACAAATTGAGTAGAGGCAAGTCATTCGGTCTTATCATTAGGGTACGAGAAGCTAAATACATCCCTTTCTGTTTTACTCAACGTGTGGGTGAGATAAAACGAAGAATGATGAAAAAAAATTTTTTTTTGAATTATGATATCAATTTTTCAATCGAAAATTTTTTCATGGCGGTTAAGTTAAGTCGGTTTCTCAAATTATGTACATTTCGGAAAAAATATATCAATCAAAAGTTTTGTGAAATTGGAATAAGAAAAAATATTCGTTCTTCGTTTTTTTTTAGTTCAATAACACTTAATAACACTTTTCCGTCTGTCTGTTTGCTATGGTTTTGCTGGTGAAAATACATCTGTCTCCGCGCGAGACATCCTATTAATACAAAAATTTTGCTCACATTGAAATATTCCATTTTTCTCCAACAATCAAACGGAAGTTTCTTGGAATTCACAAGAAGAACCATTCTGTAGCTCGTTCTAGTTAAAACTCGGAACTAATAATTGAATAATTTCATGAAGTTTACTTTCAATCAGATTTTTAAATCTGAATAATGTGTAAACATGATGCTCTACGTTACGAGAATATTACTTTATCAATCAATTACTTGAAAATGTACCGCATGTGCTAATATATCACCCAAATTTGATCATTTACAAATACATAGAAATATAAAAAAAAATAACGATAATTGTAGTCGTAGCATTCTGAGCTCATTGCACAACAATCGGTTACTATTCATTTAGCTTGGTATTGAAACACAATTTGTTTTTGTTTTTTTATTTAATTTTCTTTTTCGCAAAACTTTTTAATTGCCAATTTCGATGTTTTCAGTTTCTGCTTAATTGTTTTTTGACATCTTGTTCATCAAAAACGTCTAAAGTTAAAACGATAATTATAGTTCTTCTTTTAAATTTTCGCCGACACCATTTTCTTCTAAAACAATAATGGTGCCAATTTTATGCCAGCCTAGAGGCCTCGGTTTTACTAAGCGGTACCAAGGGTGTTATTTTCTTTTCATGAAGCAACTGAGAAAATTCTTCTCTGCATAACACTTATTATTTAGTAACTGAGGAATGATGAAAGCAAACCACCAAATTTTGTGTTTGGAAAAGGGTGGCAAAATGAAAAAGTATGTTGCTAAACAAAATGTTTTTTAATACGGAAGCTTGTCGCGGAAAGTCCCTGAGTGCCGTTTAGGTTGCCTTGAACCTTTTGATAGTTTTTCTGAAAGAATGTTAAAATGAGATGTAATCGAAGGCTAAATTACTGAAAATTTTAGCAGAAACAGTTGTTCAATCAATAAAAAAAATCCGGAAAAGGAAAGACATTTTTTTCTACTTTTGAGGCCAAACCCGCGCTTGGATTTATAATAGAAACAAAAAAACTTTTCGGTACCAAAGTTATCGTTTGGACAAATTTAGTTGAAATTTAAAACTGGCTTTAAAGCTAGCATTTTAAAACTGATAACAAAATATTTATCGAAATTATTTTCGACGTCTTGTATGGTCTGCTAAGTGTTTATAGGTTGGTTTGTATCTCTTCCACTATATCCGCCTCGCGTACCTAGTAACGAATTTCCGCCCGTCTATAAAGAAATAAATCAACAATTAAGCATATGTCTATTTTAAACCTAGTAACGAATCCCAACCCCCTTTTGCAAAAGGGGGATATAGTAAGAGATCCGTTGGTTTTGCCACCATTACTGTTGATGAGTCATTTGCGCACTGGGAACTTTTCACTGAAATTGCCTAACGCGGAAATCAAACAACTCAGTTTCTGTAATCAATACGTTTCGATTGGTGTGTTTTATTTAAATTATTCATTTTGCAAAATGTGAGTCTTCGATTTAAATAATTTAGATCGGCGTTGTTGGAAAGGCTTTGTGCGGAATGAAATTCCAGGAAACATCAGACGAGACGTCGTCATATTTTGATTAATGCTCAAAGTAACTGTTTAAAAATTTCTATAAATTTTCGCTATAACAAAAATTGGTCATTAGGAAATTTCTGATTGTTTTTAAATCAGACTTAAAACCGATTTATGCTTCTTTTTGCTCTGGCAATCTCATAATCTTGTTGATGGTGCATCAAAAACTTAATATCAAAACCGGGTTTGATGTTGTAGATTACCAACCGACTAAACGGATCACTTCAACATCCTCCTCTCCCCCCTCCAGCCAAAGCCGTTTAGGGGGGAGGATGTTAACTTGGTTCTGAGGTCGATTTTTCAGCCAGTCAGATTAGAGCATTATACACGTAGCGCTTTACAAAGGAACTTAACTTGGTCTATTTGGGTGGAAGGGGGAGGAGGATGTAAACTGGATCCGAATAAACAAAGATTTATCACGATGTCTTTTGTCTGTCTTTGTGTTGAATATTTGCAGATTAGAATTAATTTTTAAATTAATGGTATGAATTATGCTAATTTTTGACGCAAAAGGGATCGAATTGGTTTTTGAAAGTATCTGTTTTATTTTCAGTCGTGGCCTACTGTAGAAGACTGTGCAACTGAGAGCCCCGACAAAGTGCACTACATGCGCAAGAAACACCTCACTGAGATCACAGTACTCTGTATTAATGCACTAATAGAGTGCTTCAAGAAGTTCGAACACTTTTACGGTCGCTTCGACGAGCAGGCCCTCTTTCACCTCATGTGCAAGTCTTTTCTAGAGGTAATATTGATATAGATGAAAAAATAATATTTAAACAAGACAGCTCATATACGGCCAAAGACTGGTATATTCCGACTGCCCTTTAATTTTGATACAAAATTTTAGTCAAAACAATCAATTAAGTTTTGAAAAATTTGTATGTAAAGTGCAAAGAAAGGTATTATGTGAAGAACAAACTGATATATTTTGAGTCTGGTAACGTATTAAGTGCTCCCGTCATTTCAGTTTGGAATAATTTAATTCGTATTCGCTGGCTGTGTAAGAACGCAATATGATGTGCGTTAATTATCTCAAATAAGCAATTTTCACACCCCCATGATCTACAAAAAATTATCACAAGTAAAATTTTTTCATTATTTTCAGCTCAGGACAACGATATCTGTAGGATTATATAAAAATTTACACAATGCAGCGTAGTGTGATAGTACGATGAAACTTTTTGTTTCAACCTCAGTCGCAAATTAAGACTATTGAGTGTAAACGTGTTTGGTGCCACTTTTGCTATAATCACGATCTGAAGCATCTGAGTGTTAACGTGTTTGGTGCCACTTTTGCTATAATCACGATCTGAAGCATAGGAAATTTCGTAGCATGTTCTTTGCCTTATTGGTGTCTAGAACTTCCGTTAGTCAAGCGACCGTGGGCCAGAGGGAAGGACACGAGGCTCCTAAGCTACTAGCATTATTTTTATTGGGTTGCATATTTGCTGCATAGCACTGGCAATTTATTAGCATATATAGCTGCATCATCGGTGGCTTGTAAGAAATTGTTAATGGTCCGTGGCTCAACTGCGACAACTAGAGACTCAAAATCTTTAGGCCGTATGTTTGAATCGATTACAGCAAAATTTTTACTAATTCAATGCTATTTCTTCTTATTTCGATTTCTAGAGCTGCTTTTTGTCGTTTTCTGGCTTGAGTTCGCGAAGCAAAGCTTAACCTCTGTGTTGAGAATTAGAAATTGGTCTGCATTAAAAAAAACCTTCCAGGCACGGTGTAGTGAAAGTTGTAGCAATGGTATAATTTCAAGGATTGGTCTTTATCTCTGTCGCAATTGATGAGAGGCAATAGATAGTGTAGTTTATAGAAGTCTCTTTTCTAAGGTTTTGAGCTGTTTTTCAGACAATCAATTAGTGTCAAATGTTTTGCAATCGAGAACGACAACTCTTTTTTTCTTAAATTTTGCTTATTTCTTTTGCTAAAACAAAGGCAAACTTGTTTATCGAACAAAAAAAGTATAAAGGTCGCGTACATTCGAAATTTGCAGTTCATTCAGAAAAAATTTTCAGTTTTTTTTCAGGTTCCTTGCGTTCATTGATTCTTTTACAACTGCCTGTTCTTTTAAATCAGTAAGAAATTGAATTTGCTTTAATATTGAACCTTCTCATTTTCGAGACTCTTTCTCATTTGATCTAGAGGTAGCGCGATTGCCTTGACACCCTGAAGTTTGGGGTTCGCGTCTCGGTTGGACTCTTTTTTCAGTATGTATGAAAATTAATTTTTTTGTCAGTTTAATTTTCAAAAGCCTAGTTTTTAGGTTTTTGTCGGCTTCGTGACTCAATTTTGGGTCGTTTGATAGACAAAATTGTTCTTCCGGAGGAGAAGAGTAAACTTTGGCTTTCGACTCACACCCAACTTTTGTACGCTTTGTTGCGGCTCGATAAATTGTTTCAGAATTTTTATTTAACGTCAGCGACATGTTTTCTTCAAATTGAACATAATAAAGACAAAATTCCTATTGTAATGGTTTCTTTTAATTTTTTCTGACTCATTTCCTTTCATTATCTGTTTGCTAGATTGCAATGCCATGTTTGTGTTGTACTGTCAGTGGTGCGAAGCTCTGCTTCGCCCATGCGTTTGTGTATCGATTTCGAAAATAAGGGACAACTTTTGTATTGCGACTGTTATGGGTCAATTGAGGTAATAGTTCATACCCCGACCATAACATGCGAGCGTCATAAGACCTTTTTTTTACAAAAAAATTTAAATCAATGACCGAAAATGAGGTTAGCTTTTAACGCAGACTGATGCTAACAGGTTTTAGTACTGAGATCTAGGTTTCCAGGACTGATTTATTCCAATTTTTGGTTCCTGGCTCGATTATCATTATTTATCATGCTGTTGTACTTTGAAAAATTAAACATTTAGTCGGAAGTAAAGGCGCCCGCTTGTACAATATATTCATGTTTTTCTCTGATTGATTATGGTTTTAAAGACATATTTTAGGTATTTTCAGGTACTTAGCCGAACGGCAAACTTGGTATCATACACGAATTTAAATAATCAACCGAATTTAAATGGGGGGCCTTAACCAAAACGGCAAGTTTGCAAAGAGTTTTCGAAGGAAAAAGAACTGATTTTGTTCTCATTGAAATAGAATTTTTTTCTGCTCCAATTTAGCTCATTAAGATGGAAATGAAATAGTTCCGGGCGTTACGTATTGATGTGATCGAAAACTCAAATTAGCCCCTGTAACGGTGATAGTTTTCATCTAATTTTTTCAATCATAAGGTTTCCTGGAGCGTTTGAATAACTATATTGCTTTTTATGAAAACCTTTTATTTTGCCTTTTTATGCTGACTGAAACAGTATTTTCTGAGCATCGATATCATCTTTAAGTTCTGGATTTTTATGGAGCTCTTCAACATTATAGTTCAAGTTAAAGAACCAACTTACAACCTAATCTGGTTTGAAATGCGAATTGCTGTGAATTATTTGGGATACACTTCATTTTAATTAATTTTTTACTGGGCTGAGAAATGTTGCCTTGAAAACAATTACGAAGCAAACTGTTGAGTATTTTCTAAGCATAAAATATTTCTGTGAGGCATTGTGATGTTTGTTTAGATGCTGATGATCTACATGGCGCAACACTACAACCCAGAAAAGAAGACGCTGTCTCTTCTCTCTGGAATCGAACTGGACCAGGGCTCCCTCCAGAAGGGTGGTCTGAACAACTTCTGCGAACCCATGCTTAAATTCGCAGAGTCCTGTCACAAGCTGGATCTGCAGAAGGAGGAGTACTACTTGCTCGGAGCACTCATCCTCTTCCAACCACGTTAGTATTGAAACTAGTTGCTGATCTGCAGCAAAAGAGCTCACACAAAGAAATTTGGGCAGCTTTAAAGTTTGTTAAAGCTCTTCAACAAAAACTTCAAATTTCTCAAAAATCGTAGTCAAATGCCAAAGAAAGAAGTCAATTTTTCAATTATCAAGTGGTGATAAAAGTCCAGAATTTTTGTCGCTCATTTGTCTTCGCTCGTTTTTTCTGGCCGCGCGTTTCTGGTCATAGATAAAAATGTTTAAAAATTGTCAAGTGCTTAATTTGAAAGGATTTGGCAGAACGAAGTTTGAAGAGTCTTGCTTTGATGACGTCAATTAGCCTGTAGTTTGAGATATGTTGTTTTTGTGGAAACATCCTCGTACGCAGCACAAGGAGTTTGAATTTGTGGACTCGAATTTTTCTAGGAAGCTGCCTTTGGTTTTATTTTATTGTGTAAAAACGACGTATAAAAAGACCCGGCGTCAAAATTTAATCAACCCTAGTTTGTGACGGTACTCTTATTTTTTTGAAGCTCGTTTGCCAGATTGGATTAATGTTAACAAAAAAGCTTCAATCATTAAAATTTCTCGTATTTTAAAGAGATTACAGTGTTGTAGGTATTTTTTTTTGAAAAAGGTCCAAAAAATCATTTTTTTTCTGGTGAATTTAGTTCATTAACACTTTTTCAATCGTCAAGTGTTCTTGTTAGAGGTGTTTTTAAGGCTATGCTATGTATGAAACAAATTATGCATGCCTAAAATAGGAAGATCAGTGACTGTGGAACACTAGTACTTGTGTGAGTACAATATGATGACGTGAAAAAAAATTAAAAGTTTAAAATCGACAGTAGAGTAAAATTAACAGACTCAAAAAAAAAAATCTGTAACCAGCTTTAACGTAATAATTATACTGAGAGCGCAAACTTCAAGTCATCAAGGTCAGATCGATAGCTGTTAATGTTAAAGTAATTTTAAAGCATTATTTTTTTTGCAAATTCCGGCACAAGCTCGAGTTTCAATAGCCATATAATTCTTACATGGACACTTTCAAGTTTAATCAGCAAAAAATTCCCGAAAAATAGTTTTATGCTTGAGAGTGGCTAATAATGGGAACTTTATAATCAAGAAACAATTCACTGTTTTTGCCTGTTTTCTAAGCAAATGACATGCCATCATTGAATTATTCATAACACTGCATTAAACAGACAACCATAAATAATTGGTTGTCTGAATCTTTAATTTTTATGAATCAAAACAGATTTTCTATGTATTTTTTATTGAATTTTCCCTTTTAAATCCGAAGTAGTTCCAAATGCAACGCTTGAGGTGTAAACTTAATGCTAAGTCTTTCTTTTTATTGATTCTGTAATCAATGGAAACTATACTTAGTCATTGAACAAGTCTCCAATTTTCTTGATCATGTAAAATTTTTTAAAATACATGTAAAATCTTGATCCTAACGGTGTGCTTGTTTTAAAAAATATATATAAAGAAATTTTCTTCAATATAAAAGTTAAAATCAATTATTTTTTCTGAAGGAAAATTTGTGTTAAAAAGTAGCTTAGAGATTTGATTTTTGAAAAAAATGCATTTAATTGTTTGCCTTATCAAATAATGTTTATTCCAATTAGTAACTTTTATTCGTTTTTATGATTTTTTATTCGTTGAACTTTGATTAGAAGAAAGCCTTAAAGTTTTAAAAAAATTATTTTGCTTGCTAAAATCGGTTGTTAAAATTATATGTGTTTTGCTGCGTAAGTTTCATCCCCTGTGATAAAAATGTTAATTTTCTGGTAAATAAAAATGATATTGTTTATTTTAGACAAAATTTCGGAAGATTTGGACGTGGTTTCCGAGAAGTCGATAGATCGTGAAAAGTGTAATGCGATGCGAGACGTCTACTTGGAAGTGCTAGTCGAATACGAGCGGATTCATCGGCCGCCCGAAGTGGCTCGACAGCTGGTGCCACGACTTGTGCTTCTGCTCGCCGACTTGAGCGAACTACGACATGTACACGAGAACTTTTTCGACGAGTTTGACGTCACGCCTCCCGAGAAGCCGACAAGTACGCCGGAAATGCACGAAAAACCGCCACTGCTTCAGAGTATATGGAACGGGAAAAGTGAAAATACGTCGCCGAAATCGGAGTCGCCTACGAGTAGTGTGAGTGGTAGAGACACGCTATCGCCAGATATGAATGGCGAAAATGACGACCGACAGAGCTGTGAAAATGAGGATGAAAAAGCGACTAATGAATGTAAATACGGAATGAAAAAAGAAGAATTGGGAGAGGACGATGAAGCTGCAATTATAAGTGTGATTGCTGATGCGAAAAAAGAGTTGGGCGTTTGACTTTCTTTTTTTAATGTCGCGTCGCGTTTTGAGAAGAAGGATAAAAGCGCGAGTGTTTTCAGGTATAACAAAAGTCAATAAAGTCCAAGCTAAACAAGCAGGGAGTTTTTGTCAGTGCAAATGAAAACAAGGTGATGGTGGGTGTGATCTCAAGAGTTGAATTGTTCACGCAAATATTTTGAGTTCAAATGATATAAACTGAAAACTGTAACTGTATGACTGTGTATAAAGTGGGTTTGAAGCCCGCTTTGAATGCCTGATGTATGAATACTGTTGTGCGGTATTGTCGTTGCCGTGAAGGAGAACTGATGATATGGAAGTGTAACCTGAAAACTGAATTTTGAAAACTTAAATACTACTCATTAATTATTCTATTTTCTCTGCTTTATAGATGTTTTAACCGTGCAACTTTTTTGAAAATGTTTACTGCAAAGAAGAGCTTTCATTGTGTACTGAGTACATACCATTAAAATGACGTTTATTTTGTTCAAATAAATATAAAATTGTTCTGGTGCTCCGCCCTTTCTTTATTTCTTTGTCTTCTATTCTAGTTTAGCCCGAGGCTGGCACCTTCAACGGTAATTGATGCTTTCAAAAAGCATCCCCTGTCCTCGATATGCAATTGTGATAACATATTTTATTACCTGATTAGTAGTTCGCAAATCCCTCTTAAAAGACGTTTGAAACGTCGCTCATATTTTTTGCTATCGTTTTCTGTAAATCAATTTTACAAGATCAATATTTTATATGCGAAAATTTGGAAATTTGTGCATTATTTTTGTTTGTTCTCAATAACATTTGATTTGTTTGCAGGATTGCCTTTGATTTTGTCGTTATCTCAGTAACGAGCAGAGAAAGAACTGTATATGTCTGTAAATCAAGTGTTTTGACCCAAAATTAAAATTTGCAGCTCACTGATATTTGACGGACACTAAGTCATGTCGCTTGTCTTCTGACTGAATGGCCATTGTTTGAATCCATTCAATCGAACTGCTGTTCAAAGAAGGCTCCGCCGCTGTTCTTTAATTATGTACATTCTTTATTTTCAATCAAAACTTCAGTTAAGCTTTCTTTTTTCACTAACAAGCATATGTTAAGTAACACGTTTTTAACTGGCTTATTCAGGCGAAATAGTGCTGATTTAAATTAACCGAACAAAACGCGTTAAACTTCAAATTTAAAACGCGTTTTTCTCTAATAGAGTTGAGTTAAGGTGAAAACTTATGAAGACAAAACTTGCTTAAAATTTTAGCAGGATTAATATGGTGTAATTTGTTTTGCGCAATTCGGGTCCAAAATTTTAAACCAAAAATGGGTCAATTTGGCTTTTCTTAGTTAATCAAAAATTACGCAAAAAAAATACCCGGTCGATCACAGACATAATTATATCAAAGTGAGCTCCTTACGTAGCCCAACAAACTTAAGGTATATTCTCCAAAACATAAGTTATTTTATTTTTGTTTGATAGACAAAAAAGGTCGTTTTTACTATAATAAATACCAGTATTTCAACTATGTATTTAAAAACAATTTTTAAATGATTTGCAAATTTTTTGTGGAGAACATACCTTTCTTAAACTTTGTTGGGCTACGTAAGGAGCTCACTTTGATATAACTTTGTTTGTGATCGACTGGGTATTTTTTGGCGTAATTTTTGATTAACTAAGAAAAGCCAAAATGACCCATTTTTGGTGTAAAATTTTGGGCCCGAATTTCGCAAAACAAATAACACCATATTAATCCTGCTAAAATTTTTAGCAAGTTTTGTCTTCATAAACTTTCACCTAAACTCAACCCTATTAGAGAAAAACGCGTTTTAAGTTTAAAGTTTAGCTCGTTTTGTCCGGTTAATTTAAATCAGCACTGTAGCTGCTGTGGGAAGTTATATATGGAAATCGACGAAGGATGAAATTGAAAAATATTAGCAGAGGAGAGCTTGCAGAGTAGAGTTTGAAGTCCAATTTTATTTTTACCAAGTAAATTTCAAACAGCTCTCGAGTAAGAGTTTTTGCTCAGTTTCGGCTTCACTAGCATTATTGGCCAACATTATTTTTGGCTTAAAGACCCATATTCAAGTCTTGATGATTTTTTGTGATTGACTTCTTAGTTCGAAAGTAGGTGTTTATTCGTAAGTCGATGAACGTAGGTCAGATTCTTATATAGGTCACGTTAATTTTTTAGGGGAAATAAAATTTGTTCAGGCCCATTCATTTTTTTTGCGGTTCAACTTTTGATTTCTTTTTAAGTTCATTTCATTTCCTTTAATAAAAGAAAGTCAAACCTCACTTGAACAAAAAACGTGATCGACTAGTTTTGAAAAAGAAATTTAAATTTCAGATATCCCAGCGAATTTTAACTATTGATCCTATTGAATTTTAACTATTGATCCAGTTTTCTCGAATTGAAAAAATCCCAAGGATAATTTGTTCAAAAGTTCCAAAAACATGATTTCGAAAGTTGAGGTTTCGCAAAAAATTAATTCGTTTTTTTTATTTACTCGCGTTTCATTGACTCTGTTCAAGTTGGCTGTGTTTTTCCTATTTTTTGCGTTTTGTTTTTGGTATTTTTTAGGTTGAGATTTTTCATAAAAAAAAGTCGAATTTTTTTTGTATAATTGCTCTTATACAACTGTCTGTTAGCTGTCTTTTTTAGATTTCCCAGGCAATAAAGCCCTACAGTTTGATCCAGTTAACTCAAATTGAGTTAGATTTATCAAAAAAGTTTCATTCATAATTTACGCAGCATGAAATTTAAAATTTCAATTTGTTTCAAAGAACAAGACCGTTTTCTTTGCTTCCTTGCGTTCGTTAATTTTTTTTCCAACTCTATGTTAGCTATGTTTTTGTTACTATTTTGAAATACTCTCATGATTGGAATCCGATTCTGATTCTTTTTTCTTCATCTACCAATTCTTCACAAAATACTCGTTAATTGGTAATTAGTTTTTTTCAGTTCCAATGAACGAAGTGAAGTTGCCAATAAAAGCCACTAATTGAGTTGCTTTTATTAAAAACGTGTTTGTGATAGTAATTTCTTGAAATTCAAAGACTAAATTCTTTATCAACCAAACGTACAGTTAATTTTTCTTCTTTTCAGTGTCAAACATAAGTTAAGAAACGAGGGCTTTAAACAGGTTTTTCCTGCAGCAGGAAATCATTTGTGGAAACTGACCTGGACGAAATTACAAAATGATAGCGCTTGAGGAGAGCTCGGAGTTAGAAGAGTTGACAGTCCAATTGTTTTTGTTGAGTCTTTTGTTTTTTATTTTGAGAGGAAGTTGTAGATTGTTCTTGTTAAAATTTGATTTTCAGCTGTTTGATATCTGGTTTTTTAAGTTCAACATTACGAGGCCACACTGTGTACTGGATAGGCGCACAATTTTGTGTCTGTTTGTTCCTGGATTCCAGAGGCAAGTCTAAGAACATGTTCCAAAATGTAAGTGGATTCTATTTACAAAATTTTGTGGATTCCGCCTACAAATACCTGTAACATAAATTTTGTCGGTACATTGATTTTGTTACGGATTCCGCAACGAGCAAATATAAGTTGTTGTTCCGGATTCCGCAAAAGTAAGGGGATTCCGCAAACGTAATTGGATTCCGCAAAAATATGCGAATTCAGCTTACAATTTGTGGATTCCGCTGAGAATTTGCGGATTCCACTTATGGTTGCGAATTCCGCGACAGCTTAATTTTACTGAGCACATATTATGATTTGTTCATGGATTCCACAAACTTGTTCCGCATTCCACACATTTTGTTGCTGTTTTTGGAGCAATTTTGAGCAATACTGTGTTTTAGTTATTTGTCCGTGGAATCCAAAACAGCAGAGAAGATCAAAGTAAAGTGGCAATTTTGCGGATTCCGAGAATCCGATATTCTTGATTTTTGCCTATTGCGGAATCCGCTTACAATTCACAAAATGCACAGTTTGGCCACGCAAATCTTTGCAATAAATAATTCCAAAAAACTAATGAAAATTTGTTGCAATTTCGGTTGATTACTCTAGCAATCAGCGTAGTGTATTAGTGCGAACCTTCTTTTTTTCTAACTTTACTCGCAAATCAGTGTTGAATGAAAGTGGAAAGTGCTCACTTATTTGGTGGCATTTTTGTTCTAATCAAGATCCAGCACTGGAAACTTCATAGCATCTGTTCTCAGTTAGTATTTGGCTAGTGTTTGTGAAGTATTAAAGGTGGGTGACTTAGTAGTTAGTGCGTGGGACTCATAATCTGTAGGTTGCAGATCGAAACCGAGACCTATCCTCATTGTTACTAAATCCAGGCATACTTCTACTTTTTTGCACTTTTCATCGTGTTCTTGCCAGTGTTTTTGAAGGGACGCTTCGCCTCTGTGTTAAAGAGGCACACTTATTCGAGTAACAAAAATCCGAACGGCGAGAAAAGACATGAATTCATAACAATTTCGAGATGGGTTTCAGCTCTCCGACTTCCCAGTGAAATTTAAAATGACTCTTAATTAAAAAAAAAGAAGTCAATGCTAAATCTTCTTGAAAATCAAGAAATTTTTTACGCGATTGATCACAGTTTTTGAAGTTGTTGATCACTTACATAGAGCAACTTGATTTTTACAGTTTCTTTGGAAAAAACTTCCAGGTTTCTTATCGCTAAAATAATTTTTTTTGCGGCTTGGCATTTCATTTTTTTGATTTCACGAAAAAATTCAATTAGTAAAAAGAGTACGAAATTGGAATGGTGCATAAAACAGCGAATTATTTTAAAAGAGACTCAAATTCCAGAAATCTCAGCGGAAAAAGAAATATCATTTTCACCCACTTTTCTCTGGGTTATCAAAAAACTATCAAAATTTTTCCGAAAGCTGTCGATCATCAAATGGCTGGCCAATCGGTAAAAATCAATGAGCGAAGCAAAGGTTTGATTTTAGAATGTATGCTTTCTTGTTTTTTTCCAGGTGAAGTCTTATAGTATGGTGACGCTCATTTTAAATTTTTGTTGTTAGAGTTTTAAGTCTTTTTAAATTCAATTTAGTTTTTGGTGCTCAATTGGATGGTGGTTATGCTCTAGAGCCGTGAGTGTGAAAGTGCGTTTTTGTAAAAAAAACGTCAAGGACTCTGAGTTTTATAAACGGATTGTAGTGTTTAGATTTCCCAGTGGAATCAAAGTATTTTATGAGTGTTTCAACGTCACTAATTTTTTTCTTCAAAGTTCAATAATTGAAATTCTTCAAATTTTTTTTTTATTTTCAATGACTCCTTTGAATGTTTTGATAATTTGCTCTGTTTTTATTGACAGGAATTAATGATGACTACGAAAACATTTTGAAGTAATCGAGAAAATTTTCGATTATAATGTTAACAGAAGATTTTAAATCCAGTGCATTAGAAGTTTTAAATAACGTCAAACTGAAAATAATTTCTTCAATTAAAATTTGTTCGCTTAATTTTAGGTATTATAAGAAATGGAATGACAAAAAGAAGAAAAATCATTAAGGGCCAATTTTCAGCCCTATTTTATCTTTTTTCTTTTCATTAATTGATAAGCATAAAATAGCTAGACCGAGACCTGCTTGCTGCAAATTTTAATACGTATGCTAAAACTTCGTTCTCTTGGATCGTGCGTTAGGCCTTTTTTATCCTTTTTTCATGTCTCACTCAGGTTTTTATTCCAGTAATGTTCCATTCGTTTGAGTTCTTAGCAAAAACTAGATCTTAAGTGGCGGTAGTTTTTTTGTATCACCAGATTAAATTTACTATTGAAAGCCGCTATCTTTTCACTCAATGCCCATGTTTGAGCGTGGATAAACTTTTGCATTATCTTTTTAGCTATCACTGAACGAAGTAAAAACACGCCTATTGATCTAAGCCCTCAAAAAACCTTTGAAATTGGTCGAGCCCAAAAACTTTTTCTTGCAATTTGACATTGATTTTTCTTGCAATTTTATGGATCAGCCTTAGCAAAGTATCTATCAATTTTTACTTTGCTCAGCAAATATCTGAAAATTAGTAGTTTTAACCTATTTTAATAATCTTTAGCACTAAAAAGGAAGCACCGTCATAAATACAGTCTCTAGTGTTGACAAGTGAGGACCGTTTTGTTGACCAGTATAACTTTTACCTCAAGGTAGATTTTTAAGCAAGCCTAATTCTATAAACTTAGAGAGCTTTAAATCTATGTTGAAATCCTTTAAATTGGTCCGCTTAATCACATAATGTATATGCTGAGTTGTAATCATTTAATGGAAATTAGGAGCAAAAAACGATGATGTCACCGAATTCGTACTTTTTGTTCCAAGCATTGAAAATAGAGGAACTTTGTATTCGGATATTCTGCATTTTTTTTATTTGCACTCATAATCATATACGACAAACAATAATAGAAAAAAATCGAATAATATACCACATTGAAGTCCTTTCAGTCGTGCTTCAAACGAAATTTAAAAAATTTTTGGCGTCTTCAGAAAAAGTGGTTTAAAATTTTTGAGTTTTGTTTTAATTTCGAGCAAATAAAGCGAGCGAGCCGGCTTGCAATAGCTTTTTGATGCTTCATTTAATCCCTGAAAACTTAGTTTTACCCAAAAAAATTAATTTATGAGTTTCTTAGCGCCAATTTTGGAACCAAAAATTTCAAAAAACTAACAAAAATATCTGCAAAAAATTTTCTAATGATTTTACATTTTTCAAGTTTTTTTTCATCAATTTTTTTTAAAAAAAAACTGTTGTTCAATTTGCCTAATTTGAAAAAAAAAGCTTTATTTTTTGTGTTTTTAAGACTATGCCAGAATATTCTGTGGTACTTGCACAGTGGCTGGCTACCCTTGCTCTTTTTTAACTTTTCTCTATTAGTTTTGTAAGAAAAATATATTCTCCTTTGGTTCGATTGGTTAGACGAGTAACAAATATTTCCTGAATAAGGTTTACACGTGTCATTTATAATAGTAAATACTTGGTGTGATGGCTCAAAGGCCAGTCTCTTTTCAGTTTCCCACCGTTGCGTGAATGTAAAAAGTTGTAAAATTTCGTTCAGCTGGTGCTCACGCTGACTTGTTTGGTTGCAATTTAAAATATCAAAAGTAACTTCAAATACAATTTCTTGAACCTAATTTCAAAAAAAAAGACACTGGGAAAGGACTGAAAAACCTGTAAAAAGAAGAGAAGCAATAAAGTTTTTTATCCAGAGTTAGGTTTGAAAACTGAAAAATGAACATGGTTATTAGACTGTTAATTGAAACTGTACGACACAAATAACGATTCCTAATAAAACATTGTTGTCTTTTTAAAGCAAATTAATTATCAATCAATGAAATGAGGACTCATTTTCGTTCATTTTATTCTTATTTTTTTTAGCAAATTTTTTTAGCGCCAATTTTGGTTGGGGTTTGATTTTTAAATTCATTTTTAAATTCAGCTCCTAAAAAATCAACAACATCAAAAGTACTACCTATCAAAATGACCACTCAATATATTCAGAGAAACTTTTTTTTCTATATCATGATAGCCTTTCGCGAAATTAGCTTGACTTCATGACAAATATTACTACATGAACTCACGGCCTTCTTGAACTGTTTTCATCGGCCCTATCACATTAAATAACGGTTGTTTACTTTACAAACATCTACATTTGAGACGCAATCAATCAAAGTATATTTTAAGCTACCATCCAAGTTGCACGGATGGCTGAAAAATTGAAAGTTTTCCTCGTCTTAATAGTTATTGGTCTCAGTAAGTATAAATTACCATTTATCAAATCAATATTTTTAAATTAAAGATATTGCCACCAATACTGTTTGCCATAAATTTGTGCCAGTTATGCCGCCTTTTTTCAAAATTAATTATAATCAATCACTAGTGCCGAATTTTCAATCTATTTTCAATCTTTCAAATTGTTTTCATCATCAAAAGATTTGCGCTATTAATTTAGGCACGGGGAAAGCTTACTGAGAAGAAACCAAAGAGCTTGAACAAAACAAAACAAAAACGGGTGGATTTAGGGGAGGGTGGGGGAGGGGGCGGACGCCCTCCTTTTCTTAGGGATTCGATCATCTGCCGACCCAAAGCGTCCCCCTTTGTACTTATTTGAAATATCAATTTTTGGTGACGGACCTTAAAAATTTTCTAAAGGCGCCTTTGGAGCCATTATATATTAATTTTGAGAGGGGAGCGCGCGCCGAAAAACGCAATTTTTTGGTCAAAAATTTTCCAAAAAGTGCTTAAAAAGGCTTTTTTTGGCTTGTTTTTTTTTTAATTTTGCTTGCGGCGCAGAAAATTTGGCCAAAACGGACTTTTTTGTGCTTTGGGAGAGCTCGAGAAATCAATTTGGTCAAACTAAAAAAAAATCGACAAAATATTCAATTTTTTTTTTGAAAATCCGATCCCTCGAGAAAATCCTAGATCCGCCCCTGCCGGATGTTAACCGCATGTTGTTTGTCGAAACCTCTTTGTCGATTTTTTTTCTCATTTTTTCTTTAAAACGCTATGTATTTTTTGGTGTCCTACAATTTAATGACATACAATTTAACACCGTACATTTTAACACCTAGTCATTTCACTATTAAAGATAATGCTGTATGAATTCCTAATCTTAACTCTTATCACACCAAAGTTAGTCCTGCAATTAGCACACGCACCATAATGAAAAACTTGGTTTATCTCAGTTATACATGCTAAAAGGAGGCTTCCTAATTTACTTAAGACTCTTATCTACAAGTTTGTAATTTATTTTTAATTAGACTTTTCGCTAAACCTTTATAATTACTAAAAAAAGCTCCTTGTGCTAGTTTATAACTTCTGACAGTCACTTTATACTTTACTCAAATGATAAACAAACGCAAACACAATAAACACATTATGATTGAGTCTTCTTTCGAGTTCACAGTTTCATCTGAAAACAAGCCAATTCTTATAGCGTCCGGCCATGAATTTTATTTCAAGCGAAAAAATAAGCTTACAGAAAACTGGATTTGCTCGAAATATCAAACACATAAATGTCGAGCAACTGCCATTACTGAAAATAACGAATTAATCGAGACGCGTGGAGAGCATAACCACAACATTTCAGCGGGAAAATTGGAGGCCCGAAATGTCATAAAGCATATAAAAGATCTCAGCGAGAGATTTACCTCGACTGTTGCAGTTGCCAGTGCGGTTTTGACAATTACAAACGATTTGGCCACTCAATTTGCCCTCCCAAGGAAAATTATTCCAAAAATGATTTGTCAGCTATATTCAATTCATGTTAGTGTATCTGGCATTGCGCCAGCTTGCATTTACGCCTTCCTTCCGAACAAAACCGAAAAAACCTACAAACGCTTTTTGCAGGCGTTAATTGATTTAGCACCCAACTGCCGGCCTGAAAAAATTTTGTTAGATTTTGAGCAAGCTGCTCTTCAGTCCTTCCAAAAAACCTTCCCCGAAGCACATTTATCGGGTGGTTTTTTCCATCTCTCTCAGAGTTACATGAAAAAAATTAATGAATTGGGTCTGAAAGTGACCTACGAAACGAATCACGATTTAGCGCTGGCTTTAAAAAAGCTGCCATCCCTTGCATTCGAAAAAAAGAAAAGATCGGCGATTCCTATGACATGATTGTTCAGGAAATTCAGAATGTATGCGACAGAAATTGTTTAGAACCCGAGAAAGTTGAGAAAATTGACGAGTTGTGTCTGTACTTCGGCTCTATTTATATAAAAAAAACTTGGTGCCAAACCGTGAAGTTTCCTTCCCACCCTCTCTTTGGAACCAGCGAGATGCCGCCGTGATGGGGATTGCTCGAACAACAAATGCTGTCGAGGCATGGCATTTCGGGATTCAATCATATTTCAGCGAAGCCCACCCAAATATGTGGAAAGTAGGGGGCAGCCTACAAAACAAACTCTTCCGTACAAAAACTCAACTTTTTTGATGCATCGAGTGGCCATAAGTTCACAAAAAAAAATTAAAATGTAGCGACGTTATAGTGCTAAGGCAACAAAAAGTAGGAAGTTAAATTGTAGGGCGTTAAGTTGTTTAGAGTCAAAAAGGGGGAACCGTATTTTTTGATGGGCAGCACAGAAGAACATATAATTTCTGATAGGCATATTGTAAACCATTTTCAAGTTGGCGGATTTATCAAACTGTCTTCGCGTTTAAAACATCTAAATGCTTATGAAACATTCAAAAAAGACACAAAAACGATTAGTTGTGGTTGGAACATCCTGTTACTATTGCACAGCAATCGGATATTTTAGTTTAAGCTTCAATTCATTAGTTTGTTTCTAAGGTGTCATTCAGCTCATTACTTTTACTACTATATGAAAAACAAAAGTAGATCACATCATAATTGGTGTCGTTTTTCATTTGAACCTTCCCAAACCTCGGAAAAGTTTTAGACACACGCCTCTCCATCGGAAGTCATAATGCTACTTCTGCTTCCATGAGAAAATTTGAAAGACGTTACTTTAAGTCGGGATAATTAAATGACCATTTATTAACGAGCGAAAGGTCAAACACAGGAAATTTCAACAAACTGCGATAAACCGTTGTTGTGCCCGCTTATTTACACCTATCTGTAATCTTTATTGGATAACTTTGCTGGGTAGTTTTCTGGGCTGGGTACTATTGCTTCACGACAAAATTCACTTTTGATAAATTGAATTGCAAAAACAATTCGGTTTGAACTTTTTCGTAGGCGATTGTAGCGTTCAGCCTGAGGAGCACTGGACATCTCTCATTTTCTGGGTTCCCAATCACTCCACCTTCTTCGGAAGAAGTTGTCTCCGGCAGAGGTGGTATAACTCCTCCCCCCCCCCCCCCCCCTCTCCACAATCATATCATGATTGTTCATGAGTATAAGGAAGGCTGTTCAAGGGTAAGGAGGTACTAAGATTGTTCGACCTGTTTTACTGTGGAACAAATTTGACCGTTTTCAAACTTATTCATGCGTATAATGGTATAACTTTTCCGACCATTGAAATTAGAGAGGAACTTTGTATTTTGTTTGTTTTTTCTTTTTTTTTGTTTTCCGCGCAAAATCAGGTACCACAAATAATCATACGAATGAATCGAGTGATTATGCCACATTAAAGCCCTTTCAGCCGTGATTTAAGGAGATAAAAAATTTCTAAAAATTGTCCGAGTGTCGAGAGAAACGGTTTCAAGTTTTGAACATGTTTTCACCACACACAAGAAACTAGACTAATTTGAAGAACTTTTGTTTGTAATATTTTGATATAATTGAATACTATATTCGCCTCAATTAGCAACTGTCAGCCATATCTTTTAACTAATTGAACTTTTTTTTTGAGTTTGACTTTTCTTGTATTTGACTTTCTTTCAGTCACCACTATTGCCTGCATACATATGAGAGGGAAAATAACAACAGAAATGCTATCTTGCCCGACGGTGAACATCTCTCGCCTTTGAACAGGTCGGCCTACGAACACATGTTGCAAATGAATTTCGAGCGCATTATACGACCCATGTGGCGCAGAATCAACTTTTTCGCAGAGTTCGAGGAGGCTGGTTGGTAACCGATTTCATCCATTATCGATAGCTTAAATAGTTCAGCTTAATTATTCTTATTTTTCTTTAAAGCTGTTGCCTTTTGTTCCCCCCTCTCTCCTCCCGCCCCCCTCCACCTGCGAACTTTTATTGAATAATTTTATCCACATTGACTGATTGTTGCAAAAGTACAAAAATAGGCATGCAGACGGATATTTGCCAAGACAAAAATATTTGCGGTTTTATATACAACCTTTGTGAAAAAAACTCGTTACACCATAAAATTGATGCTTATGTGAGGCGAGGGTGAAAATAGCCTAACTGTTTACCAGTTGTTTATATTTTTGTTATCTTTAAACTTATCGAGACATTTTTAATAACAAATTCATTCATGCACTTTTCCAATTCCTTGCCTATCAAACTTTAAAACTCTAAAAGACATTGTTGAAAGGTTCGACTTTCGGATATTCGCCTACCATTTCCACTAGCTTGATTCAGCATGAATCAAGTCATTATTTTCTAGCACTGTTCAGTCGCAAAACTTCAAATATGGTCAGTAAAAAAATCGGTCTTCGGGGAAAAGGGGATGAGAATTTCCAACTAATTTTGCAAAAATGGCTCCTTATGGACACTCAGACCTAACTACCAAATTTAGACGACTGATATGATAGCTTTTGACTTTTTCTAGTGTAAGATAAAAATGCTGCTGACCAAAGATTGGTGTTGTGACTTATCTCTACAAGGCACTGTAGCCGGGCAAACTGTAACCATGCGGGCAACTGTAACCGTGCAACTATTGCCTTTAACAAAGTTTGTGAAACTAAAACAGAAAACCATTTTACTCAATTCTGAACAGTTTGATTTTCTCACGTTTACATGTTGATAAACTAGGAATTTATTCTAATTTGGTGAGGAATCTAAGACTTAGGAATAGAATCGGAATATATCAACATAAACTGGTCCACTGGCTAAATTTGATAGGACTACAGTGATTTTTACTAAAATTTTAGGATAGTAGTTAGTCGGCGGTCAGGCATCTGGACAACTTAGTCCCCCCACATTCAACGTCGCTGAGACTTCAGAGAAATGGAAGGTTGATTAACCACTGGTAGACCCCGGAAGTTGTCCGAACAATCTGTACTAGATTTTTTTTGAAAATTACTGAAGTACAACCGATAAATTGTCGTTTTACTTCAGTGATTCTGCGCGATGCTACGCTTTCTTCATTTTTTAGTAACTTTTTGGCATTCTGGGCTAGTTTCTATCCCCGTGCGGATTTTTGTTCTTGCTTTTTTTTTACGGGGAGTATCTCCCACTGAAATACTTCTCGGGTTGGAAACAGTCGGCATCAACGACTAACTGCTTCATCTGGCATTTCACCACAGATTTGTCATTTCGGCTCCCCCACAGAACGAAAACTTCAACAATCAAAATTTTCAACGATCCCATTGACGAATAGAAATAGCAAAACCACGAGTGAAACATCCACAGCCACATTGTCATGACAGAAAATTTGGAGCAATTCAAACGCTCTAGAGCATCTCATCGACGCGTAGTAACCAGATACTACAATGAAGCATACACGATCATTCAAAATCGCGGAACTCTTGATGAACAGGAGTAGCAAGACTTGAGCAACTGGAACTCAACATCCGCAAGAAACAGGACCAACTCTCAAACTTCAACAGGAAGGTACAGGATCTGATCACAGATGACCAGCCATTAGACGATGAGATCCAAGAAGCAGAAGATTTGGACGACAAATATGAACAGTAATTTCATCAAAATCAACAGTTTCTTCAAAGGCTCCAAAGACCGACACGAGTTTTTACAAGTGACAGTCGAACCACAGATGTGAATGTCAACTTACCAAAATTAAGTTTGCCTGTTTTCTCCGTAGGATACTTGGAAAGGAAATCGGTCTTCGACTTGTTCAAAGGAGCTGCGATTGACAACACGAGACTGACGAAGAGCCAAAATCTACAGCACTTGAAATCTACTCTGACTGAAGACGCGGACAAACTACTACATTCCATAACGATTACGATAGACAATTTTGACATCGCCATTGACATTCTGGAGAACCGATACGACAACAAACGTTTGATTTTGCAATCACATTTGCACGAAATCTTCAAGCAGCATTCGTTGTCAACAGAAAACTCCAAAGATCTACGAATTCTCATGGAAACCACAGAGGAACACTGACTCCCTTTGCTGAACCATGGTTAACCAGTCCATCAACAGGATAATTTTTTTCTTTACCTTCTCACGGAACGACTTCCCATTGAAACACGGAGTTTTCTACACCAGGACGAGAACCTCAGCATTACGATCAGCTGAGGAAGTTTGTCGATGAAAGATGCCACGCTCTTGAAACATCATCTTCGCGATAAACATTGATTGGTAATCAACAGCTCGACAGGAAAGGAAGTAACATGACACCAAAGACGCTTCAGACAAATCGAGCTACATCAGACAAGGACGAACGCGAATGTTGTGGAAACCATCGAATCTTTAGATGCGACATCTTCAAAAACCTGTCAATTAAAGACAGTTCTCAACTGATCAAAATGAATCAGCTGTACTTTCATTGTTTTCGACCTGGTCATAGAAATAAGGATTATTTTGGATCTCGATGCAAAGAATGTGGATCACTCTTCTTCCTACGCAGACAGAAGCGGACAACAAGGATTTGCCGAGTTGGAGGCAAGGAAGTTTGCGACAACAAGGGCAAGTTCATCTACTCATCCGGCCCTCAGACAATGCACCAATTTCAAAAGCAGCATCAATTCTTCAGAAGCTAACCAACTATTTGCCTTCGAGACAATTCAACATCGACAATTGGACAACAGTGGAGGAATTACAATTGGCTGATCCCGGATTCAACGATCCACAGAAAATTGACATGATCATTGGAGCAGCACACTACGAAGATCTGATGATTGGAAACAATAGAATCAAAGAACAGACAGGTTCAATTTAAAATCGACTCTCAGTTTTTGGCTGGCTTGTAATTGGGCAACAAAACAGCAACAACACGGACTTACTTCACTACAACAGAAGTAACTTGTCAGCGACGAAAGCAACACAAATTTACAATGTTTTTTGGAAATCGAGGAAGCTCCAGAAAGAAAACCGTGGACACCAGAGGAGCTTTAATGTAAGGATCACTTCAAAGCAACAACTAAACGCTGGCCAGTTGGACGATTTGTAGAATTTCCCAGCAAGTGGAAGACTTTCGTTGCTAATCGAGTAGCAAAAATTCAAGAAATTCCACCCGCCGAGAAATAAAAATTTGTGCCGACGAAAGACAACCCCGCTGATTGTGCTTCTCGATGACTTCTATCATCAGCTCTATCATATCATGAACTTTGGTAGAATGGACCAACATGGCTCTCACAGTGATCAGACAACTGGCTTAGTTCATCTTAATTATTCTTATTTTTCTTTAAAACTGTTGCCTTTTGTTCCCCCTTCTCTCCTCCCCCCCTCCACCTCCGATTTTTTATTGAATAATTTTATCCACATTGACTGATTGTTGCAAAAGTAAAAATAGGCATGCAGACGGATATTTGCCGCGACAAAAATATTTGCGGTTTTATATACAACCTTTGTGAAAAAAACTCGTTACACCATAAAATTGATGCTTATGTGAGGCGAGGGTGAAAAGAGCCTAACTGTTTACCAGTTGTTTATATTTTTTTTATCTTTAAACTTATCGAGACATTTTTAATAACAAATTCATTCATGCACTTTTCCAGTTCCTTGCCTTTCAAACTTTAAAACTCTAAAAGACACTGTTGAAAGGTTCGACTTTCGGATATTCGCCTACCATTTCCACTAGCTTGATTCAGCATGAATGAAGTCATTATTTTCTAGCACTGTTCAGTCGCAAAACTTCAAATATGGTCAGTAAAAAAATCGGTCTTCGGGGAAAAGAGGAAGAGAATTTCCAACTAATTTTGCAAAAATGGCTCCTTATGGACACTCAGACCTAACTACCAAACTTAGACGACTGACATGATAGCTTATGACTTTTTCTAGTGTAAGATAAAAATGCTGATGACCAAAGATTGGTGTTGTGACTTATCTCTACAAGGCACTGTAGCCGGGCAAACTGTAACTATGCGGGCAACTGTAACCGTGCAACTATTGCCTTTAACAAAGTTTGTGAAACTAAAACAGAAAACCATTTTACTCAATTCTGAACAGTTTGATTTTCTCGCGTTTACATGTTGATAAACTAGGAATTTATTTTAATTTGGTGAGGAATCTAAGACTTAAAAATAGAATCGGAAACTATCAACATAAACTGGTCCACTGGCTAAATTTGATAGGACTACAGTGAATTTCACTAAAATTTTAGGATATTAGTTAGTCGGCGGTCAGGTATCTGGACAACTTAGGACCCCCACATTCAACTTCGCTTAGATTTCAGAGAAATTGAAGGTTTATTAACCACTGGTAGACCCCCGAACAATCTGTACTAGATTTTGTTTTTGAAAATTACTGAAGTACAACCGATAAACTGTCGTTTTACTTCAGTGATTCTGCGCGATGCTACGCTTTCTTCATTTTTTAGTAACTTTTTGGCATTCTGGGCTAGTTTCTATCCCTGTGCGGATTTTTGTTTTTGTTTTTTTTTTACGGGGAGTATCTCCCACTGAAATACTTCTCGGGTTGGAAACAGTCGGCATCAACGACTAACTGCTTCATCTGGCATTTCACCACAAATTTGTCATTTCGGCTCCCCCACAGAACGAAAACTTCAACAATCAAAATTTTCAACGATCCCATTGACGAATAGAAATAGCAAAACCACGAGTGAAACATCCACAGCCACATTGTCATGACAGAAAATTTGGAGCTATTCAAACGCTCTAGAGCATCTCATCGACGCGTAGTAACTAGATACTACAATGAAGCATACACGATCATTCAAAATCGCGGAACTCTTGATGAACAGGAGTAGCAAGACTTGAGCAACTGGAACTCAACATCCTCAAGAAACAGGACCAGCTCTCAAACTTCAACAGGAAGGTACAGGATCTGATCACAGATGACCAGCCATTAGACGATGAGATCCAAGAAGCAGAAGATTCGGACGACAAATATGAACAGTAAGTTCATCAAATTCAACAGTTTCTTCAAAGGCTTCAAAGACCGACACGAGTTTGTACAAGTGACAGTCGAACCACAGATGTGAATGTCAACTTACCAAAATTAAGTTTGCCTGTTTTCTCCGTAGGATACTTGGAAAGGAAATCGGTCTTCGACTTGTTCAAAGGAGCTGTGATTGACAACACGAGACTGACGACGAGCCAAAATCTACAGCACTTGAGATCTACTCTGACTGAAGACGCGGACAAACTACTACATTCCATAACGGTTACGATAGACAATTTTGACATCGCCATTGACATTCTGGAGAACCGATACGACAACAAACGTTTGATTTTGCAATCACATTTGCACGAAATCTTCAAGCAGCGTTCGTTGTCAACAGAAAACTCCAAAGATCTACGAATTCTCATGGAAACCACAGAGGAACACTGACTCCCTTTGCTGAACCATGGTTAACCAGTGGATCAACAGGATAATTTTTTTCTTTACCTTCTGACGGAACGACTTCCCATTGAAACACGGAATTTTCTACACCAGGACGAGAACCTCAGCATTACGATCAGCTGAGGAAGTTTGTCGATGAAAGATGCCAAGCTCTTGAAACATCATCTTCGCGATAAACATTGATTGGTAATCAACAGCTCGACAGGAAAGGAAGTAACATGACACCAAAGACGCTTCAGACAAATCGAGCTACATCAGACAAGGACGAACGCGAATGTTGTGGAAACCATGGAATCTTTAGATGCGACATCTTCAAAAACTTGTCAATTAAAGACAGTTCTCAACTGATCAAAATGAAACAGCTGTACTTCAATTGTTTTCGACCTGGTCATAGAAGTAAGGATTATTTTGGATCTCGATGCAAAGAATGTTGATCACTCTTCTTCATACGCAGACAGAAGTGGACAACAAGGATTTGCCGAGTTGGAGGAAAGGAAGTTTGCGACAACAAGGGCAAGTTCATGTACTCATCCGGCCCTCAGACAATGCACCAATTTCAAAAGCAGCATCAATTCTTCAGAAGCTAACCACTAATTTGCCTTCGAGACAATTCAACATCGACAATTGGACAACAGTGGAGGAATTACAATTGGCTGATCCCGGATTCAACGATCCACAGAAAATTGACATGATCATTGGAGCAGCACACTACGAAGATCTGATGATTGGAAAAAATAGAATCAAAGAACAGACAGGTTCAATTTAATATCGACTCTCAGTTTTTGGCTGGCTTGTAATTGGGCAACAAAACAGCAACAACACGGACTTACTTCACTACAACAGAAGTAACTTGTCAGCGACGAAAGCAACATAAATTTACAATGATTTTTGGAAATTGAGGAAGCTCCAGAAAGAAAACCGTGGACACCAGAGGAGCTTTAATGTCAGGATCACTTCAAAGCAACAACTAAACGCTGGCCAGTTGGACGGTTTGTGGTAAAACTGTCATTCGAAGAAGAATTTGGACTACTTGGAGACTCACTACAGCAGGCTCGCAGACGACTACATAGCTTACTCTTTCGCTTGGAAAGGAACCCTGAGCTCTACAAGAAGTATAATAACTTCATCAACGAGTTTATTAACCTTGGCCCTATGGAGGAAGCTCCAGACAAAGAGTTGGTGCGACCGCACTATAACTTTTTCTACATGCCACATCCTTGCTTTTTTAAAGATTTAGGCACGACAAAAAAAATTCGAAATGTTTTCGACGCATCAGCAAAGACGACATCTGGAACATCACACAACGACAAACTGATGGTTGGACCTGCAGCTCGGAAAGACCTCTTCAGCACTCTGATTCGCTTTCGAATGCATCAGGTAGCATTTTCAGCCGTCATTGCGAAATTTAACCGCCAGGTGGTGTTGGAAGAAGAAGATAGAGACTATCATCGAATCTTGTGGAAACATCCAAATTCGACAGGTTAGACACTACCAAATGACCAGAAATACATAAGGAATTGCTTTTTCAGCACTTCATTCGATAAGACCTCTTCGAGTGCTTGCTGAAGAAAGTGATGTTGACTCAATTAGGATAGCAACACTCAACGAAATGTACGTAGACGACCTTCTATCAGGATCTTCAGATACTGAATCAGCAATTCAACTACAGGACGGATTCATCACTTGGTATAGCTCGATTCGAAAGTCCCAAATGGACACAAACAACACAAAGCTAGTAGAATGACTCCCAGTGCACTATCGAGAAGCAGCAGACGAAATGATAACCAAAAGTGATGAATATGTCATCAAAACACTTGGAATCAAATAGAACCCAGTGCCAGATCACTTTAGTTTTGCAGTTAAATTAAACGAACAGACTTTGGCGACCAAACGACAAACACTCTCAGAAGTCACGAGAATCTGTGACCACCTGGGATGACCTTCGCTTACGGCGATTTAACTGAAATCATTCAAACAACTCATGTGGATGGACAAGATCTCGTGATATCAAACGATATCAGTCACACTACAAGCAGTTGATCAGCGATAAGCGGTTTATCATACCAACTGTTTTCGCTTGGACCGACTCTCAGGTTACACTTGCGTGGTTACAAGAATTTCCCAGCAAGTGGAAGACTTTCGTTGCTAATCGAGTAGCAAAAATTCAAGAAATTCCACCCGCCGAGAAATAAAAATTTGTGCCGACGAAAGACAACCCCGCTGATTGTGCTTCTCGGTGAATTCCATCATAAGCTCTATCATACATGAACTTCGGTAGAATGGACCAACATGGCTCTCACAGTGATCAGATAACTGGCAGAGAGCAGTATCAATCCCAGCGGAGACAACACAACAAGAAACCAGAACAATTGGAGACAACGGATCTGTTCCAATGGTGACAGAGGAAAAAGAGAACAGAGTCTTAGATCTGTTGACCACGTTTTCACGGCTTTCGAAAGTTGTCAGGATCTTAGGCTACATCAAAAGATTTGTCAAAAACTGCAGAACGCATCACAGGCTGGATTTTCAAACTGGAGTTGAAAACGTAGCATAAGCAACATCTGCTGCAGGAGGTGTTAATACTCGGGATGATATTGGCACAATGTTAAGTTTGCGGACAGAAAAAAGCGATGATTCCAAGGAAGGTTATGGTACAAAAACAGGTGTTGGTACAGGGGTAGGTTTTGATACTGAAATTACGGAAAAACTCAAGGGAAACGATATTGATACCCGGTTTGGTAATGGTACAAACCTAAGATTGCAGACGGTTTGTCACCGGGATGGTATTGGGAGGTTAGGAATGAGAGAAAAAAGCAATGACGACCTGGAAGGTTATGGTTCAAGAACAGGTGTTGGTACAAGGGTAGGTTTCGGCAGGGAGACTAATCGAAAAAACTCAATGGAAACACATAAGGAAACCCGGGAAGGTTTTGGTACAAGGGCAGGTAATTCTGCAATGGTTGGTATTGGTATTGATAAAGGTATGAATAGTGGTAGCGCTTTATTATTTGATGGTAAAGGTACAGGGACAAGACCAGATGCTGGAACAGTAGTAGGTACTGATTTGGATACAAGCGGGAATTCTGTTAGCGCCACTGATTGTCATTCTGGTAAAAGTACAGGTAGGAAATTGGAGGTAATGGTACGGGATTGGATAGCAGCTGCTTTGGGGAAGCTGCATTGCAGGTTTCGCAGCAATCGCTAATCGGGCGGAGACAACAATTTCATCGGGCAGAAACTCAGGGAGCAAAAACAACGACAACAAAATTGACGACTCACGACAATGGGAACTTAGTGAAGTTCAATCAGGGGGG
>NC_087068.1:11881142-11958396 GCF_963678635.1 Symsagittifera roscoffensis
AATTTTTTGCCGATTGATTTTAATTTTTGAACATTTTTTGAGAGCCTCTGTAAACAAGTTGAAATAGATTTTTTGAATATTGGAAATAACCTTTTGCTGAGTTCGCAGAAAATCAAATCAGACCATTTATTAACGAGGGGATAATGTCAAAATAGAACCGGCTTATCTCTTTCTGGAAAACCGCTGTTTTGGTCTTTTGCTGTGCTGGCTATTGTTATTTCATACAAGTTACATGCAATAGTCATTGTGGGCCTCGAACGACCGACATTCGGCTGCGAATCTCCCCCTCCCACCCACTTATCACCATCGCTCCACTTAATCACGATTTTTTCCAACGATAGGCAAAATAGTCAAAACGATCCCATTACTCCATTACAGAGAAAACCTTTCTTCGCTCTTCTAAAATGACTTCTGGAATTCAAAATCACTAAGTGCTGCCACTGAAACTATTTAAGCCACCAATATTTTCCTCCAATATTTTCCTCCAATAAGGTTTTTGCCACCAATATTTTTCCTCGATTTATCTTGGCACGTTTTTTTTGTAGTGAAAATCCATTCAAGAAAATCTTAGATACCAAATTTTTCCGAACAACAGGCTTCAGCTACATAACTATATGCATCACTGAGTCTAAGGGCGAGGGAGGAGGGTTACCAAAAATGAATAAAACTTATATTTTTTAATTCCAAAAATGACATCAGACACTTTAGAAGGTTATATGACGAGCAATAATGTTAACGTTCAATCTTTTAACTCAGTTTTTTCAGGACAGTACACGCAAGAAAAGTTAAGGTAAAATCAATTCAACTGTTGATTGTTTGAGTGTGCTTATCTGAAATGACTTCAAGTTTAACTCAGATAGAAAACGTGTGAATGAGGACTTTCCAAAAAAATGGTCTTCAAGGGTGATGTCACTCCCCAGATTTTCACAGAAGTAACCAGAGTTACAAGTTGATCGTCACTCTCACTCGCAGGGTTAGTCCAATTGAGGGTTATGGCGATTGGTGAAAAAAAAAACAGATATAATCACAAACTCGAATTATAAAAATTTATTTCACACAAGTTACACGCTAATTTCATTTCACACAAGTTACATGCAACATGCAATAGTCAATGTGGGCCTCGAACGACCGACATTCGGCTGCAAATCTCTCCCCCGCCCCACCCACTTATCACCATCGCTCCACTTACTCATGATTTTTTCCAACGATAGGCAAAATAGTCAAAACGATCCCATTACTCCATTACAGAGAAAATTTTTCTCCGTTCTTATAAAAAAAATTTTCAAATTAATTAGACTGAGCTGCTAATGCAGCTAGGGGGCGATTGATTTCCGCTCAAAGTTTTTTCATAGATGGTACTGCTTTCTTAAATTTTTGAAGGTCTAAGTTTTTATTGTACCTCTTGCACTATTGTAAGACTTTCAGTCAAGGAGAGCTTCTTGCAAAACAAATGATCCTCTCTCGCCTTCCTTTTTTAGCTGTACTCAATTACACTTGTTAAGAGGCGTCCTATAATCTCGACAACTGTGAAAAAACTATGTGTAAGGTGTAAGGTTGTATTGTACCTCCTCACAGTTGTGAATTTTTGGACGAGGTAGGCTTTTCGAGAAATGAATGATCCTCCTTCGCCTTTCTTTTCTATATTAGATCTTATGCTGTACTCAGTACTAATAAACCAGGCATATCTATAAAATCGAAACAAATACGGCGTTTTCTGGGCGCTGACAGGATATGAAAACCTTTATGTTATGTTTATATTGATCAAGGATACTGAGTATTTCGTTCTGCAAGAGAGCACTTTTATGATTAGTAATATGTTGGCTGACAGAGTTGTTAAAAAGATCGTGCCAGATTACCAGATCAATCTTGTTAGGTAAATAAGTTTACAACAAAAATCGAACAGTTTTTCGCTTGTTTACTGCGTTGTAGCTATAATTTAAAGCACGAATAGCAAAGCAAGTACCAAAAATTTCTGTTCAGTTTTTTAAGTATTATCTATATATGTGTATATGATTATTGTATATATATCCAATTAAAACCAAAAATTTAACTTTGAGTCAAAGTTTCAGGAATTTCGGTTTTCGGATTTAAGGATTTCGGGGTTTTTATTTTTTTTCGCTAAATCCGGAGCTTTATGGTGTGTGCTGTCATTCAGATCAAACTTCAACATTAGGTACCGTTAGTATTGGCCAACTAGCATGAATCAAAGTTAAAAAATGTTTAATCGTTTTTTGCGCTGTGACTTTGGAAACAAATGAATTAATCAAAAAATTACATCGTACAATTTGAATTTTATTCTCTCTGTTGATGCTTCTTTTTGTTTATGTCCACAGTTCTAGGTAATTGACATCCACACAATTCTTGATTCTGCTCAATTTATTCTGACGACGCAGCCAAACAAAACTCAGGATACATGTGCAAGGTCGCTACTGGACACCTGTTTGAAGGCCTCCAAAAAACTTGACACCTGTGAAACGGCCTCCAATATTTTCGACATCTGAGAAAAAACCTCCGATTTTCTCGACAACTCTAGAAAGGGCCTCCAGTAACCTCGACACCTGTTAAAAGGCATCCGCTAATCTCGACACCTGTGGAAAAAGCTTTCGAAATTTTGGAACGTAAATAAGCCTTGTTCAGACTGAAAAGTTGAGATGAATTGGCGCAAGTCACAAGTTGAGATTAATTGGCGTACATCACTTGTTGAGTGGAACTGACGTATATCACATGTTGACTTGAAATGGCTTATATCATTTGTTGAATTGAATTGGCGAATATCACTTCCAGTTTCATTTCCAGTCAGTGGTTGTCTGTTTTTGTCTGCTTGCGCAACGGTGGCGTCTGGTTCTCTTCAATTTTGTCGGCAGACCATTTATTATCTACTTTTCTGGTCCGGATGTACGTAGGGTAAATAAATTTAAAAAATCAATGTTGACTGACAGAGTTATTAGAAAGATCGTGCCAGATTACCATATCAATCGTGTTAGATAAACAAATTTTTAACTAATATCGTACAATTTTTCGCTGGTTTACTGCGTTGTAGCTAAAACTTAACCAAGGAAAAGCAAAGCAAGTACCAAAAGTTGTTTTCATGAGAGTTTCGAGTACGCAACTTAAGAAACTAACGGCTAGGATAATTTTTTATGGACTCATTTGACGGAAAAAATTCAGAAAGGATGGAAATCAAGTCAACCAGATTTTGAGAATCCAAAGCCTGCGCGGAAGAAACCGGAATTGAAAAAACTCAAATGTAATGGCTTGTGTGTGGCTATGGGTCTATCAGTAGTTAAGTTACCTAAAACCACCCTTCTCCCGGCTGTTTTTTCTAATATTTTTAAAAAAAACTTTGATTTTTTCCAAAACTGATTTTTTTTTCATATTGGTTTTTATGTTCCTGACTTTTATCAGGTTGGCATCGAAACTAATCAATTTGGAGAGAAACTCAAATTTTTTCACTTTGTTCGGGAATAAATTTGGGAATAATCAATATTAGGTACCGTTGGTATTAGCAAACTAGCATGAATCAAAGTTTAGAAATGATTAATCATTTTTAGCGCTGTGACTTTGGAAACAAATGAATTACTCCAAAAAATACGTCGTACAATTTGAATTTTATTCTCTCTGCTGATGCTTCTTGCTTCTTTTTGTGTAAGTCCACAGTTCTAGGTAGTTGACCTCCACACACTTCTTGATTCTGCTCAATTGCTTCTGACGACGAGGACAAAAAAAAACGATACATGTGCAAGGTCCCTACTGGACATCTGTATGGAGGCCTCCAAAAATCTTGACACCTGGGAAAAGACCTTTTTCCGACTGAAAAGTTGAGTTGCATTGGCGTAAATCCAATAATGAATTTAATTCGCGTATATCACTTGTTGACTCGAATTTTGACGTACATTACTAGTTGTTGAGTTGAATTGGCGTATGTTAATTGTTGAGCTGAATTGGCGTATATCACTTCCATTTTCGTCTCCTGCCCTTTTTCTGCATGCGGCAGTGAAATGTTCTCTGTTTTTGTCTGTTTGTGCAACGGTGTCCACTGTTTGTGCAATAGTGGCGTCTGGTTTTTGTCAATTTCGTCGGCAGACCATGTATTATCTACCTAGATGTACGTAGGGTAAATAAATATAACAAATCTAATTCAACCGTAAATTCACTGAAATTTATCGGTTAATAGCAGCCATAAAACGACGATGAATCTTTTCTAAATTTCGGAAACAAATACCAATTTGTACAGAAATCGGTTCAACCCACAAAAACGTTATTTTTGTAGAAATGATTGAAAGCAAGCACGGAAGTTTGCTGCCAAAACTTGTCTTTTCAAGGTCAGACAAGAGTTATTGGTTTTACCTTTTTGAAATTATTAATATGTAATTATTATTTGAAATTAGTTTAAAAAAATTGAGCCAAGAGCGTCTTAATCCCAAGCCAAAGTACACTTTAAATAGTTATTTCGAGCCTACGCGCAGTTGCATTAGCCTTTCGGACAATACGGCTTGTCTGCCTTTAATTTACTGCCTTCATTGATATATTTGCTTTTCTCACTTTCATTTCAAAAGAGAATATTAACTGAGCCAATGTTATAAAAATTATAAGGTAACTTTTATCTTAGTTTTTTTTAGTTTACCTGGGAAAAATTAATTTAAAATTTACCATAACTGAGTTAAGGCAAAGTTAGTCAAAATTGATTGCAACCCCAGAGCCAAAGTTTTGATGAAAAACCCAAACAACTGGGTTTTGCTAGAGAAGCAGACAATTTTTGGATGCGGAACACCACTTATCCCAATTTTGTCAGCCAGTAACCACAAATAATTTAAAAAGCGTCACATTTGCAACTTATAAACTTGAACGACTTTAAAGACCAACTACACAAAAAAAAACAATTGTGCAAAAATCACAATGAAAGTCAAAATTCAGTTTTTCACAGTCTGTAATGCTGCCCTTGTTCTGGCTTTCTGGCTTTGGTCTCAAAAGTAATGCGGCGATCGTAATAAGAAATTCAAAAGCAAAAGTAAAGGCTTTGGCATTTTCACTCAAATGATGAAAAACGTTGATTGTGCACTTTTTTCCAACTAATCCAATTTTGGCTCCTATATTTATGCTAAGCAAAAAGTTTTTGTTCAAACTAAGTTAGTCTATCAAAAGAAACGTTTCCAAAAACTGTACTCCTCTGACAATTGGGAAAATAAAGATTTTAAATTGATGCTACAGCCCAAAAAACTTGAAAACGCCATAAGTTCACAAAAAATACAAAATCGTACAAACAGAACCCAGAAATAGCAAACATAGAATAATCTCATGCACAATTTTCTAGATAATTTTGAAAACACAAGAAGGTGTCAATAAATCATTGGAGAGACGGATAATTGTTGTTCCTGTCCACTTTCCTATTTATCAGTCCAATTTGATTAACCCAAAAAACTTCATACGTTCTTTAAATGTATCATTTAAAAAAAAATTAATGAAAAGTTTGCATCAAAATGGCAAACTTTCTCTTGAAAAGTTTTGATCTTCAGACTATATACTCCCAATTCCAAACAGAGAGACTGTTTGTCGAATTTAGCCATACAACAGCTTATACGCTTTTTTAGCAATTTTTGTATTTAAATATTTTATAATAAGCAAACCGCAGAAAATTTAGTAACGAGAATTTTGACAACAAAATTTCATACAAAAAAAAATTTCAAAAGCAAACATTGAAAAAAAAACATTTAAAAAAATTGTCTCTTCTTTTTTTTCTGAATTGCCATCAATTTTAAAACTGTTAGGTCGAATTCAGACTCTCAGTAAATTGTTTCAAATGAAGTTTGAAGGTCGAAACTATTCAGACCAATTTTTTTCGACACTGAGGATCTCTGTTTCAACAAACAAAAATTGAAGATAACAAACTTCTCTCTTAACAATTTTTTGAGTTAGCCATATTTTGCAGAACCGTTTTTCTTTTTATTTCAGCTTTTTTACATTCTTTTATTAACAACTAAATCATGCGAACCCTCTTTGACCAAAAACTAGAATTCTAAAAGCCGCATGTGTTTTTAATTTTACCAACTGTAATAGCTTTTAAAATTCAGCGCTTCCCATATTCACTAAATCAGTCAATTAAATACGGCTATATTAATTTGTATAATGCCTTGAAAACAATTTCAGGCTTTCCTAACTCAAACAATTTATTCCATTTTTTGCCTTCTTTAACAACAAATTTAAGCTCACGACGGCGTAGCTGTTTATCATATAATTTTTTCTTATGGGTCAAAGAAATTGGTTATACAAACTGTTCAACCAATTGCATCTAACGTTTCTGAAAAAAAATTACATCAATTATATGCAACAACCAAACAGCAGTCCCGCAAATCCAGATATTTTAGTTTGGTTCCAAAAAATACGCATATCTTACTACAAATTTCATTTTCCATGATTTTAAAAAAATTACAAAATGAGCTGAGCAATTTTCACCACATATTTTTTAGAGAAGTACATTTGGGTAATGGCTAACTAACAAACAAAATTTTGAATGGCAATGGCAACTTTTTGGCTAAAAAACAAAATGAGTTAAATTATTATGCAAAATATTAGCTTTAGTGATATTAATTCAGCGCATTTTGAAAAATTGAAGCTTCCTAAATGGGTGAATAGTATTTCTGGAAGCTTAAAAAATTATCAATCAATACCGCTTCTGGGACAACAATTTTACCTTTTTATTGGCTAAGCATCATTCAACATCGCGGTGCTCAAAACATAAATATGCAATGTTCTGTAGACAAAATCAAAACCCAAGAGAGGATATTGAAGTGCAAAACTGAGTAATTGATGTCCAGACTACCGCGACCTTATTTTTATATTTGGCTGCCTAGTTCTCCGATTTTTGAAAAAAATGTAGAATATTTACCGCCTGGGATGATTTTTTTTGTCAATTTTCAACAATTTAACCGAGCGTGCGGCTTTTTTTGTAAGATATTAAAGCCCTGAGCTCAAATTCTCAAAAAATCTTCAATCTTTTTAAATTTTGTTATAGTAAAGAGGCTTGAAATTTGCTAATTGGCTAATTTGGGATGATAACTGCCTTATAACACGCGCAAACAACAAATTAGTGCAATGCAAATTGAATCGAGGCCAGAAATTTAGTCCTACACGAAACAGAACGCTAACAGGACTGTTTGTATTTCACATAGCGTGTGAGCTGATAAAAGTCTGAAAAAAAAACAATTTATTTTTGTAGCTTAGTTCGTCAAAAATTGTATCAAAATTTTTTTAGTTGGTTTTGAAGAGCAGTCGCAAACAACGAGGGCTTCGGCTTGGTACACTAGCCTGCTTATTTTTGATCAAGTGCCACTCAATTTTTGACTATCTATGATTATTTTTGTAGAAATGATACCATGGACAACGTTATAACTAAGCGTTTCGACAAAATTTCTTAAACGAATTGAAAGAGTTCTTGCCTTAAATTCAAATTAAAGATATCTTCAGCGTTATTTTTTTTCCTTAAGCTACGGCGGTTTAAAATTTTTTAATTTGGCCATTTTGGGATAAAACTGTGCTCATTCGCTAATCTTGACCCGAGGCGCAAAATAAATACGATTAATCACAGAAGTACACAAGATTTGACGTTGAAAATAACTTTAAAAAGTTATCACATAATTAAAGCCTTAAATAGTGCTGATTTGAATTATCCGGACAAAACGAACAAAACTCGATAAATTCTAGGCTCACCCACCGGAATGCTTTTATACAAAAAAAATGAAGGCAATTTAGCCAAAATTTTGAGTGGAATTAAAATGGAGCTTTTCTTTTTGCAAAGATCGGGCCCAAAATTTTACCATAAAAACGATCAGTTTTAATCAATCAAGAATTACGCCATAACTATCATTTTAATTGCAGAAAAAAAGTATAGCAACAAGCATCTGATATAATCTGACAAAAAAAAGAGATATAATCTATAAATTTTAACGCAAAAATTTCAAAAAAACGTGTTTGTGTAAATTGGTGTTTTAAAGTTAAGACGACCTTTTTGGCTATTGAACAAAAATAAATTTGCGGAATAACAAATACACTAAATTTGAGAATATTTCCTCTCTTCAAAAACTGATGGTCTATAAAAGAGACTTGCTGTGGTATAGTTTTTTAAGCATGTTTTTTGATTGGCTTAAACAATGATCGTTTTAGGGGGTAAATGTTTGGGCGCGAAAAAAAAACAAGAAAGCAATCAAATTCACTTGGTTTCACTTAACTTGAACTTCGCTTGATCGATTTTACATTAATCGAACATATTTTATGAGCTGTACATTGAAACATAATATTTCATTTGATATTCTCATGCGAAAAAACAATAAGTGACAAATTTTGAAGCTTTCAGTTTTCATACCACTCTCATTTTCCTTCCATTCTCCACTACAACCACCACCACCACAACCATGCTCATTGGAAGTTATCCGTTTCATAGATGTTTCAAAATAAGTTTTTTCTAGATTCGTAAGCTTTTGTTGTAAATGAGGTTCGTAAATGAGGCTTTTTGCTTGCAAAATTTAAGCTCTCGTCACAATGAAAACGTTACACATGAGACTATTACATATCAAAAACCAAATAAAAAATACAAAAATAATTAGGTTAAATTTTGAACCCAATGTTTGCCAAAAATTTGCGCCATATTTGAAGCGCTGAAAATTTCAGCAAGATTTATATTCATCATTTTTGTCTAAAACAACCCAATTTACCTTTGTGTCTAAATCAACCCAACAGATATCCTAAAGTTTACACTTTCCTTAATTTTTTTGAATAAAATTACTCAAACTAAGCTGGCGAAAGTGCAACGCTGGTTTTTGATGAAATATGTTTTGATTTTTGCTTAACTAAGTAGCAAAACTTAGTACGCCACGAGTAAAATTTTGCTAAAAAACAGTACAGATTGCAATATTATACTAAATTGCAGTGAATTTTTAATTTTGTAAATGACTTTTTAATTTTGTGCAATGCAGTGACTTTTTAATTTTTAAAATTAACGTTTGAAGTGGATAATTTTTGTACCATCTTAAAATATTTCCCTCTTGAAGCTTTAGACGATAGTTTACCTGTAATCAGTTTTTTTTCAAATTACGGTGTTTAAAATCTTCTAATTAGGTCAATATGATATGACTAACGCGCGATCTATTGGGCTATTAGAACACGCGCAAGCGGCAAATTTTTGCGTTCTCAATTAAATTGAGGCCATCAATTTAGTATTGTTTAGACTTTCAAATTGGGTTCATTTAGACGAAAAATGATTGAATTATTTATGGCTGACTTTTTAGCAGAATTAATATGGTGCAATTTTTTTGCGAACATAGAGCTCAAAATTTTATTGCAAAAAACTATCATTTACGGCTTATTAGTCAATCAAAATTTACGCCAAAGTCATTAGTTCAATTGCCGATAAATTTATATCACCGCAATTTTTTTAATCTAGCCCAACAAAATTTAATAAGAGCATAATGTCCAAAGTTGGCTTGAGCTGTTTGAAGTTTGTTTTCAATTAATAAAAATAGTATTTTATTTAAGAAAAAATGACATGTTTTGGCTATCAAATGAAAATTAATTTTTTACATTAAGTTGAGTTTTTAAAAAAATTTTAAAAAATAAGAAGGCTTGTTTTTGGAATAAAATTTTCAGCCCGAATTTTGCCAAAAAAATGGAACATATTAATTCTGCTGAGTTTTTTAGCAAGATTTGTATTCATTGTTTTTTGTCAAAATCAGCCAAATTTGAGAAAAACGCGTTTTGTTTTTCATGTTTTAATTTCTAAATAATTTAAATCAACACTTTATCTGCCATGTAAATCACTAACGGCATTTCAGAGTCTAAAAACAATAGTTTCTTTTTTATCATAGGCTTGAAAAAGATTGCACAAAACATGTGTAATTGTGGAAATTTGATTTGTGTGCAAAAAAGCATCAAAGACCATATTTTTTCCTACCCAGTATCAATACCTCAAAACTGAAGCGGAGATGTTTTTGATCATTTTTCTGGCGCTCTTGGTAAACAAAATAACTTAGATAACACTGTTAAATGAGTCTGTTGACAAGAAAAGTGATAAAGGATTTTTTAGTTTCAGAGTATAATACGTTTTGATTTATACGTGACACTTTTGATTATTTTTTGGAGTGACCTTATCGGAAAGTTTTTATTTGAATTAAATGTCGTTCAAGATTATGAGCAAAAGTTCAAATTTTTTTATTTAGGCTTTTTATGCTTTTTATCTAGTAAAATATATTCCTAAAGTTTGTGCTCAAAAGTCCGTAATGTGATATCAACTATGCGCTCAACAGTTTCCAGAAGTGAATTTAGACTTATAAATAGCTACCCGTACTGAACTTTTTGTTCCATTTCACGGCTGATCATCCATTTAGCAGGGGAGAGAAAATTCTCAGGACTGTTCCCCCATTATGCAGGGCTGTTCAGAAGTGAGCATGCGTATTTTTCTACAGACATGGTCGTACCTGGATCTTACATGATCAGACCTGAGTGAAACATGTTCATGCCTGCCGCAGACATGATAACGCCTGACTGAAAACTTGACAAATACATATTTATTTATACATTACTTCGCGTATCTTGACTAATTGGTCTTTGTTGTTAAAATTTCACTTTTTCAGATTTTGTTCGAAATGAGTTTATCCAAATTTACCTCCTCGAGCCAACCATCTTCAAATGAAGGAAATTATGTCGTCTCTACATCCCAAAAACGAGGACGTCAGGTTAGTTTCAGGGGGCAACGGGAGGGATAGTCGAAAAAAACTAAAAATCCCCAGTTTGAACTATAATTAAAGCAATTCGTCACAAAATTTTTTGGCCAAAATTCCTTCAATTTTCGCGAACCAGTAGCCGCAATAAGTTCGAAAAAATTAAAAAGATTCGATTGGTTGATACTATTAATCTCATTGAATAAATTAACAACAAATGTGCGACTACTTTTTAACGCATGATTTTGATACCGATTTGAGCATATTCGGTTCAGGCATGGTCATGTATCCTGCAGATGTGAGCATGTTTAGTTCAGGTATGATCATGTATCCTGCAGGTGTGAGCATGTTTAGTTCAGGCATGGTCATGTATCCTGCAGGTGTGAGCATGTTTAGTTCAGGCATGGTCATGTATCCTGCAGGTGTGAGCATGTTTAGTTCAGGCATGGTCATGTATCCTGCAGATGTGAGCATGTTTAGTTCAGGTATGATCATGTATCCGGCAGGTGTGAGCATGTTCAGTTCAGGCATGATCATGCATGCTGCAGGTGTGAGCATATCTTCAGTTAGCACACCTGATGCAGGTCTGATGCAGGTATGTGCATGCCGAATATAGACATGCTGCACATCTGTAACAGACATGAATTTTGCATGATTTTACAATGATCAGATATGATTATGGCCAAAAAGTTCGGTACGGGTAGTTTGCAACAAAGAAGCTAAGTATATTTTACGACTTTTATTTTATCATGTTTTCTACTCGCTCTTCTCGTGAAGGACTATTGTTTGGCTAATATTGAACAATTTAGTTTTTGAAAATTTTGAATTCCTTTTCCTTTGATCTGAAAGTTATATTTCGTAAAAATTTAACAAAATTTTCAATCAAATTGTCAATTTAAGCAAGTTTAGTGACCTTCAAAGTAAATAAACTTCAAAATGTAAACTTTAATTTTTCAGCTTAAGAAACTTGATAATTTTATCGAAATAACAAATCAAGAAAACAAAATAATTTGAGGTTACGCTTGGATCCTATATTTTACTTTAACCCTGGCTCTGATAATTTTCAGAATTCTCTCGAACGGCCAGTACTGCTATGCTCTGGTTAATTTATCAAATTATCAAATTTTTGTAGAAATGGATGAAAACTTAATAGCGACTACCTTATACGCGGCGAAATAAACTCTCTCAAAAAGTTATTCCAACTTGATTTGAGACAAAGTAATTGGTCCTAAAGCCCCGTATGACTCAAATAAAAACAGTTACTTTGTGATATTGGCTGTTGGGGGACGAAAAAAATAACTATACTTAGAAACTTCAGACGTTATAGTATATTAAAACTTTATGTTTCGAAAATATTTCGAGACCAGTTAAAGATCATTTGGAATATTCCGGGTTGTGCCCGAAACTATCAATTTTTTTAAATATATGCGTTTTTGACGTTCTGCTAGAAATTACCTAACAATTCGAATTAACCTAATTCGGCAATTTTAAATGATGGGGAGAACAGTGTATGCGCCCTGTGGTACCGTGTAGTACTGTTGCCACAGTAACCTTGGATAAAGTGTTATTAATATTCTGTTATGTATTGTTAGTATTATTCAAGGCCATCCATGCAAGCCAAACATAACAGTCATTTGGACGGTTGCGATCGTAGAAGACACATGAATGTGATCTCTAACAAAACTAAGCAAATCAAAAAGACAGAATTAAATGTTTTCAATTATTCTCTTTTGCTCTTACCGACTCGTAGCATAGTAATATCACATGGCGCAGCCAGCAGGATTTCTGTCCCAGGACAATAGAACAGATATGGGGATCCCTGTAATTTGGACGACCGCGAATTCCGACCCTCCTTGGAATTTCAAAATAGTGCTAGACCAATTTCTTTTGGCACTTACAGTAAAGGAGATCGTGAATCAGGAAGTATTGTTAGAAGAACCGAAAGAAGTTCTATTGGAACCGTTACCAAGACCAGAGACTCCACGAGAGCATGAAAACGCTCAGGCGATTACAGAAAGGGAAGCTCGAGACCAACTAGCCCGGGATAAGATTCTTCTGGAAAATGAAGAAAGAAAAACTAGAGGACCAAAGGTTGGACAGAACGTATATTACAACGAGGTACGGAAAAGAGTAGCCTCTAGATTATTCCTGGCGTTGGGGACAGAAGGAAAGAAGAAATTTGTACAAAAGAACCCGCATGTAGAAGTCTCGAAGTTAGAATTCAGGCAGATGGTAGCGTTGGCTAAGACTTCATTTGATAAATCACAGAGTGTTACGTATGAACGCTACAAGCTGTTTAATCGTTCACAGGAAACAGGGGAGTCACTCGAGGCATTTCATGCCGCATTAACTTCTCAAGCAGCTAGAGCAGAATTAGGGACACTGGAGGACGAACTAGTGCGTGACCTATTCATATCGAAAATGAAAAATGTGGTATTACAAGATACACTAACGTTTGAAACATTTTCACCAGAGGAAGTATTGAAAAGGGCGTTGAAATTTGAACAAAGTAAACAGACAACTCAGGCATTTCAGAAAACTAATGCAACGACTGCAAGTACAGCTCAGGTAAATGGAACAATGAAGATAAAAAAAGAACCAATTATGAGTATTGGAAATAAAAATGCTTACGGAAGGAGACAACCGAACAACATGTACAAGAAGAAATCCTCAGACAGAAAAGAGGGGGAAAATTTTACAGACACGAAAACGTGTACTCGATGTGGTCGACCATTTAGGGAAGGACATTTGAAGAAATGTCCGGCCATGGGCAAAAATGTAAAAATTGTTCTAAACCAAATCACTTTGCAAAAATGTGAAAGTCACAGCAAGTAAATGAGATTGCGGAAAAATCATCCAGCTCAGACGAAGAGTGCAATTTAATTCAGTCATTTGACTCGTGTGAGGAGTTCAAAATTATGGCTATTGAAACAGAATTGTCTTCGATGGAAGAAATAGATGAGTATATAAAACAGCAATCAAATAGAAACTGGGATATCAAGAAGAGTAGCAAGGACATACAGAAGGTTGATATTCGCAGAAATACCCGATCGAAACAAATAAGGTCATTAAAAGCTTTGGTGAGAATAGATCATCAAATCATAAACATGACTATTGATACGGGCAGTCCTGTATCATTTTTGAACTGGGCTACTGCAAAGCCAATTCTGGACTCTTCAAAAAATACGAGGTTCGTTCCACAGAAAATCTCAACTTGACTACAAAATTTGTAGACTATAACAAACAACCGATTAATATTTTGGGTGCAATCACCACGACCATCCGTTCAGCAGGCTGGGAGGTGGTGGTAGCATCGTTCTTAATCACAGAACGACGCACGCGATGTATTTTGGGGCTGGATTTACAGAGCAAAGTCGGGATACACACAACACAGAAGTTGGCACCGAAAGAAAAGACGAGGTTTGACGTGTTACTGTGCGAACAGTCAGAAGGTTGGAACAACAAGTTTTATAGTAAATTTAAAAACCTTTTTGATTGTCAAGGGTGTTCAAAAAATCACGTTGTCAGCACAAAGTTCAAATACCCACTTTGTCCATTACAAGAAAAAGGGAGACGCATCCCAATACACATACAAGGGAAAGTGTATGAGGAAATGGAAAAAGTGTTAAAAGAGGGGCATATAACACGTCTGGACAAATGTACTAGTGATTGTTTTATAGCACCTATTGTAATAACAGTAAAAAAAAAGATGACTCCATAAAATTGGCTTTTGATGCCAAACCCATAAATAGACAGTTGTTCAAAAACAAATATCAAATGCCGAATGTGAATGAATTATTGGATGGGGTCAGCCAAATAATCACAGCAAATGAAAACGGTACACTGTATTTCTCAGTATTAGATTTGAAGTATGCCTACAGTCAACTCAAACTGACTGCAGAGACAGCCAAACAATGCAATTTTAACATCATAGGTGAGCAAGCTACTGGAACATACAGATTTTTGACCGGATTTTACGATCTGGCAGATATGCCAGCTGAGTTTCAAAAAGCTAAGGACAGAACATTGAACCATGCGGAAAATGCATTCTGTTTTCTTGACGACATACTCATTGTGTCTAAAGAAGTGAACAAGAACATAAAAAATTGATCATGAATGTGCTGGAAAAGTTAGAAAAAGAAAACTTAGCACTAAAACTGTCAAAATGCGAATTCTTTCAACAGGAGGTGAAATGGTTGGGACATAAGTTATCGTTGGAGGGTATTTCTTCAAAGATAACAAAAATGGAAGCAATTTTGAAGCTTAGTCCGCCAACTTCACTGAAACAACTCAGATCATTTCTGGGTAGTATAAATCATCTGGCCAAATTTATTCCAAACGCAGCTACTTTAACTGAAAAGTTGAGACCTCTGCTGCGAGAAGAAAATGAAAAAAAAAAACTCAAAAGTGTGAAAATTCAAGTAAAAAAATTCGAATGGAAAGAAGAACATTCGGAGATATTCGAATCGATAAAAGCAGCGGTTGCGAATATAACAAAAATTCATTATTACGACCCTAAGTTACTTACTAGGGTAAAATGTGACGCTAGCCATAGTGGGCTGGGGGCATCGTTGGAACAACAAAACTGGGAGGGGGAGTGGATACCGATTGCATTCGCTTCCAGATATTTAAACACACAAGAAAAAAAGTACTCCACATATGAACTAGAACTGCTAGCAGTAGTATGGTCTGTTGACCGATTTAAACATTATTTGTTAGGAAAAGAATTCGTGATAGCCACAGATCATAAAGCACTGGATTCTGCCTTGGATGAAAATAAGTCAAACAAAACCTACCAATCTAGGCTGACTAGATGGGTAGACAGATTACTACCCTATCAATTTAAGATTATTCATTTACCAGGGAAAGATATGGGTATAGTAGATTACCTATCTAGAAACCCGAAGGGTGAACCATGGCCGGAGTCAGTATTGGATGACAAATTTGTAGTCACATCGATTGAAAGTTTTCATAAGGCTCTCGACTGTTTAAACAGTCGACTGAGTGATCACGATAGGCTCGACCGGAACGAAAACGTTCTAGAATATTCTAGAATTGATCAAAATGTATCAAATCGGAACACGTCATCTACCCGTTGCTATGGCAACCAAAACGGTCCAAAACGGACAAAGCACGACCGGAACGAAAGAAATGAAGATTCAGGTTCGTTTCAACGAGAAAAGTTTGAAATCTCAAAAATCAGTTTATCTCAAAATCGTCAGCAAATACAGTCGGTCGAATCAGCTAAAAAGAATTGGAAAGTTATCAAATCGCGAATCAGAAAATTTGCATTCAGGAGAAACAGCAAAGAGAGGAAAAGAAAAGAAGATGGTCAGAATTCAGGATCGGAATAACACAGACACATTAAGGGAGAAAATAACAGAAACGACGTTCCAAAGAACCAGAATGATACAAAGGACCCCAAACAAATCAGAATCAGAGAATTCGTACTTTGAACAAATACCACAAGCGAATTGGAACATGATAAACAGACAAATCAGAACAGACACGGGAAATAGTGGTCAGTCAACATCAACTGCTTCAACAGCCCAACCAATGTTAGTTTCATTTTGGGAACTAATAGGATCGGAAAAGAATGAGAAATCCCGATCAACGATGGAATTAGAAGCCCATTCGGTGATGCAAAGCCCGAAACCACCAAAACAAACCCAAACAGGAGATGAAACTGAAGTTGGACAAATAGTTGAGGTGGATTTAACGATGGACAGCATTGATGAACCGGACTACAGTTCAGTAACTGAGACTTGTATGGTCACACCGCAACAGAAAACGTGAGGTGGACATAAGTCGCGGAAAAGCAATTATCAACTGTCGGAGCAGTTAAAAGAAACGAATGGCCCACTGTCACTCGAAAAATTATTCGACAAAAGTCTACTGGCGGAACTAGTATCAGAGGATACCTGGATGGATCGGCTCAGGCGAGTGGTGGAACGGATTCGAGCTAATGGTTCCATACACCAATCCTCTGTGGCACCAGATGTCGGTAGTAGATGACTGCCTACTGGTGGACAATCGTTTAGCCGTACCTGAGAAGCTGAGACAAGCGGTGCTTTGGCGACTTCATCAAGGACATCCTGGCCAAGAAGCGATGTTTGAGGTCTCCAATTACCTATGGTGGCCACACATGCACAAAGACATAGTCAATATGGCCGAAGAGTGTAGAAGTTGCACTCGTTATGGTAAGAATGCTAAATATATAATCCCAAAAAATTCGGCCAAACCACTTCCACTGTTGACACAGCCTGGTCAAGAATTACAATTAGACTATGCGGGTCCACTTGAAGACCATAAGGGAAAGAAGATTTATTTGTTAGTTGCTATTGATAGATACTCAAAATTTCCGTCAGTCAAATTTACGAAATCTACAGGGGGAAAATCAACAATAAAATTTCTACGTACCTACATTGACACATATGGAATACCAGAATCGATTAAAACGGATCAGTTTTCCGGGCTTAAAAGAAAATCAATTAAAAAATTTTGCACTGAAAATAATATGATTCAAAAATTCTGTCCAAACGGTGATCATCGAGGATGTGGACTAGTCGAACGAACGATACAAACTTTTAAACGAAGATTGGGAGTAATGCTTCTCGAAGAAAAAGTACAATCTATTAAATTCTGCTTGAGCACAATAAATAGGGACCTAAGATGGAATAAACTGAAAACAATAAAGTTGTCCCCGTTTGAAGCGCACTTTGGTCGATTACCTAAAACTGAGTTTAAAATTGTAAGGGATAAATTTCTGAAGCAATCTGATCTTTTAGATAAAGAACATTTGGAGAGATCGGCGTTAACAGCATCGCAGTTGAAGAGACGCATCGATCAATCCAGGGACAATTTAAAAATTATACGAAAAGGACAGAATAGCCGGGACGTCAGCCCACTGTTTCAACGCAACACTGCGGTGGCCAAAGAAAGAGCTAGGGCAAAGGAACTAAAGCAGCTACTAGAGGCCAATGCGAGATGGAATGTCACCAGACGGGATATCTCAGATAGCGAACTACGACGAATTGTAGATGAAACGAGCACGATAAATCCCGAACTGAGAAAGGAACTCCTATACTAATGGCAAAAAGGATTTATCGAAGACAAGCGGACTACATCGGATGATAGCTGGTCAGGAAGCTTCCTCCGAAAATATGAGCAAAGAAAGAGTGGAAAGGCCCTAACAATACCGCTAAAAGGCAAAATAGTGGCAGAGACACCGTCAACAATCAAAACGGCTGCTGGTGCAGTATATGGAAAGAGCAACATAGCGAGATCAAAACTGCATATACAGCCCAAAGCACAGAGCTCGGAGAAAAAGAGGAGGCCAACCGGGGAAGAACCTAGGAGCAAACAACAGAAGACAGTACCACATCAGGAAGACAAGACGTAGACAGTGAGTCGGCTGAAGAACATGATGCGAAAGACCAGGGGCCAACCGATCAGGAAGTAGAAGACAATCGACTAATGGACAAGTTTCAAAACTCGCCAAACGTAGTTACGTCAAAAGAATCAAAGACGGGCGGGGGCCTAAATCTAGGAGGAAAAAAGGTTAAGCCAAATAGGGCAGGACCACTAGTCTAAAGTGTCTAAAGTGCACGATCTGGAAAAACCAAGACGCAAGAGCCAAGTACAACGAAAACTGTTAAAATAGCAAAAGAATCTAAGAAGCGGGATACGAGTAATGAAGCCGTCTACATAGAGTCGTCTGCACCGAAAGAAGCTCCAGTGAGTAAAAGGATCACACGGCAAACTAGTGAAAAGGAAATTCTGGACACATTCCAGAATAACAATATGACAACAAAAGAATGGGAAGAAATCACAAACCAGGTTTTGACCCGAGGGGTACAAAACGAAGCAGAAAAACTACTGACTCAACAAGCGGAATCAGTGGTCAATCATGTTGCCACAGTAACCTTGGATAAAGTGTTATTAATATTCTGTTATGTATTGTTAGTATTCTTCAAGGCCATCTATGCAGGCCAAACGTAACAGTCATTTGGACGGTTGCGATCGTAGAAGACACATGAATGTGATCTCAAACAAAACTAAGCAAATCAAAAAGACATAATTAAATGTTTTCAATTATTCTGTTTTGCTCTTACCGACTCGTAGCGCCCAAATAAAAATTAACTTCAAAATTATCTATGAATTTTCGTAAATAAAAAAAATGCGTTAAAATTTGCCAAATTAGATAAGCAAATGTGTGCAAAAGTTCCAATTTTAAAAAAACTGGAGGCGAAACAGCAAATTAAGTAATCCCGCTTTGATTTTTTTCAAATTAGATTGATGCAAGTTTTTTGAAATAAATGTGATGTGAGGCAATTTTCCTTTTGAACTGCTGATCATTTGTTTTATGGACCAAAAACTAGTTCAGACAAGTTAAAATGCAATGGAAACATTCATTGAATATTTCATTTTGGTTCGAGCAGTTGTGTTCCGATCATCCCCTAAGAGAATTGGCATTGACCTACGGATTCGCTTGTGTTTTTTCTGCTCATTTTCACCTTCATCAAAGAAAACTCATCGGGTGTCAAGTAAGCTATCACATAAAAAACTATTGGACGTCATTAAGATTCCAAGTTTATTCCATAAAAAGCAGTATTACGTTCTTTCATTAATTTCATTGAGAAAAAAAAACAATTTTTTGTGATTCGGAGCAAAGTTTAAATTTTTTCACCTATTTGTGCATTGTTAAACTAGATTTTGTTTTTTATTTTAAGAAAAGAGCGATGAAAAACTGATTGTCTGATAAAAATTTTGGAAAACAATAGTTTTTTCATTTTGATTTTTTGTTTGAAATTTTTTTGACTTATTTTTTACGATTTGAACTTTTCAACACAATTTTCGGATCTTTTTGTGCTATTTGAGCAGCGATCGGCTATCCTTGATAAGATTAAAATAATGGCTAAGAGATTTGATGAGTAAATAGCAATCTGGCAGAAAATGTTTTCCGGGATTTATTTGAACAGCATCTTCGAGTTTGTTCTTACATATATTTATCGCGCAAATATCTAGTCATCTATGACCTTTTAATTAAATAGGATTGAATCAAGGACTCAATCAGTGGTATTATTGCGGCCATGAAATTAAAACTTATACTGTTCTTCATCTTCGTTGAAGCTTGTAAGTCTGATATCCGAATTTTTTCAATATTTGATCATTTTTTCAGCTTTGAAACATCTTTCTTTTCGAACTTTTCAAAAAAAAACTTACAGCTAAAAAAGATCATCAATAGAAAAATTTCGAAATTTTGAAATTCTTAAAATATTAAAAATGGTGGAAATATAGCAGTTTCCCAGCTGACATGACATGCCTTCTGCTCATGAGACTCAGCAGAAATGGTCGAGTGGTATCTAGTTTGCGACCCGACGAACCCTAACACGGTTGAATAAAGTTTTAGGTCGAGCAAAAGTGGAATATTGGGTTGAATAGGGTATAAGTATAAGTCAAATTACATGCCAAGTACTTAAAATTTCTTGTATTTTTGTGTCTTATTCGATACTTGAAACAATTTTTTTGCTTTTTTTGCTCATTGAAAATGAAAATTTCTGGGATAGCTAGCGCAAAAGAAAACAATGCTCCTCAAAAGGTTTTGGAAATGGAATCTTTGACGCTATCGGTAACTAGAATTAGCAGCGGCGGAGGATTTAGGGGGGGGGTGTCGACCCCATGCGGACCCAAAGGTACTATTTTGAGATATCCATTTTTGGCTGAAAATCAATTTAGCAGTATTTAAAATGACAAAAACTTCAAAAACGTACGTCAGCAAACTTTCACAGAAATACTCCAGTCATGTGTCTCATTTTTTGTTCCAGATAGGAGTATGAACCCTCCGAACCAACCGTGGACATCTCTCATTTTCCACACAGCAAACCACTGGACATTTCAAGGCAGAAATTGTTTACGACACAGGTCCCGATTCAATAAAAAGTTCAATTAATCAGCGAAGAAAAATCACGATTTTTTTAAAATTTTTTGTTGGCAACTGCGACTACTTTTGTGAACTTTAGGCAGCTTTGATTGTTTGTGAATCATGCAAGGGTCTCGAATGAGCCCCATTATTTTAAAACTAATTCGCTGCAAAGCTTAAAGAACGTGAAAAACAATGCAATTTGTAAAGAAAAAGCAGTTTTGTCAAGAAAAAAAATAAATTTACCTCTTTGAGTTTTTGTCTGGTTTTTGGATCTGAATGTAGGGTGTAAACAAGGAAAGGAAGTGTTAAAGCGGGAGAATAGTGGGGAGGGGGAGGGGGAGGGGGAGGGGTGATGTGTGATTAGGTTTAGCTTATCAAAGCCAGGCAGCCTCTGGATTGTTCAATATTTCAGTTACCACTACTGTCTCCATGGATTCGAAGGAGACCCTGCAGCAGCTGCAGGAAATGCTATGCCACACTATGAAGATCTGAGTCCAACTAACCGATCGACCTTCGATCGAGTGCTGCAACTCAGTTTCGAAGACCTCGTTCGCCCCATTTGGCGACGCATTAATTTCATCCCTGACCCTTACAATTGGTCCTTTGGTGAGAACCCCCAGCACACCTTCTCGAGAAAGTGTTAGATCCGCCCCTAGTTCAAAGGGTTGAAAATTCTGGGCATTAAAAATGTTCTACATTCTTACCATGAAATCAGATGCCACAATGGTGTGCAGTTTAAAATTTTGACCTCACACTAGTTGCTCCAATATTGATTTAGGAAAAAAAAAACAGATTTCAATCTTATAGACGCGATTCCAATGGAGTATTATTGAATGATACATACCAGAGCTTTTGCCGTTTTTATATAACAGAGGTGGATCTACGATTTTTTCGAAGGGGCGGATTCTTAAAACTTTTCGAAAATTTTGTCGACCCCTTTTTTAGGCTGAATAAATTAGATTCCCGCGCTCTCCCAAAGCACTGAAAACATCCTGTTGTGGCCAAGCTTTCTGAGCCGCACAGATAATTTTGAAGAAAAAAAACAGGCCAAAAAAGGCGCCTCAAAACTAGCCTCAAAATTAATAAATATTGGCAAAGTTAGTAAATATCGCCTTTAGAAAAATTTTAAGGGTCCGTTAGCCAAAAATGGATATCTCAAAATAGTACAAAGGGGGATCTTTTGGGTCGGCTGAGTCCCCGAGGGGGCGTGTAGTAAGTTATTTAGTAAATTCTCTTGGGAATGCACGCCAAAAAAAAATTTTTACAAGATTTTTTTTTCCAAGCCAGAGAACTTAAGTCGCAATGGTAAGGCGTTTGCTTGAAATGATCAGTTAAAATTGAAGCAGATATATAAATTGGGTAAAATCCAGTCCATTTTACTGCAATTATATTGCGACCTGTAACTTGACGGCAACAAATTTTATTATGAACGCAGTTAGCGGACAGGTTAGAGGTTTATTTCTTAGTTTTGCATTATACCATTCACAAATTGATTGGTTTCCAAAAAAACTTTGAAAAATTGCAATTTCAATAGGTGGGTTAGTGATAAACTCTTTGTCTCTGTCGGAGATATTGATTTGAGTCCCGAGCCACGCCACCTCTCAAATTTCAGAAATTTAGCGCTCACAAAACCATTCTCTAACTTCTCACAAATGTGGATGCCCAGCTGCTCAAAAAAGTTCGCTTGTTTTTCGTCTAGGAGTCTGAGAGTGTTAATTCGGTCCTTGCTAAGACGATGATGTTGTGAGAGTACAAACTGCCAGTTGACATCTAGCTTTAAATCTGCCACAGCTTGATATTTACCAGCTGAAAAGTGATTCATGGTTTCAAAAATAGAAGGCGGTAATGAAATGTAAAACATAGCAAAGCTAGCAGCCTTTGATGGAATCTCGGCGAGTTGCAAAGAAGAAATTATTTAAAATTGTTCAAAAATCATTTTTTCGTGTTTTTTTGTTTTTCATTTCATAAAACTCAGAATTTTTTTTGCAAAAAAGTCACGAAATTTGCGTAAGGCTCAGAAAAAATTATGTAAAAAAGTCATTTTTTCAAGAGTGCTTCACCCGCTTAAAACTGGTCAATCAGTGCTTTCAACTATCTCGGATAATTTTTCGTGAAATTAAATTTTGATAAGAAAATTTTCAAAAAATTGTTTTTTGTTCTTCAAGATAACTGATACAGATTGAGTCCTGCACAGATTTAATGGGATAAATTAAATAGCCAAATTCAGTTTGGAATGAGATTTTGATTTTCAGCGCGTATAAAATTTGACAGTTGTCAAATAGACAACTTTTAAACTCTTTGTTTTGCGGTTCAAAAAATTAAAACTGTTATATCGATCGCTGAAAATACTTCAAATAGTAGAAGCCACTCTGATTATAGGTAATCCGTTATTTTTTTTGAAATTGGGATAAAAATTCGAAAAAAAATGTTAAAATTTCATAAATTATCAAAAATTATAGAGCTAGTAGCTTAATCGGCTTTAAAAAGTTAGGATTATCAAGGAATGATTTGAAACCGAATAGAAAAATTTGCGGTCAAACACCATTCAATTCATACTTGGTGATATTCCAGAAAATACCTAAATGCAAACTGAATTAAATTAAGAGCGGGATCAAACAATTTTTCTTTAATGAGTATTTCAACCAAAAATTTTTGTAAAAAATGTATTATATATTCATTCAATTCTACTTTCTTCAACCCAGATCAGATTTTGGATTGGGACGAATTATTGCAGTTCACATTATCACCTTGCTTTCAGAATTGTGTTGTGGCAGCCAATTTGCGAAGTACAGGCAATATGGCTATGGTAATCTGAGGATGACTCCGGATGAGTATTACAACAAACTAGTGGATTATTCTGAACACAACAAACAACTCAACTACATTAGGGTAAGAGTCGTTTGTCTCATAATTTTGAAATTTTTTGTATATCAAAACCAGGCTGCTAATATCAGCTTAAAGCCTAAAATATCATGACTGCCTTTCATACTACATTTTAAGATTAAAAATGGGATATTCTTGTTCGAAAAACTAGTAAAAGTAAGTAAATTATTTTACTTGCGACCATTTTTGCTAAAGGTATCTGATGCAGAAGAAATTAAGCATATATGATCTGTTATTGTTGCGAGGTTTGGAGAAAGTGAAGAATACATAAACTTGGGTCGTTTTTTATATTTCAGACCTTGTTTTGCTCATTTGAGGGCTCGATCCCTGGACCTACTTTGTGGCTTTCTGTGCAAACCAAAACAATTCTATCTAAACCGATTTGATGCTAAAATTTCTAATTTGATGATGAAATTTTAACGCGAAATATTTACGCTGAAATTTTATCCCGCACTACAAAATAGTTCCACACTGAATTATGGCAACCTAATTGGTCTTATTAATTTCATGTTCGACTCAGATTTATTAATTAAAGTTTGATATCATACCAGTTAAATGGCAGTTGAAAGATTCTGGGCTCTGCTCTGATTCAAGCAGTTTAATTTTTTTGGTGAAGTCGGATCAAAAGTTAAATGAACATTTATCATAAAGTTAACTTCTTTCAAAGATATGTGTTTTTTGGATTCAAAAATATCTAATGTAACTTTTGTTTCTCTAATGTTAAGCAAATGTGGTCTTCAGCTTCTTGAAAGATTTGAATTCTAATCTTAAAATATCTAATACTTTGTGAAGTTGCCTCTCGTTGTTAGAGAACTATCTTAATCACAAGTGCTTATTATTCTCCAACTATTGTGTGGATGGCTTACTCATTAAAAAATAACTGAAAAAGTGTTGTTCCGTTATTCCAAAGCCGTGACTGATTAATTGTGCTCGAGTTTTTCTCCAGAGAAATTTCCAATGAAGAATAAGCAATTTTGACCACTTTTTATAGATATTCTGAAAGCAATTGAAGGCCTGAGCTTAAACTTAGAAAAATTTTTTTGACTAAGACAGTTTTTCATTCAGTCCGGGGGCTTCAAATTGACAATTTGGCCAATGTGGGATAGTTAACTTTTGCTAAAATTTGTATAAACGCGAGTGTTTAGTTTCTTAATCCGGCTCATGAAGCATTCCAAATTGAATTGATCCTAATGTTGCGTTAATTGACTAATCATTCATCATTTTATACCTAAAATTGCGTGTGGGGGGACTTTCAAAAAATATATATAAAATATATTAAAAAATTAATACAATAATACAAAAATATATCCTAATGTTGCGTTCATTGACCAATCATTCATCATTTTATAACTAAAAAAACGTGTGGGGGGATTTTCAAAAAATATATATAAAAATTTATAAAAAAAAATACAAAAAGACAAAAATATATCCTAATGTTGCGTTAATTGACCAATCATTCATCATTTTTTACCTCAAATTGCGTGTGGGGGGACTTTCAAAAAAATGTATAAAAATTTTTTAAAAGAATAATACAATAATACAAAAAGTTATCCTAATGTTGCGTTAATTGACCAATCATTCATCATTTTATACCTAAAATTGCGTGTGGGGGGACTTTCAAAAAAATGTATAAAAATTTTTTAAAAAAATAATACAATAATACAAAAAGTTATCCTAATGTTGCGTTAATTGACCAATCATTCATCATTTTATAACTAAAAAAACGTGTGGGGGGATTTTCAAAAAATATATATAAAAATTTATAAAAAAATAATACTAAAAGACAAAAATCTATCCTAATGTTGCGTTAATTGACCAATCATTCATCAATTTTTACCTAAAATTGCATGTGGGGGGACTTTCAAAAAAATGTATAAAAAATTTTTTTAAAAAAGTAATACAATAATACAAAAATATATCCTTATGTTGCGTTAATTGACCAATCATTCATCATTTTATAACTAAAAAAACGTGTGGGGGGATTTTCAAAAAATATATATAAAAATTTATAAAAAAATAATACAAAAAGACAAAAATATATCCTAATGATGCGTTAATTGACCAATCATTCATCATTTTTTACCTCAAATTGCGTGTGGGGGGACTTTCAAAAAAATGTATAAAAATTTTTTAAAAAAATAATACAATAATACAAAAAGTTATCCTAATGTTGCGTTAACTGACCAATCATTCATCATTTTATACCTAAAATTGCGTGTGGGGGGACTTTCTAAAAGACTATATATAAAAATTTATTAAAAAATTAATACAATAATACAAAAATATATCCTAAGGTTGTTGCGTTAGTTGACCAATCATTCATCATTTTATACCTAAAATTGCGTGTGGGGGGACTTTAAAAAAAATAGAAAATTTTATTAAAAAAATAATACAATAATACAAAAATTTATCCTAATGTTGCGTTAATTGACCAATCATTCATCATTTTAAACCTAAAATTGCGTGTGGGGGGACTTTCAAAAAAGATATATAAAAATTTATAAAAAAATAAAACAATAATAAAAAAAGTTATCCTAATGTTGCGTTAATTGACCAATCATTCAACATTTTATACCTAAAATTGCGTGTGGGGGGACTTTCTAAAAAAGTATATAAAAATTTATAGAAAAATAAAAGAATAACAAAAAAATATATTCTTATGTTGCGTTAATTGACCAATCATTCATCATTTTATTCCTAAAATTGCGTTTGGGGGGATTTCAAAAAAAATATATAAAAATTGGTAAAAAAATAAAACAATCATAGAAAAATATATCCTTATGTTGCGTTAATTGACCAATCATTCATCATTTTATACCTAAAATTGCGTGTGGGGGGACTTTCAAAAAATATATATAAAAGTTTATTAAAAAAATAATACAAAAAGACAAAAATATATCCTAATGTTGCGTTAATTGACCAATCATTCATAATTTTTTACCTAAAATTGCGTGTGGGGGGACTTTCAAAAAAATGTATAAAATTTTTTTAAAAAAATTATACAATAATACAAAAAGTTATCCTAATGTTGCGTTAATTGACCAATCATTCATCATTTTATACCTAAAATTGCGTGTGGGGCGACTTTCTAAAAAGTATTTAAAAATTTATTAAAAAATTAATACAATAATACAAAAATATATCCTAATGTTGCGTTAGTTGACCAATCATTCATCATTTTATACCTAAAATTGCGTGTGAGGGGACTTTCAAAAAAAATATATAAAAATTTATTAAAAAAATAATACAATAATACAAAAATATATCCTAATGTTGCGTTAATTGACCAATCATTCATCAATTTTTACCTAAAATTGCGTGTGGGGGGACTTTCAAAAAAATGTATAAAAAAATTTTTTAAAAAAGTAATACAATAAAACAAAAATATATTCTTATGTTGCGTTAATTGACCAATCATTCATCATTTTTTACCTCAAATTGCGTGTGGGGGGACTTTTAAAAAAATGTATAAAATTTTTTTAAAAAAATAATACAATAATACAAAAAATTATCCTAATGTTGCGTTAATTGACCATTCATTCATCATTTTATACCTAAAATTGCGTGTGGGGGGACTTTCTAAAAGATTATATAAAAATTTATTAAAAAATTAATACAATAATACAAAAATATATCCTAAGGTTGTTGCGTTAGTTGACCAATCATTCATCATTTTATACCTAAAATTGCGTGTGGGGGGACTTTAAAAAAAATAGAAAAGTTTATTAAAAAAATGATACAATAATACAAAAATTTATCCTAATGTTGCGTTAATTGACCAATCATTCATCATTTTAAACCTAAAATTGCGTGTGGGGGGACTTTCAAAAAAGATATATAAAAATTTATAAAAAAAATAAAACAATAATAAAAATATATCCTTATGTTGCTTTAATTGACCAATCATTCATCATTTTATACCTAAAACTGCGTATGGGGGGACTTTCAAAAAATATATATAAAAATTTATAAAAAAAATCATACAATTATACAAAAACATATCCTAATGTTGCGTTAATTGACCAATCATTCATCATTTTTTACCTAAAATTGCGTGTGGGGGGACTTTCAAAAAAATGTATAAAAACTTTTAAAAAAAATAATTCAATAATACAAAAAGTTATCCTAATGTTGCGTTAATTGACCAATCATTCATCATTTTATACCTAAAATTGCGTGTGGGGGGACTTTCTAAAAAAGTATATAAAAATTTATAGAAAAATAAAACAATAACAAAAAAATATATTCTTATGTTGCGTTAATTGACCCTCATTCATCATTTTAAACCTAAAATTGCGTGTGGGGGGACTTTCAAAAAAGATATATAAAATTTATAAAAAAATAAAACAATAATAAAAATATATCCTTATGTTGCGTTAATTGACCAATCATTCATCATTTTATACCTAAAACTGCGTATGGGGGGACTTTCAAAAAAAATATATAAAAACTTATAAAAAAAATCATACAATAATACAAAAACATATCCTAATGTTGCGTTAATTGACCAATCATTCATCATTTTTTACCTAAAATTGCGTGTGGGGGGACTTTCAAAAAAATGTATAAAAACTTTAAAAAAAAATAATTCAATAATACAAAAAGTTATCCTAATGTTGCGTTAATTGACCAATCATTCAACATTTTATACCTAAAATTGCGTGTGGGGGGACTTTCTAAAAAAGTATATAAAAATTTATAGAAAAATAAAACAATAACAAAAAAATATATTCTTATGTTGCGTTAATTGACCATTCATTCATCATTTTATACCTAAAATTGCGTGTGGGGGGACTTTCTAAAAGACTATATAAAAATTTATTAAAAAATTAATACAATAATACAAAAATATATCCTAAGGTTGTTGCGTTAGTTGACCAATCATTCATCATTTTATACCTAAAATTGCGTGTGGGGGGACTTTAAAAAAAATAGAAAAGTTTATTAAAAAAATGATACAATAATACAAAAACTTATCCTAATGTTGCGTTAATTGACCAATCATTCATCATTTTTTACCTAAAATTGCGTGTGGGGGGACTTTCAAAAAAATGTATAAAAACTTTAAAAAAAAATAATTCAATAATACAAAAAGTTATCCTAATGTTGCGTTAATTGACCAATCATTCATCATTTTATACCTAAAATTGCGTGTGGGGGGACTTTCTAAAAAAGTATGTAAAAATTTATAGAAAAATAAAACAATAACAAAAAAATATATTCTTATGTTGCGTTAATTGACCATTCATTCATCATTTTATACCTAAAATTGCGTGTGGGGGGACTTTCTAAAAGACTATATAAAAATTTATTAAAAAATTAATACAATAATACAAAAATATATCCTAAGGTTGTTGCGTTAGTTGACCAATCATTCATCATTTTATACCTAAAATTGCGTGTGGGGGGACTTTAAAAAAAATAGAAAAGTTTATTAAAAAAATGATACAATAATACAAAAATTTATCCTAATGTTGCGTTAATTGACCAATCATTCATCATTTTAAACCTAAAATTGCGTGTGGGGGGACTTTCAAAAAAGATATATAAAAATTTATAAAAAAATAAAACAATAATAAAAATATATCCTTATGTTGCGTTAATTGACCAATCATTCATCATTTTATACCTAAAACTGCGTATGGGGGGACTTTCAAAAAAAGTATATAAAAATTTATAGAAAAATAAAACAATAACAAAAAAAATATATTCTTATGTTGCGTTAATTGACCCTCATTCATCATTTTAAACCTAAAATTGCGTGTGGGGGGACTTTCAAAAAAGATATATAAAAATTTATAAAAAAATTAATACAATAATACAAAAATATATCCTAAGGTTGTTGCGTTAGTTGACCAATCATTCATCATTTTATACCTAAAACTGCGTATGGGGGGACTTTCAAAAAAATGTATAAAAACTTTAAAAAAAAATAATTCAATAATACAAAAAGTTATCCTAATGTTGCGTTAATTGACCAATCATTCATCATTTTATACTTAAAATTGTGTGTGGGGGGACTTTCTAAAAAAGTATATAAAAATTTATAGAAAAATAAAAAAATAACAAAAAAATATATTCTTATGTTGCGTTAATTGACCATTCATTCATCATTTTATACCTAAAATTGCGTGTGGGGGGACTTTCTAAAAGACTATATAAAAATTTATTAAAAAATTAATACAATAATACAAAAATATATCCTAAGTTTGTTGCGTTAGTTGACCAATCATTCATCATTTTATACCTAAAATTGCGTGTGGGGGGACTTTAAAAAAAATAGAAAAGTTTATTAAAAAAATGATACAATAATACAAAAATTTATCCTAATGTTGCGTTAATTGACCAATCATTCATCATTTTAAACCTAAAACTGCGTGTGGGGGGACTTTCAAAAAAGATATATAAAAATTTATAAAAAAATAAAACAATAATAAAAATATATCCTTATGTTGCGTTAATTGACCAATCATTCATCATTTTATACCTAAAACTGCGTATGGGGGGACTTTCAAAAAAAGTATATAAAAATTTATAGAAAAATAAAACAATAACAAAAAAATATATTCTTATGTTGCGTTAATTGACCCTCATTCATCATTTTAAACCTAAAATTGCGTGTGGGGGGACTTTCAAAAAAGATATATAAAAATTTATAGAAAAATAAAACAATAACAAAAAAATATATTCTTATGTTGCGTTAATTGACCATTCATTCATCATTTTATACCTAAAATTGCGTGTGGGGGGACTTTCTAAAAGACTATATAAAAATTTATTAAAAAATTAATACAATAATACAAAAATATATCCTAAGGTTGTTGCGTTAGTTGACCAATCATTCATCATTTTATACCTAAAATTGCGTGTGGGGGGACTTTAAAAAAATAGAAAAGTTTATTAAAAAAATGATACAATAATACAAAAATTTATCCTAATGTTGCGTTAATTGACCAATCATTCATCATTTTAAACCTAAAATTGCGTGTGGGGGGACTTTCAAAAAAGATATATAAAAATTTATAAAAAAATAAAACAATAATAAAAATATATCCTTATGTTGCGTTAATTGACCAATCATTCATCATTTTATACCTAAAACTGCGTATGGGGGGACTTTCAAAAAAAGTATATAAAAATTTATAGAAAAATAAAACAATAACAAAAAAATATATTCTTATGTTGCGTTAATTGACCCTCATTCATCATTTTAAACCTAAAATTGCGTGTGGGGGGACTTTCAAAAAAGATATATAAAAATTTATAAAAAAATAAAACAATAATAAAAATATATCCTTATGTTGCGTTAATTGACCAATCATTCATCATTTTATACCTAAAACTGCGTATGGGGGGACTTTCAAAAAATATATATAAAAACTTATAAAAAAAATCATACAATAATACAAAAACATATCCTAATGTTGCGTTAATTGACCAATCATTCATCATTTTTTACCTAAAATTGCGTGTGGGGGGACTTTCAAAAAAATGTATAAAAAAATTTTAAAAAAAAATAATTCAATAATACAAAAAGTTATCCTAATGTTGCGTTAATTGACCAATCATTCATCATTTTATACCTAAAATTGCGTGTGGGGGGACTTTCTAAAAAATTATATAAAAATTTATAGAAAAATAAAACAATAACAAAAAAATATATTCTTATGTTGCATTAATTGACCATTCATTCATCATTTTATACCTAAAATTGCGTGTGGGGGGACTTTCTAAAAGACTATATAAAAATTTATTAAAAAATTAATACAATAATACAAAAATATATCCTAAGGTTGTTGCGTTAGTTGACCAATCATTCATCATTTTATACCTAAAATTGCGTGTGGGGGGACTTTAAAAAAAATAGAAAAGTTTATTAAAAAAATGATACAATAATACAAAAATTTATCCTAATGTTGCGTTAATTGACCAATCATTCGTCATTTTAAACCTAAAATTGCGTGTGGGGGGACTTTCAAAAAAGATATATAAAAATTTATAAAAAAATAAAACAATAATAAAAATATATCCTTATGTTGCGTTAATTGACCAATCATTCATCATTTTATACCTAAAACTGCGTATGGGGGGACTTTCAAAAAATATATATAAAAACTTATAAAAAAAATCATACAATAATACAAAAAGATATCCTAATGTTGCGTTGATTGACCAATCATTCATCATTTTTTACCTAAAATTGCGTGTGGGGGGACTTTCAAAAAAATGTATAAAAACTTTTAAAAAAAATAATTCAATAATACAAAAAGTTATCCTAATGTTGCGTTAATTGACCAATCATTCATCATTTTATACCTAAAATTGCGTGTGGGGGGACTTTCTAAAAAAGTATATAAAAATTTATAGAAAAATAAAACAATAACAAAAAAATATATTCTTATGTTGCGTTAATTGACCAATCATTCATCATTTTATTCCTAAAATTGCGTTTGGGGGGACTTCAAAAAATATATATAAAAATTGGTAAAAAAATAAAACAATCATAAAAAAATATATCCTTATGTTGCGTTAATTGACCAATCATTCATCATTTTATACCTAAATTTGCGTGTGGCGGAACTTTCAAAAAAAAATATAAAAATTTATAAAAAAATAAAACAATAATAAAAAAATATATCCTTATGTTGAGTTATTTGACCAATCATTCATCATTTTATACCTGAAATTGCGTGTGGGGGGACTTTCAAAAAAAAAGTACATAAAAATTTATTAAAAAATTAATACAATAAAACAAAAATATATCCTAATGTTGCGTTAGTTGACCAATCATTCATCATTTTATACCTAAAATTGCGTGTGGGGGGAATTTCAAAAAAAATATAAAAAATTAATACAATAATACAAAAATTTATCCTAATGTTGCGTTAGTTGACCAATCATTCATCATTTTATACCTAAAATTGCGTGTGGGGGACTTTCAAAAAAATATATAAAAATTTATAAAAAAATTAATACAATAAAACAAAAATTTATCCTAATGTTGCGTTAATTGACCAATCATTCATCATTTTATTCCTAAAAATGCGTTTGGGGGGATTTCAAAAAATATATATAAAAATTGGTAAAAAAATAAAACAATCATAAAAAAATATATCCTTATGTTGCGTTAATTGACCAATCATTCATCATTTTATACCTAAATTTGCGTGTGGGGGAACTTTCAAAAAAATATATAAAAATTTATAAAAAAATAAAACAATAATAGAAAAATATATCCTTATGTTGAGTTAATTGACCAATCATTCATCATTTTATACCTGAAATTGCGTGTGGGGGGACTTTCAAAAAAAAGTATATAAAAAATTTATTAAAAAATTAATACAATAAAACAAAAATATATCCTAATGTTGCGTTAGTTGACCAATCATTCATCAATTTATACCTAAAATTGCGTGTGGGGGAATTTCAAAAAAAATATAAAAAATTAATACAATAATACAAAAATTTATCCTAATGTTGCGTTAGTTGACCAATCATTCATCATTTTAAACCTAAAATTGCGTGTGGGGGGACTTTCAAAAAAGATATATAAAAATTTATAAAAAAAATGAAACAATAATAAAAAAATATATTCTTATGTTGCGTTAATTGACCAATCATTCATCATTTTATACCTAAAATTGCGTGTGGGTGGATTTTCAAAAAAAATATATAAAAAGTTATAGAAAAAAAATAAAACAATCATAAAAAAATATATTCTTATGTTGCGTTAATTGACCAATCATTCATCATTTTATACCTAACTTTGCGTGTGGGGGGACTTTCAAAAAAAATATATAAAAAAAGGTAAAAAATAAAACAATCATAAAAAAATATATCCTTATGTTGCGTTAATTGACCAATCATTCATCATTTTATACCTAACTTTGCGTGTGGGGGGACTTTCAAAAAAGATATATAAAAATTTATAAAAAAATAAAACAATAATAAAAAATTGTATTCTTATGTTGCGTTAATTGACCAATCATTCATCATTTTATACCTAAAATTGCGTGTGGGTGGATTTTCAAAAAAAATAAATAAAAAGTTATAAAAAAAACAAAACAATAATAAAAATATATATTCTTATGTTGAGTTAATTGACCAATCATTCATCATTTTATACCTGAAATTGCGTGTGGGGGGACTTTCAAAAAAAAGTATATAAAAATTTATTAAAAAATTAATACAATAAAACAAAAATATATCCTAATGTTGCGTTAGTTGACCAATCATTCATCATTTTATACCTAAAATTGTGTGTGGGGGGAATTTCAAAAAAAATATAAAAAATTAATACAATAATACAAATATTTATCCTAATGTTGCGTTAGTTGACCAATCATTCATCATTTTATACCTAAAACTGCGTGTGGGGGGAATTTCAAAAAAAATATAAAAAATTAATACAATAATACAAAAATTTATCCTAATGTTGCGTTAGTTGACCAATCATTCATCATTTTAAACCTAGAATTGCGTGTGGGGGGACTTTCAAAAAAGATATATAAAAATTTATAAAAAAAATAAAACAATAATAAAACAATATATTCTTATGTTGCGTTAATTGACCAATCATTCATCATTTTATACCTAAAAATGCGTGTGGGTGGATTTTCAAAAAAAATTTATAAAAAGTTATAAAAAAAATAAAACAATAATAAAAAATTATATTCTTATGTTGCGTTAATTGACCAATCATTCATCATTTTATTCCTAAAATTGCGTGTGGGGGGATTTCAAAAAAAATATATAAAAAAAGGTAAAAAAATAAAACAATCATAAAAAAATATATCCTTATGTTGCGTTAATTGACCAATCATTCATCATTTTATACCTAACTTTGCGTGTGGAGGGACTTTCAAAAAAGATATATAAAAATTTATAAAAAAATAAAACAATAATAAAAAAATATATTCTTATGTTGCGTTAATTGACCAATCATTCATCATTTTATACCTAAAATTGCGTGTGGGTGGATTTTCAAAAAAATATATAAAAATTTATTAAAAAAATAAAACAATCATAAAAAAATATTTTCTTATGTTGCGTTAATTGACCAATCATTCATCATTTTATTCCTAAAATTGCGTGTGGAGTGATTTCAAAAAAAATATATAAAAAAGGTAAAAAAATAAAACAATCATAAAAAAATATATCCTTATGTTGCGTTAATTGACCAATCATTCATCATTTTATACCTAACTTTGCGTGTGGGGGGACTTTCAAAAAAATATATAAAAATTTATAGAAAAATAAAACAATAACAAAAAAATATATTCTTATGTTGCGTTAATTGACCAATCATTCATCATTTTATTCCTAAAATTGCGTTTGGGGGGACTTCAAAAAATATATATAAAAATTGGTAAAAAAATAAAACAATCATAAAAAAATATATCCTTATGTTGCGTTAATTGACCAATCATTCATCATTTTATACCTAAATTTGCGTGTGGCGGAACTTTCAAAAAAAAAATATAAAAATTTATAAAAAAATAAAACAATAATAAAAAAATATATCCTTATGTTGAGTTATTTGACCAATCATTCATCATTTTATACCTGAAATTGCGTGTGGGGGGACTTTCAAAAAAAAAGTACATAAAAATTTATTAAAAAATTAATACAATAAAACAAAAATATATCCTAATGTTGCGTTAGTTGACCAATCATTCATCATTTTATACCTAAAATTGCGTGTGGGGGGAATTTCAAAAAAATATAAAAAATTAATACAATAAAACAAAAATTTATCCTAATGTTGCGTTAATTGACCAATCATTCATCATTTAATTCCTAAAAATGCGTTTGGGGGAATTTCAAAAAATTTATATAAAAATTGGTAAAAAAATAAAACAATCATAAAAAAATATATCCTTATGTTGCGTTAATTGACCAATCATTCATCATTTTATACCTAAATTTGCGTGTGGGGGAACTTTCAAAAAAAAATATAAAAATTTATAAAAAAATAAAACAATAATAGAAAAATATATCCTTATGTTGAGTTAATTGACCAATCATTCATCAATTATACCTGAAATTGCGTGTGGGGGGACTTTCAAAAAAAAGTATATAAAAAATTTATTAAAAAATTAATACAATAAAACAAAAATATATCCTAATGTTGCGTTAGTTGACCAATCATTCATCAATTTATACCTAAAATTGCGTGTGGGGGGAATTTCAAAAAAAATATAAAAAATTAATACAATAATACAAAAATTTATCCTAATGTTGCGTTAGTTGGCCAATCATTCATCATTTTAAACCTAAAATTGCGTGTGGGGGGACTTTCAAAAAAGATATATAAAAATTTATAAAAAAATGAAACATTAATAAAAAAATATATTCTTATGTTGCGTTAATTGACCAATCATTCATCATTTTATACCTAAAATTGCGTGTGGGTGGATTTTCAAAAAAAATATATAAAAAGTTATAGAAAAAAATAAAACAATCATAAAAAAATATATTCTTATGTTGCGTTAATTGACCAATCATTCATCATTTTATACCTAACTTTGCGTGTGGGGGGACTTTCAAAAAAAAAATATAAAAAAGGTAAAAAATAAAACAATCATAAAAAAATATATCCTTATGTTGCGTTAATTGACCAATCATTCATCATTTTATACCTAACTTTGCGTGTGGGGGGAATTTCAAAAAAAATATAAAAAATTAATACAATAATACAAAAATTTATCCTAATGTTGCGTTAGTTGGCCAATCATTCATCATTTTAAACCTAAAATTGCGTGTGGGGGGACTTTCAAAAAAGATATATAAAAATTTATAAAAAAATGAAACATTAATAAAAAAATATATTCTTATGTTGCGTTAATTGACCAATCATTCATCATTTTATACCTAAAATTGCGTGTGGGTGGATTTTCAAAAAAAATATATAAAAAGTTATAGAAAAAAATAAAACAATCATAAAAAAATATATTCTTATGTTGCGTTAATTGACCAATCATTCATCATTTTATACCTAACTTTGCGTGTGGGGGGACTTTCAAAAAAAAAATATAAAAAAGGTAAAAAATAAAACAATCATAAAAAAATATATCCTTATGTTGCGTTAATTGACCAATCATTCATCATTTTATACCTAACTTTGCGTGTGGGGGGACTTTCAAAAAAGATATATAAAAATTTATAAAAAAATAAAACAATAATAAAAAATTATATTCTTATGTTGCGTTAATTGACCAATCATTCATCATTTTATACCTAAAATTGCGTGTGGGTGGATTTTCAAAAAAAATATATAAAAAGTTATAAAAAAAACAAAACAATAATAAAAATATATATTCTTATGTTGAGTTAATTGACCAATCATTCATCATTTTATACCTGAAATTGCGTGTGGGGGGACTTTCAAAAAAAAGTATATAAAAATTTATTAAAAAATTAATACAATAAAACAAAAATATATCCTAATGTTGCGTTAGTTGACCAATCATTCATCATTTTATTCCTAAAATTGCGTTTGGGGGGACTTCAAAAAAAAGTATATAAAAAATTTATTAAAAAATTAATACAATAAAACAAAAATATATCCTAATGTTGCGTTAGTTGACCAATCATTCATCAATTTATACCTAAAATTGCGTGTGCGGGGAATTTCAAAAAAAATATAAAAAATTAATACAATAATACAAAAATTTATCCTAATGTTGCGTTAGTTGGCCAATCATTCATCATTTTAAACCTAAAATTGCGTGTGGGGGGACTTTCAAAAAAGATATATAAAAATTTATAAAAAAATGAAACAATAATAAAAAAATATATTCTTATGTTGCGTTAATTGACCAATCATTCATCATTTTATACCTAAAATTGCGTGTGGGTGGATTTTCAAAAAAAATATATAAAAAGTTATAGAAAAAAATAAAACAATCATAAAAAAATATATTCTTATGTTGCGTTAATTGACCAATCATTCATCATTTTATACCTAACTTTGCGTGTGGGGGGACTTTCAAAAAAAAAATATAAAAAAAGGTAAAAAATAAAACAATCATAAAAAAATATATCCTTATGTTGCGTTAATTGACCAATCATTCATCATTTTATACCTAACTTTGCGTGTGGGGGGACTTTCAAAAAAGATATATAAAAATTTATAAAAAAATAAAACAATAATAAAAAATTATATTCTTATGTTGCGTTAATTGACCAATCATTCATCATTTTATACCTAAAATTGCGTGTGGGTGGATTTTCAAAAAAAATATATAAAAAGTTATAAAAAAAACAAAACAATCATAAAAATATATATTCTTATGTTGAGTTAATTGACCAATCATTCATCATTTTATACCTGAAATTGCGTGTGGGGGGACTTTCAAAAAAAAGTATATAAAAATTTATTAAAAAATTAATACAATAAAACAAAAATATATCCTAATGTTGCGTTAGTTGACCAATCATTCATCATTTTATACCTAAAATTGTGTGTGGGGGGAATTTCAAAAAATATATAAAAAATTAATACAATAATACAAATATTTATCCTAATGTTGCGTTAGTTGACCAATCATTCATCATTTTATACCTAAAACTGCGTGTGGGGGAATTTCAAAAAAAATATAAAAAATTAATACAATAATACAAAAATTTATCCTAATGTTGCGTTAGTTGACCAATCATTCATCATTTTAAACCTAAAATTGCGTGTGGGGGGACTTTCAAAAAAGATATATAAAAATTTATAAAAAAAATAAAACAATAATAAAAAATTATATTCTTATGTTGCGTTAATTGACCAATCATTCATCATTTTATACCTAAAAATGCGTGTGGGTGGATTTACAAAAAAAATTTATAAAAAGTTACAAAAAAAATAAAACAATAATAAAAAATTATATCCTTATGTTGCGTTAATTGACCAATCATTCATCATTTTATACCTAACTTTGCGTGTGGAGGGACTTTCAAAAAAGATATATAAAAATTTATAAAAAAATAAAACAATAATAAAAAAATATATTCTTATGTTGCGTTAATTGACCAATCATTCATCATTTTATACCTAAAATTGCGTGTGGGTGGATTTTCAAAAAAATATATAAAAATTTATTAAAAAAATAAAACAATCATAAAAAAATATTTTCTTATGTTGCGTTAATTGACCAATCATTCATCATTTTATTCCTAAAATTGCGTGTGGGGTGATTTCAAAAAAAATATATAAAAAAAGGTAAAAAAATAAAACAATCATAAAAAAATAATATCCTTATGTTGCGTTAATTGACCAATCATTCATCATTTTATACCTAACTTTGCGTGTGGGGGGACTTTCAAAAAAATATATAAAAATTTATAAAAAATAAAACAATAATAAAAAAATATATCCTTATGTTGAGTTAATTGACCAATCATTCATCATTTTATACCTGAAATTGCGTGTGGGGGGACTTTCAAAAAAAGTATACAAAAATTTATTAAAAAATTAATACAATAATACAAAAATATATCCTAATGTTGCGTTAGTTGACCAATCATTCATCATTTTATACCTAAAATTGCGTGTGGGGGGAACTTCAAAAAAAATATAAAAAAATATAAAAAAATATTTAAAAAATATTACAATAATACAAAAATTTATCCTAACGTTGCGTTAGTTGACGAATCATTCATCATTTTATACCTAAAATTGCGTGTGGGGGGGACTTTCAAAAAAAAATACAAAAATTTATAAAAAAAATAATACAATAATACAAAAATTTATCCTAATGTTGCGTTAATTGACCAATCATTCATCATTTTAAACCTAAAATTGCGTGTGGGGGACTTTCAAAAAAGATATATAAAAATTTATTAAAAAAATAAAACAATAATAAAAATATATCCTTATGTTGCGTTAATTGACCAATCATTCATCATTTTATACCTAAAATTGCGCATGGGGGGGACTTTCAAAAAATATATATAAAAACTTATTAAAAAAAATCATACAATAATACAAAAACATATCCTAATGTTGCGTTAATTGACCAATCATTCATCATTTTTTACCTAAAATTGCGTGTGGGGGGACTTTCAAAAAAATGTATAAAAACTTTTAAAAAAATACTACAATAATACAAAAAGTTATCCTAATGTTGCGTTAATTGACCAATCATTCATCATTTTATACCTAAAATTGCGTGTGGGGGGACTTTCTAAAAAAGTATATAAAAATTTTTAGAAAAATAAAACAATAACAAAAAAATATATTCTTATGTTGCGTTAATTGACCAATCATTCATCATTTTATTCCTAAAATTGCGTTTGGGAGGATTTCAAAAAAAATATATAAAAATTGGTAAAAAAATAAAACAATAAGAAAAAAATATATCCTTATGTTGCGTTAATTGACCAATCATTCATCATTTTATACCTAAATTTGCGTGTGGGGGAACTTTCAAAAAAAAATATAAAAATTTATAAAAAAATAAAACAATAATAAAAAAAATATCCTTATGTTGAGTTAATTGACCAATCATTCATCATTTTATACCTGAAATTGCGTGTGGGGGACTTTCAAAAAAAGTATATAAAAATTTATTAAAAAATTAATACAAAAATACAAAAATATATCCTAATGTTGCGTTAGTTGACCAATCATTCATCATTTTAAACCTAAAATTGCGTGTGGGGGGAATTTCAAAAAAAATATAAAAAAATATAAAAAAAATATTACAATAATACAAAAATTTATCCTAACGTTGCGTTAATTGACCAATCATTCATCATTTTAAACCTAAAATTGCGTGTGGGGGGACTTTCAAAAAAGATATATAAAAATTTATAAAAAAAATAAAAAAATAATAAAAATTGATCCTTATGTTGCGTTAATTGACCAATCATTCATCATTTTATACCTAAAATTGCGTATGGGGGGATTTTCAAAAAAATATATAAAAACTTATAAAAAAAATCATACAATAATACAAAAACATATCCTAATGTTGCGTTAATTGACCAATCATTCATCATTTTTTACCTAAAATTGCGTGTGGGGGGACTTTCAAAAAAATGTATAAAAACTTTAAAAAAAAATAATACAATAATACAAAAAGTTATCCTAATATTGCGTTAATTGACCAATCATTCATCATTTTATACCTAAAATTGCGTGTGGGGGGACTTTCTAAAAAAGTATATAAAAATTCATAGAAAAATAAAACAATAACAAAAAAATATATTCTTATGTTGTGTTAATTGACCAATCATTCATCATTTTATTCCTAAAATTGCGTTTGGGGGGATTTCAAAAAAAAATATAAAAAAATTGGTAAAAAAAATAAAACAAAAATAAAAAAATATATCCTTATGTTGCGTTAATTGACCAATCATTCATCATTTTATACCTAAATTTGCGTGTGGGGGAACTTTCAAAAAAAATTATTAAAAAATTATAAAAAAATAAAACACTAATAAAAAAATATATCCTTATGTTGAGTTAATTGACCAATCATTCATCATTTTATACCTGAAATTGCGTGTGGGGGGACTTTCAAAAAAAGTATATAAAAATTTATTAAAAAAATTAATACAATAATACAAAAATATATCTTAGTGTTGCGTTAGTTGACCAATCATTCATCATTTTATACCTAAAATTGCGTGTGGGAGGAATTTCAAAAAAAATATAAAAAATATTAAAAAAAATATTACAATAATACAAAAATTTATCCTAACGTTGCGTTAGTTGACGAATCATTCATCATTTTATACCTAAAATTGCGTGTGGGGGGACTTTCAAAAAAAAATACAAAAATTTATAAAAAAAATAATACAATAATACAAAAATTTATCCTAATGTTGCGTTAATTGACCAATCATTCATCATTTTAAACCTAAAATTGCGTGTGGGGGGATTTTCAAAAAAGATATATAAAAATTTAAAAAAAAAACAATAATAAAAATTTATCCTTATGTTGCGTTAATTGACCAATCATTCATCATTTTATACCTGAAATTGCGTATGGGGGGACTTTCAAAAAAAAATATAAAAACTTATTAAAAAAATCATACAATAATACAAAAACATATCCTAATGTTGCGTTAATTGACCAATCATTCATCATTTTTTACCTAAAATTGCGTGTGGGGGGACTTTCAAAAAAATGTATAAAAACTTTTAAAAAAAACAATACAATAATACAAAAAGTTATCCTAATGTTGCGTTAATTGACCAATTATTCATCATTTTATACCTAAAATTGCGTGTGGGGGGACTTTCTAGAAAAGTATATAAAAATTTATAGAAAAATAAAACAATAACAAAAAAATATATTCTTATGTTGCGTTAATTGACCAATCATTCATCATTTTATTCCTAAAATTGCGTTTGGGGGGATTTCAAAAAAAATATATAAAAATTGGTAAAAAAATGAAACAATAATAAAAAAATATATCCTTATGTTGCGTTAATTGACCAATCATTCATCATTTTATACCTAAATTTGCGTGTGGGGGAACTTTCAAAAAATATATATAAAAATTTATTAAAAAAATAAAACAATAATAAAAAAAATATATCCTTATGTTGAGTTAATTGACCAATCTTTCATCATTTTATACCTGAAATTGCGTGTGGGGGGACTTTCAAAAAAAAAATATACAAAAATTTATTAAAAAATTAATACAATAAAACAAAAATATATCCTAATGTTGCGTTAGTTGACCAATCATTCGTCATTTTATACCTAAAATTGCGTGTGGGGGGAATTTCAAAAAATATATAAAAAATTAATACAATAATACAAAAATTTATCCTAATATTGCGTTAGTTGACCAATCATTCATCATTTTATACCTAAAATTGCGTGTGGGGGGAATTTCAAAAAAAATATAAAAAATTAATACAATAATACAAAAATTTATCCTAATATTGCGTTAGTTGACCAATCATTCATCAGTTTAAACCTAAAATTGCGTGTGGGGGACTTTCAAAAAAGATATATAAAAATTTATGAAAAAATAAAACAATAAAAACAAATATATTCTTATGTTGCGTTAATTGACCAATCATTCATCATTTTTTTCCTAAAATTGCGTGTGGGGTGATTTCAAAAAAATATATAAAAAAAAGGTAAAAAAATAAAACAATCATAAAAAAATATATCCTTATGTTGCGTTAATTGACCAATCATTCATCATTTTATACCTAACTTTGCGTGTGGGGGGACTTTCAAAAAAAATATATAAAAATTTATAAAAAAATAAAACAATAATAAAAAAATATATCCTTATGTTGAGTTAATTGACCAATCATTCATCATTTTGTACCTGAAATTGCGTGTGGGGGGACTTTCAAAAAAAGTATATAAAAATTTATTAAAAAATTAATACAATAATACAAAATATATCCTAATGTTGCGTTAGTTGACCAATCATTCATCATTTTATACCTAAAATTGCGTGTGGGGGGAATTTCAAAAAAAATATAAAAAAATATTACAATAATACAAAAATTTATCCTAACGTTGCGTTAGTTGACGAATCATTCACCATTTCATACCTAAAATTGCGTGTGGGGGGACTTTCAAAAAAAAATGCAAAAATTTATAAAAAAAATAATACAATAATACAAAAATTTATCCTAATGTTGCGTTAATTGACCAATCATTCATCATTTTATAACTAAAATTGCGTGTGGGTGGATTTTCAAAAAAAAATATAAAAAGTTATAAAAAAAATAAAACAATAAAAACAAATATATTCTTATGTTGCGTTAATTGACCAATCATTCAACATTTTTTTCCTAAAATTGCGTGTGGGGTGATTTCAAAAAAATATATAAAAAAAAGGTAAAAAAATAAAACAATCATAAAAAAATATATCCTTATGTTGCGTTAATTGACCAATCATTCATCATTTTATACCTAACTTTGCGTGTGGGGGGACTTTCAAAAAAAATATATAAAAATTTATAAAAAAATAAAACAATAATAAAAAAATATATCCTTATGTTGAGTTAATTGACCAATCATTCATCATTTTGTACCTGAAATTGCGTGTGGGGGGACTTTCAAAAAAAGTATATAAAAATTTATTAAAAAATTAATACAATAATACAAAATATATCCTAATGTTGCGTTAGTTGACCAATCATTCATCATTTTATACCTAAAATTGCGTGTGGGGGGAATTTCAAAAAAAATATAAAAAAATATTACAATAATACAAAAATTTATCCTAACGTTGCGTTAGTTGACGAATCATTCATCATTTCATACCTAAAATTGCGTGTGGGGGGACTTTCAAAAAAAATGCAAAAATTTATAAAAAAAATAATACAATAATACAAAAATTTATCCTAATGTTGCGTTAATTGACCAATCATTCATCATTTTAAACCTAAAATTGCGTGTGGGGGGACTTTCAAAAAAATGTATAAAAACTTTTAAAAAAAATAAAACAATAATAAAAATATATCCTTATGTTGCGTTAATTGACCAATCATTCATCATTTTATACATAAAATTGCGTATGGGGGGACTTTCAAAGAATATATATAAAAACTTATAAAAAAAATCATACAATAATACAAAAACATATCCTAATGTTGCGTTAATTGACCAATCATTCATCATTTTTTACCTAAAATTGCGTGTGGGGGACTTTCAAAAAAATGTATAAAAACTTTAAAAAAAAATAATACAATAGTACAAAAAGTTATCCTATTGTTGCGTTAATTGACCAATCATTCATCATTTTATACCTAAATTTGCGTGTGGGGGAATTTTCAAAAAAAATATATAAAAATTTATAAAAAAATAAAACAATAATAAAAAAATATATCCTTATGTTGAGTTAATTGACCAATCATTCATCATTTTATACCTAAAATTGCGTGTGGGGGGACTTTCAAAAAAATGTATAAAAACTTTTAAAAAAAATAATACAATAATACAAAAAGTTATCCTAATGTTGCGTTAATTGACCAATCATTCATCATTTTATACCTAAAATTGCGTGTGGGGGGACTTTCTAAAAAGTATAAAAAAAATTTATAGAAAAATAAAACAATAACAAAAAAATATATTCTTATGTTGCTTTAATTGACCAATCATTCATCATTTTATTCCCAAAATTGCGTTTGGGGGGATTTCAAAAAAAATATATAAAAATTGGTAAAAAAATAAAACAATCATAAAAAAATATATTCTTATGTTGCGTTAATTGACCAATCATTCATCATTTTATTCCTAAAATTGCGTGTGGGGTGATTTCAAAAAAAATATATAAAAAAAAAGTAAAAAATAAAACAATCTTAAAAAAATATATCCTTATGTTGCGTTATACCTGAAATTGCGTGTGGGGGGACTTTCAAAAAAAAAGTATATAAAAATTTATTAAAAAATTAATACAATAAATCAAAAATATATCCTAACGTTGCGTTAGTTGACCAATCATTCATCATTTTATACCTAAAATTGCGTGTGGGGGGACTTTTAAAAAAATGTATAAAAACTTTTTAAAAAAATAAAACAATAATAAAAATATATCCTTATGTTGCGTTAATTGACCAATCATTCATCATTTTATACATAAAATTGCGTATGGGGGGACTTTCAAAAAATATATATAAAAACTTATAAAAAAAATCATACAATAATACAAAAACATTTCCTAATGTTGCGTTAATTGACCAATCATTCATCATTTTTTACCTAAAATTGCGTGTGGGGGGACTTTCAAAAAAATGTATAAAAACTTTTTAAAAAAATAATACAATAGTACAAAAAGTTATCCTAATGTTGCGTTAATTGACCAATCATTCATCATTTTATACCTAAATTTGCGTGTGGGGGAACTTTCAAAAAAAAAATATAAAAATTTATAAAAAAATAAAACAATAATACAAAAACATATCCTAATGTTGCGTTAATTGACCAATCATTCATCATTTTTTACCTAAAATTGCGTGTGGGGGGACTTTCAAAAAAATGTATAAAAACTTTTTAAAAAATTAATACAATAGTACAAAAAATTATCCTAATGTTGCGTTAATTGACCAATCATTCATCATTTTATACCTAAATTTGCGTGTGGGGGGATTTCAAAAAAAATATATAAAAATTGGTAAAAAAAATAAAACAATAATAAAAAAATATATAAAAATTTATAGAAAAATAAAACAATAACAAAAAAATATATTCTTATGTTGCGTTAATTGACTAATCATTCATCATTTTATTCCTAAAATTGCGTTTGGGGGGATTTCAAAAAAAATATATAAAAATTGGTAAAAAAATAAAACAATCATAAAAAATTTTTTCTTATGTTGCATTAATTGACCAATCATTCATCATTTTATTCCTAAAATTGCGTGTGGGGTGATTTCAAAAAAAAATATATAAAAAAAAGGTAAAAAAATAAAACAATCATAAAAAATATATCCTTATGTTGCGTTATACCTGAAATTGCGTGTGGGGGGACTTTCAAAAAAAAAGTATATAAAAATTTATTAAAAAATTAATACAATAAAACAAAAATATATCCTAACGTTGCGTTAGTTGACCAATCATTCATCATTTTATACCTAAAATTGCGTGTGGGGGGAATTTCAAAAAAAATATAAAAAATTAATACAATAATACAAAAATTTATCCTAATGTTGCGTTAGTTGACCAATCATTCATCATTTTAAACCTAAAATTGCGTGTGGGGGCACTTTCAAAAAAGTATATAAAAATTTATTAAAAAACTAATACAATAAAACAAAAACTTATCCTAATGTTGCGTTAGTTGACCAATCATTCATCATTTTGTACCTAAAATTGCGTGTGGGGGGAATTTCAAAAAGAATATAAAAAATTAATACAATAATACAAAAATTTATCCTAATGTTGCGTTAGTTGACCAATCATTCATCATTTTAAACCTAAAATTGCGTGTGGGGGCACTTTCAAAAAAGATATATAAAAATTTATATAAAAATAAAACAATAATAAAAAAATATATCCTTATGTTGCGTTAATTGACCAATCATTCATCAATTTATACCTAACTTTGCGTGTGGGGGGACTTTCAAAAAAAAATATAAAAATTTTTAAAAAATAAAACAATAATAAAAAAATATATCCTTATGTTGAGTTAATTGACCAATCATTCATCATTTTATACCTGAAATTGCGTGTGGGGGGAATTTCAAAAAAAATATAAAAAATTAATACAATAATACAAAAATTTATCCTAATGTTGCGTTAGTTGACCAATCATTCATCATTTTATACCTTAAATTGCGTGTGGGGGAATTTCAAAAAAAATATAAAAAATTAATACAATAATACAAAAATTTATCCTAATGTTGCGTTAGTTGATCAATCATTCATCATTTTAAACCTAAAATTGCGTGTGGGGGCACTTTCAAAAAAGATATATAAAAATTTATAAAAAAATATAACAATAATAAAAAAATATATCTTTATGTTGCGTTAATTGACCAATCATTCATCAATTTATACCTAACTTTGCGTGTGGGGGGACTTTCAAAAAAATATATAAAAATTTATAAAAAATAAAACAATAATAAAAAAATATATCCTTATGTTGAGTTAATTGACCAATCATTCATCATTTTATACCTGAAATTGCGTGTGGGGGACTTTCAAAAAAAGTATATAAAAATTTATTGAAAAATTAATACAATAATACAAAAATATATCCTAATGTTGCGTTAGTTGACCAATCATTCATCATTTTATACCTAAAATTGAGTGTGGGGGGAATTTCAAAAAATATATAAAAAAATATAAAAAAAATATTACAATAATACAAAAATTTATCCTAACGTTGCGTTAGTTGACGAATCATTCATCATTTTATACCTAAAATTGCGTGTGGGGGGACTTTCAAAAAAAAAATACAAAAAATTTATAAAAAAAATAATACAATAATACAAAAATTTATCCTAATGTTGCGTTAATTGACCAATCATTCATCATTTTAAACCTAAAATTGCGTGTGGGGGGACTTTCAAAAAATATATATAAAAATTTATAAAAAAATAAAACAATAATAAAAAAATATATTCTTATGTTGCGTTAATTGACCAATCATTCATCATTTTATACCTAAAATTGCGTGTGGGGGGACTTTCAAAAAAAATATATAGAAATTTATTAAAAAAATCATACAATAATACAAAAATATATCCTAATGTTGCGTTAATTGACCAATCATTCATCATTTTTTACCTAAAATTGCGTGTGGGGGGACTTTCAAAAAAATGTATAAAAATTTTAAAAAAATTTATATCAATAATACAAAAAGTTATTCTAATGTTGCATTAATTGACCAATCATTCATCATTTTATACCTAAAATTGCGTGTGGGGTGACTTTCTAAAAAAGTATATAAAAATTTATAGAAAAATAAAACAATAACAAAAAAATATATCCTTATGTTGCGTTAATTGACCAATCATTCATCATTTTATTCCTAAAATTGCGTGTGGGGGGACTTTCAAAAATTATATATAAAAATTGGTAAAAAAAAAACAATCATAAAAAAATATATCCTTATGTTGCGTTAATTGACCAATCATTCATCATTTTATACCTAAAATTGCGTGTGGGGGGACTTTCAAAAAATATATATAAAAATTAGAAAAAAAAATAAAACAATAATAAAAAAATATATCCTTATGTTGAGTTAGTTGACCAATCATTCATCATTTTATACCTGAAATTGCGTGTGGGGGGACTTTCAAAAAAAATATATAAAAATTTATATAAAAAAAAAACAATAATAAAAAAATATATCCTTATGTTGCGTTAATTGACCAATCATTCATCATTTTATACCTAAAATTGCGTGTGGGGGGACTTTCAGAAAAAATATATAAAAATTTATAAAAAAATAATACAAAAAGACAAAAATATATCCTAATGTTGCGTTAATTGACCAATCATTCATCATTTTTTTCCTAAAAATGCGTGTGGGGGGACTTTCAAAAAAATTTATAAAAATTTTAAAAAAAAAATACAAAAATACGAAAAGTTATCCTAATGTTGCGTTAGTTGACCAATCATTCATCATTTTATACCTAAAATTGCGTGTGGGGGGACTTTCTAAAAAAGTATATAAAAATTTATTAAAAAATTAATACAATAATACAAAAATTTATCCTAATGTTGCGTTAGTTGAACAATCATTCATCATTTCATACCTAAAATTGCGTGTGGGGGGACTTTCAAAAAATATATAAAAATTTATTAAAAAAATAATACAATAATACAAAAATTTATCCTAATGTTGCGTTAATTGACCAATCATTCATCAATTTAAACCTAAAATTGCGTGTGGGGGACTTTCAAACAAAAAATATAAAAATTTATAAAAAAAACAAAACAATAATAAAAAAATATATCCTTATGTTGCGTTAATTGACCAATCATTCATCCTTTTATACCTAAAATTGCGTGTGGGGGGACTTTCAAAAAAAACTTAAAAAAACTTATAAAAAAAATAATACAATAATACAAAAATATATCCTAATGTTGCGTTAATTGACCAATCATTCATCATTTTTTACCTAAAACTGCGTGTGGGGGGACTTTCAAAAAAAGTATAAAAATTAAAAAAAAATAATACAATAATACAAAAAGTTATCCTAATGTTGCGTTAATTGACCAATCATTCATCATTTAATACCTAAAATTGCGTGTGGGGGGACTTTCTATAAAAGTATATAAAAATTTATTAAAAATTAATACAATAATACAAAAATATATCCTAATGTTGCTTTAATTGACCAATCATTCATCCTTTTATACCTAAAATTGCGTGTGGGGGGACTTTCAAAAAAATATAAAAAAATTTATTAAAAAAAAAACAATAATACAAAAATATATCCTAACATTGCGTTAATTGACCAATCATTCATCATTTTATACCTAAAATTGCGTGTGGGGGGACTTTAAAAAAATTATATAAAAATTTATTAAAAAAATAATACAATAATACAAAAATATATCCTAATGTTGCGTTAGTGGACCAATCCTTCATCATTTTATACCTAAAATTGCGTGTGGGGGGACTTTCAAAAAAAGTATATAAAAATATATAAAAAAATAATACAATAATACAAAAATATATCCTAATGTTGCGTTAATTGACCAATCATTCATCCTTTTATACCTAAAATTGCGTCTGGGGGGACTTTCAAAAAAATATAAAAAAATTTATTAACCAAAAAAAACAATAATACAAAAATATATCCTAACATTGCGTTAATTGACCAATCATTCATCATTTTATACCTAAAATTGCGTGTGGGGGGACTTTAAAAAAATTATATAAAAATTTATTAAAAAAATAATACAATAATACAAAAATATATCCTAATGTTGCGTTAGTGGACCAATCCTTCATCATTTTATACCTAAAATTGCGTGTGGGGGGACTTTCAAAAAAATTATATAAAAATTTATTAAAAAAATAATACAATAATACAAAAATATATCCTAATGTTGCGTTAGTTGACCAATCCTTCATCATTTTATACCTAAAATTGCGTGTGGGGGGACTTTCAAAAAATATATAAAAATTTGTTAATAAATAATACAATAATACAAAAATATATCCTAATAATGCGTTAATTGACCAATCATTCATCATTTTATACCTAAAATTGCGTGTGGGGGGACTTTAAAAAAATTATATAAAAATTTATTAAAAAAATAATACAATAATACAAAAATATATCCTAATGTTGCGTTAGTGGACCAATCCTTCATCATTTTATACCTAAAATTGCGTGTGGGGGGACTTTCAAAAAAAGTATATAAAAATTTATTAAAAAAATAATACAATAATACAAAAATATATCCTAATGTTGCGTTAGTTGACCAATCCTTCATCATTTTATACCTAAAATTGCGTGTGGGGGGACTTTCAAAAAATATATAAAAATTTGTTAATAAATAATACAATAATACAAAAATATATCCTAATGTTGCGTTAATTGACCAATCATTCATCATTTTATACCTAAAATTGCGTGTGGGGGGACTTTCAAAAAAGTATATAAAAATTTATTAAAAAATTAATACAATAATACAAAAATATATCCTAACATTGCGTTAATTGACCAATCATTCATCATTTTATACCTAAAATTGCGTGTGGGGGGACTTTCAAAAAAGTATATAAAAATTTATTAAAAAATTAATACAATAATACAAACATATATCCTAATGTTGCGTTAGTTGACCAATCCTTCATCATTTTATACCTAAAATTGCGTGTGGGGGGACTTTCAAAAAAATATATAAAAATTTATTAAAAAAATAAGACAATAATACAAAAATTTATCCTAATGTTGCGTTAATTGACCAATCATTCATCGTTTTATACCTAAATTTGCGTGTGGGGGGACTTTCCCAAAGCATATACAAAAATATATAATAAAAATAATACAATAACACAAAAAAATATCCTAATGTTGCGTTAATTGACCAATCATTCATCATTTTATACCTAAAATTGCGTGTGGGGGGACTTTCAAAAAAATATATAAAAATTTATTAAAAAAATAATACATTAATACAAAAATATATCCTAATGTTGCGTTAATTTACCAATCATTCATCATTTTATACCTAAAATTGCGTGTGGGTGACTTTCAAAAAAAATATAAAAGTTTATAAAAAATCATACAATAATACAAAAATATATCCTAACATTGCGTTAATTGACCAATCATTCATCATTTTATACCTAAAATTGCGTGTGGGGGGACTTTCAAAAAATATATATAAAAATTTTTAAAAAAATAATACAATAATACAAAAATATATCCTAATGTTGCGTTAATTGACCAGTCGTTCATCATTTTATACCTAAAATTGCGTGTGGGGGGACCATCAAAAAATATAAAAATTTATTAAAAAAATACAATAATACAAAAGTATATCTTAATGTTGCGTTAATTGACCAATCATTCATCATTTTATATCTAAAAATGCGTGTGAGGGGACTTTCAAAAAAAATATAAAAATATATAAAAAAATAATACAATAATACAAAAATATATCCTAATGTTGCGTTAATTGACCAGTCATTCATCATTTTATACCTAAAATTGCGTGTGGGGGGACCATCAAAAAATATAAAAATTTATTAAAAAAATACAATAATACAAAAATATATCTTAATGTTGCGTTAATTGACCAATCATTCATCATTTTATACCTAAAATTGCGTGTGGGGGGACTTTCAAAAAATATATATAAAAATTTTTAAAAAATTAATACAATAATACAAAAATATATCCTAATGTTGCGTTAATTGACCAGTCATTCATCATTTTATACCTAAAATTGCGTGTGGGGGGACCATCAAAAAAATATAAAAATTTATTAAAAAAATACAATAATACAAAAATATATCTTAATGTTGCGTTAATTGACCAATCATTCATCATTTTATATCTAAAAATGCGTGTAAGGGGACTTTCAAAAAAAATATAAAAATATATAAAAAAATAATACAATAATACAAAAATATATCCTAATGTTGCGTTAATTGACCAGTCATTCATCATTTTATACCTAAAATTGCGTGTGGGGGGACCATCAAAAAAATATAAAAATTTATTAAAAAAATACAATAATACAAAAATATATCCTAATGTTGCGTTAATTGACCAGTCATTCATCATTTTATACCTAAAATTGCGTGTGGGGGACCATCAAAAAAATATAAAAATTTATTAAAAAAATACAATAATACAAAAATATATCCTAATGTTGCGTTAATTGACCAGTCATTCATCATTTTATACCTAAAATTGCGTGTGGGGGGACCATCAAAAAAATATAAAAAATTATTAAAAAAATACAATAATACAAAAATATATCTTAATGTTGCGTTAATTGACCAATCATTCATCATTTTATATCTAAAAATGCGTGTGAGGGGACTTTCAAAAAAAATATAAAAATATATAAAAAAATAATACAATAATACAAAAATATATCCTAATGTTGCGTTAATTGACCAGTCATTCATCATTTTATACCTAAAATTGCGTGTGGGGGGACCATCAAAAAAATATAAAAATTTATTAAAAAAATACAATAATACAAAAATATATCCTAATGTTGCGTTAATTGACCAGTCATTCATCATTTTATACCTAAAATTGCGTGTGGGGGGACCATCAAAAAAATACAAAAATTTATTAAATAAATACAATAATACAAAAATATATCTTAATGTTGCGTTAATTGACCAATCATTCATCATTTTATATCTAAAAATGCGTGTGAGGGGACTTTCAAAAAAAATATAAAGATATATAAAAAAATAATACAATAATACAAAAATATATCCTAATGTTGCGTTAATTGACCAGTCATTCATCATTTTATACCTAAAATTGCGTGTGGGGGGACCATCAAAAAAATATAAAAATTTATTAAAAAAATACAATAATACAAAAATATATCTTAATGTTGCGTTAATTGACCAATCATTCATCATTTTATACCTAAAATTGCGTGTGGGGGGACTTTCAAAAAAATATATAAAAAAAATTTATCGCATACTTGAATTTCTTGTTTGATAGATACATCCATGCATAATCTAGCATTCGATATCGAAATAGGATAATATTGTTTTTGTTTAATATAATTTTTTTTCCAAATCAAGCCTCTCACAAAAGTATTTCTAGGGCTCCTATGATCCTGCATTTTGTATCAACTTCATCACAGAAGTTGGTTTTGGTACGGGACCCATGAATGAATATCTGATGGGTCCTTTGCGACCTCACTACGGACTGGCTTTCCCATCCGCCCCTGGAGTCGTTCCAAGAATATTCCCGTATGAGAACCCGGAGAACGAGCTCACGTTCCACTGGTTCGATAATTCTTTCTCCAAATAGTTTGCATGAAAAATGCTTAAATTCGCTGAAAAAAAATTTGGTGCGCAATCAAACAAAACTTCCTAAAATTCATATTTTCTTAATGAAAATACTAACTTTAAGAACTTTATTCTCTTTAAGAACTTTTTTCTCACCTGAAAGCTTACATCTTGCTGTTTTAATAGCTTTTTAATTATGATCAATTAGTCATTAATTGAAAACTACATCAACCACACTGTGAAAAAACCTGCCATGAAAATGTGAACAACAATTCGCAAAAAAAAATACTCAGGGAAACGTTAAATTAACACGAAGTTCAACATCACTTTCATGTAGACTTTCTCCCTTCCCGGATCGAAGTCTGGACAAAATAATCCATAGTCTAGACAGGATTTTATAATGGACGGTGTAATTTAGTTATTTCATAATTTTTGCCCTTGTTCTGTTTTCAAACTTTACAGTGCCCATAGAGGTCAAAAAGTATTCAAAAATGCAAAGAACCATCCAGCTCAATTACAGCAATCAATTGAATGTTTTGAAATTAACTTGTCGCTTATTTGTATGAGATTATATGTACAGATTACATCCAGAAAAAACTGTCTGTTGCGTTTGCGTTTGAACTGCCTCGCCAATCAATCAGCCCGGCAGTACTAAAGAAAAAAAATCCTGGTTTCAGTCCACTACAAATACTAGCTATCGGCCTCTTTTACTCGTATGTTAGTACCAAAATTCGAAAAAAAATTGATGCTGAAATATTTATGCTTGGGTTGGTTGTTTCATCTGACTGGTATTGTTTTTTCAATTAATCGTTTCTGATGGAATGATTTTTTACAATAACCTACTTTTGTGTCTATACTAATACAAATTCTTTTTCAAGAAGGGAACAGACTAGATTATTTTTTTAAACAAAAATCAAAACAAAAACAATAGAAAAAATACCATCTTGGAAGAAAAAAAACCCGAAATTGCCAGTTAGCTGCCTATTGAGTGGTGTCTTCTTGAACAAACAACAAAGAATACAATTGAATTTCCGATTACCAAAATTTTTTTATTAAAAATTTTTTATCACAGTATCGCAAAGAAATTAGATCACATATGCAATGCAGAACTGAATTTAATTTACTACTTTGACAATTCAATAAGTCCTCAATTTTTTTTCTCTAATACATAGAAATGATTAAAAACGAATGGACCCTATTTTTGAGGTATTTTATTTGTGGCGCGCCATGTTTTTCTGTTACATAATCTGAATTTACGTTTGTTATTTGAAAATGAATCAAAATTTTCTTGATTGCTGATTATTTCAGTTATTAGTAAGCATGGGTGCTGCCTACTTATGATTTTAGTCCTTAACTTGATTATATGCAACTCCTTAATGTGACAGAACTTAAATTATCTGTTAGCTTGCGCTTTCGGACACTGACTGTTTTTCGCAAATTGAATTTGGTTTTTGCATCGGTTTCATATATCAATACATCATATTGAAATTTTATTTGAATATAAGTTTTATAAACGATTAGATGTTGGTCTTCAGCAAATACTTGTTGCAATTGGTATATAGTGGACGCATTTCGAAATTTTATTCTTGAAAGTTTTTAGAAAATGCAGCTTGAAACTCAATTGATCAACCAGATAGAGGCCAAGATTTTTTTGGGGACGTTTCTACAATTGAGTTATACAATCTTTTCGGTACCATCATTTTGGTTGATTTTGGTCCACTTTTTAGATTTATTATTTTATTGTTATATTGGTTTGTTAAGTTGTTTGTCTGAAAAATTTTAAATCCTTGAGCTCAAAACTAAAAAAAAAATATTTCATCTCTATAGAAATTTTAGTTAAATTATAGGGCTTTGCAATTAACATTGCCTGTAGGAAGATTTATAATTAAATGAAGTTTTTAAGTTTTGTTGTATACTTTTTTAAACCAAAAACTGATACGAGAAGAGAAGTCTGAACAATCAGGGTCCGCCTTAAGTCGCCTTTTTAAAGCAAAAACACACTTTAAAAACCCTCCTTCCACTCCTATTTCAGATGGAGGGAAAGTTTGTTGAAAAGCACGAAATTCTTATAAGCTTAACCGTTGAAATAATACTATTTTTCAGGGGTTTAATTTGTTTACTAGGTACCAGGGGGCAGATCTGGGATTTTCTCGAGGCATCGAGGGGCTTTTCTTAGGTCGACCAAATTGGTTTTCTGAGCTCTCCCAAAAAAAAACCTGCTGTGACTAAATTTTTAAAGCACTTTTCAAAAGCATTTTTAGAAAGGAAAATTGTACCGAAAAATTGCGTTTTTTCGGCATGCGCTTCCCCTTAAAAACTAGTAAAAATCTGAAAGTATTTGGAAAATTTTAGGCTCCGTCACCCAAAAATGGATATCTCCTAATAGTACAAAGGGTCACCAGGGGGTCGAATACCTGAGGGAAAAGGTGTCCGCAACCATGCCCCCCCTTCCATACACCCGCCACCCGCTCCCCCGCACCCTAAATTTGCTACTGCTAGATACCATAGTGGAAAAGTGGGGGGCAATAACAGTGGAAAAGTGGGGGGCAATCTCTAATAATTCTAGGTTCAAACACAAAATCATGTGTGTGAGTCAGCCCTGGATCTGCAATGGGGGTCAAAGGTCAAACGGGTCTGATAGAGGTAATGACGACTTAAATGATGCTCTCGGCGGGCTGAACCTAAACAACGAACTGAGAAAGCGGAGAAGATTGAACAGCTACAAAATACGACACAAGTTCAAAAGATACAATTATAAAAACTATAACTTCTGTCAAGATTGACATAATAAGTTATTATTTGGACTTCAAAATGTGATTTGGAAATGAGGTTGAGTTCCAATTCTATGCAAAATCTACTTGATAATTGAATTGGAAAAAAAAAACAATATAAGAGATAGAAAAGCAAACAATCGAAATCCAAAAAAAAAGCATAAACCTCATCAAAAAACAATACCACATCACCCTTTTATGAAAAAACTTTTCAGTTGGCTGGTCAATTCAGTTGATTTAAGGAAATTAAAGTTATGCTAAAAAGTTTCCCACTTTGGTCTCTGGTATTGATGAATCAAATTGGGATGTAAATTTTTGGTCCAAAACATTACTTAAGTTGTAGGTAATAAACTTCTGGAATTTTGATTGGCTCAAAAATTTCAAGTTTTGTTTTGGTTAGATTCAGAAACCAATTGTTTTTCATCGGTAAATTGCTAAATTCAATGAAAAAACACAAAATGCTGGAAAAAGCACGGGGAGAAACTTGATTCTAAGCAGAAAATTATAGTGCTGAATTAAAAAAAAAAGTGAGGTAAAACAAATTTTTCAAATTCTTAGTTTATCTCAAATTGGTTTAATTTTGGATAAAGATGGCAAAAAAATACACCCTTAAAACGGTTCAGTTCTTTTGCTTCAAAATTAGCTAGGGAAACAGGGTCAATTCTTCAAAAATAACTACAATTGCACCTGTTTACCTTTAATTTTGAACCAATTGAATTGACCTGTTTAAAGTGTGTAATTTGGTTTGAAACTTCGTAAAGTGAGTTTCATCATAAAAATTCTGACATAGTTCATTTTTTCCGTTTTTTTAAAAAGCATTATAGGAGCTTGATCAAAACAATCCAATTTATCAGAAGAATTTTGCTGCCCATTGCAAAAAATGAATGAATAACCTAAATACTAGGGAAAAGAGAGGGGAATTTAAAAAATATGTCGTGGAAACACCTTGTGTTCTGCTCAAAAAATCAATCACGCTGTATCAATTTATTTGTTAGGCAATTTCTTAGGATCATTTTTCCATAAAATGCGAAAAATGTTTGTTATTACCTTTTTGTTATTTCTGTAAAAAGCATCAAAATTTAAACACAAAATTTCTTAGTAAGGCTGAAACTTTTCCGTTTCAAGTTGAAAATGTATTTGTTACAGCCCTTGTTCTACAGAAATTTCGAATTTAAATCAAACTGCGAAATAGTCTATTTTGTCTGTAATTATAAGGAGCAGACAACTACTCTCTTTTGTAGATAATATTGACCTCAGCCAAGTTTGAATATTCGTTCCTTCTTTTTTTCTTGGCGAATTCATGTATTTTTTTTTAAATAAACAAGTTCTTGCACCTCTATAAGACACAATTTGATCTTCAGACAAAATTCGATTTTTTAACTAGTCACACCAATTTTGACAGAATTTTTTAAATATCATAAAGTATTGTTGTCCTGCGCTTAAATTTGAACATATATTTCATCTGTGAACAATTTTTGTAAAGCTATAGGCGTTTAAAGATAGTCTTTTTGGCCAATTTGGGACAATTAACGCGCGATATAAATCATGCTATTAACGCTTGAGTAGACATTTAATCCGTTTTAGAAATCGTTCCAAATTAGTTGAGGTAAGCTGATTTGTCATAGTTGATGTGTTACTGGGAGCAAAATCTATCGTTTCGTACTCTATATGGCGCGTGGGGTGATAATTTTCACAAAAAAGTGTTATGTTATTAATGCTCCATAGACCTGAAAAGGCAGTCTAAACATTCAGGGTTTTGCCTTGATACCGGTAGTTTTGCCTTGTTTGAGTTTTCAAAATGGACACTTTTCAAACTGGAAAAAATTCCGTTTATAGAGAAAGCGTTTCCACCCACACATCGCCCCATTTAATTTTTTATCTTTACAAAATTCATTATTTCATGAAACTTTTTTCCCGTGTTGCAAAACTGGTATTTTGTTTTCTCTGATATTTTGTTTCCAAAATCACTTCGAGGTAAATATTGAAATAATTCAAAATACTGTTTTTGCAAATCATGTTAACAGGTGCTCTTCTTGCTCACTTTACCTGTTTGACCAAACGAAAAGAACTCAAGATGATGATTCGAAAAACAACAGAGCGTACAAGAATGATCAGAAAACTCGAACAAGCAATGATGGTCTATCCCGGATTCTTTTATAAAAAATGAAGGGTTGTGCTTTATTTTGTGAGCTTAAAAGAAACAATCCCATTCTCCAGGTTGTTGAGCAGATATCTAAAAGTGCAAAATTTATGCGTTTTTGAAAAAAGAGTCCTGCAAATAATCAGTGTTCTCTATTAAGAAAATCTTTTAAAAAATGACTGGAGTTGTCAATCAATTACTTTTAGAGAAATCTTACACCATATTCATTGCTTTTCAATACTTGGAAAGACTGTCAATACTGGAGAAACGCTTCATTTTCATTAAAGTTTCTCTCATTTCAAATCTCAAAGAATCATGCACATGAAACACAACAAAACTACTACCACATTTTTGAGCTTTTTTTTCTCAAAAAGTTTGGGTAAATACGTTACGCTTGTGACGCACATGCCTCATGGATCCAATTATAGTAACCAAATTTTTAAGAGCGAATACTAGAGACTCCCATTCAAACTAGTTATTGTTTTTTCCAGTTTTTTAGAGAATTTTTGTTCCGACTTTTGTAACGAAAGTAACGGAATATTTGTGCTCGTGGTGGTTTTTTTCTTCAGACAAATTTCGATTTTTGACTAACCATTTTTAAGGGATTTCCTTAAAATATTCTTCGAAAGGTATTGTTGTCTTGAGCTTAATTTTGAAAAGATATTTCACCTGTGATCATTTTTTGTAAGGTTATGGGGGTTTAAAGATTGCCATTTATGCTAACTTGGGACAATTTACGCGCAATGTTTTTCGCGCTATTAACGCGTGAGCGGAGATTTAATCCGTCTTAGAAATCGTTTCAAACTGGTTGTTGAAGGTAGCTTATTTTCCATTATTAAACTGCTACTGAACGCGAAATCTATCACCGTGTACTTTATATGGCTTGTAGAGAGATATTTTTCACAAAAAATCTCAAATTTAAATTGGTTTTCATTTTATTATATTACATCTAATTTTCCCATCTTACTACTGCTCCATATAACCTTCAAAGGCAGTCGGAACATTCAAGACTTCGCCCTGATACGAGCAGTTTTGTTTGTATATATTGAAGCGAGCGTACATCCACGACCACAACTTTTCTTCCTTCTGAGGTCTTCTCAAGGTAAGAGTCTTCCCAGATTGACCAAGTTAAGATCTTTCACGCCATCCTTTAATTCGTATTAAATTTGCAAAACGCGGAATGTTAAATCAATTCTGATCGGCTGGAAAATCCTTATTTAGAGCCACGTTATCATATCTCCCCCGAACGGCTTTTTTTGGGGGGAGGAGAGTGTTAATTTGGTCCCAAAACTCTTATTTCTCGTGGTTTTTGTTCGTCAGCTGTAATCTTTGAACCAGTTCTAACGTTTCTGCGCAGATTTTTCTCAATATCCTCCATTAAAAATGCTCAAAATTTTCCAATTAAAAAATGGACTAGACGTTTATATTCAAGATAGCGTTTTACTTAGAACTGCTTTTGTAGCAGTCTTTAACTTTAATTTGTAAGTTCGTTTAAAACAAGTAATCGCTTTTTTTCTGATGTTATAAGTTCTTGAGTAGGTTTGTACGACAATAATACTTGTGGCAAACAGCAACCAGTATCGTTGTTGCCCTAATACAAGAAACATTGCATGATAAAGTAATATAATCAGCGGAACAGAACTTTTGTTTTTTAATATTTGCATAGAACGATCTTAATTGAAACGCAGTTCGGTACAAAAAAATTTAAAAAGCGATTAAACTACTGTTAAAGACGCAAGTTACTTGAATTTAAAACTCTATATTTTGCCCTTTTAGTTGTGGTGGTATAGTTTTCATCAGATCAGGAAAAAAATATCGATTCTTAGTAATTTTTTTCTGGTTTTTCAAACTTCAAAGTTGCGCAAAATCATTTTCATTTGACTTTTTATAACTCGAAAAGAAAGAGCTTATACGTTTCTAGAGAATTATAACTTTTATTGAAACATTAGCGCTATTAAATATGACTTGCATTTTTCAAAATTGCTTTCACTGATTAAAAATTTTTCGTGAATTGAATTCAATCGATGCAGTATATTGGGGTTTAATTTATGCCATCACAAAACTCGACCGTGCTTAAAGTAACCGCACCAAGTAAACCGAGCAAAGATTTCTATATTACACCAAAAATAATTTTGCAAAATACACCAGAAAAACTTAGGAGTGAAAAATCATTAACGTCAATTTCTATCCTTTCATCGAGCTGCAAAAAGAGTCCTTTTTAAAGCAATTAGAAAAAAAATTCAAGCAGCACAAAAGAACAAAGATTGTCGGTAACTGTGCGAGTAGCCCAGAATGTAACGACGATAGTAGAAAAAAAATACAATTTATTTTCAAAGTTGTTTCGTTTAAAAGGATCAGAACAAAAAACTAGCGATTAGGCATATTCGACAACCAAGATGAAATAAACAAATTGCGCAGTAATTTTTATAGCAATATAAGTCGAAAATTTTACAAACTCAGAAAAACTTCAAAAATTGTATTCGTTTTTTGCAGTCTTTTGAATTTTTGAAGCTTTTGATTCCAAAAAGGCGCTTAAAAAGCAAATGACTAACATTACTTGATTAAAATCAACTTTTCACGGCCTAAATTAAGCTACTTTAAGCTGATAACTTATTAATATCAGCAATTGTATGCTTGCTCGCTTGCTTTATTCGCTCGAATAAATTTACTTTTTTTAAATATCGTTCGAATCACGACTGGAAGAACTATAGTATTATTTATCACTTTACTCATTTTGATGATTATTTGTGGTTGTGGTGCCTGACTTTGTTTGGAAAGCAATAAAAATAAAACACTCCCGAATACAAACTTTCCACTTTTTTCAAACAATCGGATTAACAACATCAACAACATTAAGCAAAAACAATTAGAAAATAGTACTAAGACAGTTAGAAAACCACTGAACATAGATTAAATAAACATCGGCAAAATGTAAATAAACAGGTTCTGGAATGTGTTTTTGATAAATTTTCTAAGCTGTAAAAATTTGTGCAGGCATGTTTCTTTTGCAAAAACTTTTTGTAGTCAGTATAAATATTTTTGCGGAATTTTTGAAACCGTAATATAATGTTGAAATTTGACTTGTTTTCGTTTTGACATTGGTATATTTTTTGTCATTAAAAAAGTCAGAGTACTTTTGACAGCTTTCAAAAACACCGCCAAATTAAAATTAAACAGATTCTGAACTCTGGTAGTGGAATGTGTCTTGATAACTTTTCTAAACCTAAAATCCAATTACTGGGTAAGGTTTGAAACTGAGGTACTGGAGAAAAGACAATAAGTAGTTTTCTGTTGGAAGTCTTCGGTGTAAGTTTTTTTAAACTTAAATTTAACAAGTGCATAAAATAGCATTTATGATATATTACCGGAGGCCAGTCAAAAGAAACTGACCCACGAACATAACCAGTCTAAAAGCAAAAGCAAAAACAAACATCTGGCGGATCATTAAAAAATTATTTTGCAGCTGTAAATTTATCCGTTCAATATCGCAAATAATTTTTTTACAAACACTTTTTCCCTTTTCTAGCGCACTCTTTGTCGCAAGAGAAGACTCATTTTTATAGAAAACCTTCAGCAAAACATTTTTTTTTTGATTTCGGAAACCAAACCACCAAGCTTGAACTGGGCTTGAACTAATAATAAGTGCTTCAGAGAACTTGCATTCACTCCAAACACTTAATAGGTTGAAATAAGTTTTTTAAATACGACTTCATTTAATTAGTTGATAAAGCTCCTGAACCATTCTACTCAGCGTGTGTCCTCCTCAGTAGCCAGTTAGTTAAATCTTCGAACACATTGATGTTTAAAAAATTAGGATATACAAATTAATCTATCAAGCCACGTTACATTACAAAACGATTTCAAAGGGTTTCATTTTCGTGAGTGTAACTTTTTGTGGTCATAAAACGTGAAAATTTACGATTTTTTTATTTTACAAATTTTGAGAGTCGGAATTATTTTTTTTGCATCATATAAAACCAGATTAAACTTCTCTCTACGCTAGGTGGAAAATTCAGTATATCTGCTCAAAAAAATAAATGTGAGTTTTGCCATATTGTGAAAACTTGTTTGAGCTATTTCCTGTATTTTTCAATATTTTCTTTTTAATATTTATGCAAATAACGCATTTTTTACACTCAAAGATCAAAAGTTAAGCCAAAATTACGTTTTTTTGGCAAAAGCGCATGATTATTTAAATGAGCCGGCGTTTTAGAACAAAGCCTAGATGAAAGCTTGACTCCTAGAAATTGATTTTGATATAGTGAATATAAATCAACATACATTGACCGAAGTTATTTTCAAACCGGAATGGTCGAGCGATGTCCCTTTTGTCTTTTTAGGCTAAACTATGCCCAAATACGAACTAATTGGTCGAGTATTGCCTGCCTTCAATCGTTCTGGTTAAAACTGAATTTGGTTAGAGCTAAATTATAAGTTTTGTTTGGATGGGAAACAAATAGCCTCCAAACCAAGCTGTTTTTTAACAAAGTATTTCACTTCTGCATGATTTAGTGTTTCATATTGACAACCAAAAGTTCAACTCAGCAATTTACTTTCAATAAGAAAATTCTAAAATTACCCATGTAACTCTGTAGGAACCCTTAGGTGTCATTTTTAAAATTCTATCATGCCAATACTTTGCTGGGAGCAATTTGTCGAAATTGAGTGTTGTTCAATGTAACACTCTGCAAACGTCTGTAATTGACTAGAAATTCCTTTTCATTTTTTATGACGTAAAGTTTTAATGACTAATATTCGAACCTGCTTGGCTCATGGTTCCATAGTTTTTGACCAATTATTTGACGATGTTCAATCCATAACTTGAACCCATTCAGTCCATGATTTGACTAATGTGTGCCTTTGTTTCGACAAAAAATTTCGTTCAATTTTCTCCGAGCGAGTAACGAATATTGTTCAACTATTTTGGTCAAATCACTTCGAAACTTATGCAACTTCCTACCCGAGGAAAGCACTCTTCGAAAAAAATTTTATAAGGCAGCAACAAGTTTTAAAGGTGAGTCTTATGTAGGTCTTCCGCTGAAGTGCTCATAGCTCGAAACGTAATTATTCAACGATTGTACAATAGTGAAGCTATTTCAATTGTATTTCGGATATAAAATCTAATTCAAGCGTGTTTTTTTTTATCCCAAAATGTATTTCAAAACTTTTTTCCAAAATGTATTTCAAAAGTGGATTATAAAAATTCAATATACTTTTGCTGACTTTTTGTGCTCAGGGAAGAGTGATTTTATTTCTAATTCCTCTGATTGAAGATTTAGACAACTGGGAAGATTTAAGGATTATGCTGGTTTTTCTCCCGCAATTAATTTCATTAAAAAACTCACAAAAAAACCGAGTGTATTATCGTAGTGAATGTTTATTGGTATTGTAATTTGGACTCTAAAAATTAAAAAATTCTTCAAAAAAGTGTCCAGAAAAACTGACTGATCAACATAAATTGTTAACTAAAAGCGCTTTTTGATCTATTTTTTTTCGTTTAGCCTTTGTGTGAAAAAGTTTATTCATTTCAAAAACTACGAAACATCTTAATGAAATCTAAAATCAATAGGAGTTGTTTTCATTTTGATGAAGCAAAACAGCGTTTCTTTTATTTTTATACAAGTTTTAAAGCGCTAACTTGTGTTTTTTGCGAGTGCTTTTAATATGCTTCCAACATACAATTTATGATAACTTGCGTTAGCCATTTCATTTTTAGGCACGTAAGTAAAATTAGACATTCGTTTTCAATTTAAAAAGAATTTCTAAGTCTTCTCAGGTATTCTTTGTCAAAAGAAAAACTCAATTCAACTAGTTTTTTCTTGCTTTCAAGGCTTCTCAGCTATATCACCTATTTTCATATCTACGAAAAAAGAAGCCTTTTCGAATTTTTTTTGGAAATCTTGGTTTCTCTTTTTTTTGTTTCATTTTTGCAATAGTTATTGTTACTCATGTGGTTTGCATCATAACTGGTTGGTTATAATTAAAACACAAATAGCAGTAATAATACATTATAATAATATTATGACAGCTAGTATAGATCTTCCTCCTCGCCTCCGACAGCCTCGCAATCGGCACTATCGACTCCAACTTCCTCGTAGTCCTTTTCCAGTGCGGCCAGATCCTCTCTTGCCTCACAAAACTCGCCCTCTTCCATACCCTCCCCGACATACCAGTGGACAAAAGCTCTTTTAGCATACATCAAGTCGAACTTGTAGTCGAGACGAGCCCACGCTTCGGCGATGGCAGTCGTGTTGCTGAGCATGCACACTGAACGATTGATTTTAGCCAGGTCTGCTCCGGGAACAGTAGTCGGGGGCTGGTAGTTGATGCCAATTTTGAACCCTGTTGGACACCAATCGACGAATTGGATCGATCTGAAAAAGAAGATGAATTTAAAAGGTTTATCAAGTTAATCAAGTTTATCACCATTAACTAATTGATTTTACCTTTTTAAAACACTAAAGACTGCTGCGTGTAGGATTTCTGCCTGTATTATAAACTTCTGATGCTATGGTATAAAAAAATGGCCGTTTTGGGGTTAAGTTTTCTTCTTCCACGCCAAAATTTCGAAATTTCAAAATTTCAAAATTTTTCCTAATATTTTTCAGTATAAAGAAATATTCTTGTAGACAGTAATGAATCATGAAAGTTGCTCAAACTGAAGAACTCTTGGGAAATTTTGCGAAGAACTCTTTGAAACATTCTGCATTCATATCTGTAAAATCTAAGCAGCCACTATTTAAATGTTGCTTAGTGTTAGCAAAAACTAATTTAGCATGCTACTCAAGGTACCTTTTGGTCTTGATTTGGGCGATTGCAGCATTCACGTCTTTAGGCACCACGTCTCCTCTGTATAACATGCAGCACGCCATGTACTTCCCCCTTCTAGGATCACACTTGACCATCTGGTTAAAAGGCTCAAAACACGCGTTAGTAATCTCCTGCACATTCAGTTGCTCGTGGAACGCCTTCTCGGCTGAAATAATAGGCGCGAACGTCGCCAGAGGGAAGTGGATCCTCGGGTAGGGTACCAAGTTCGTCTGGAACTCAGTCAAGTCGACGTTCAAGGCACCGTCGAACCGCAACGAAGCGGTGATTGAGGAGACCACTTGAGATATGAGTCGGTTCAAGTTGATATACGACGGGCGTTCGATTCCCAGATTGCGCTTGCATATATCATAAATGGCCTCGTTGTCAACCATGAAGGCGCAGTCTGAGTGCTCAAGAGTCGTGTGCGTCGTCAAGATGGAGTTGTATGGTTCCACGACTGCTGTCGCGACTTGAGGCGCTGGATAGACAGCGAACTCAAGTTTCGACTTTTTTCCATAATCCACCGAGAGTCGCTCCATGAGAAGCGAAGTGAATCCGGACCCGGTTCCGCCTCCGAAGGAGTGGAATAGCAGGAACCCTTGGAGTCCGGTGCAGTTCTCGGTAAGTTTTCGGATCTTGTCGAGGACGGGGTCAAGGTGTTCCTTGCCGACGGTGTAGTGTCCTCGGGCGTAGTTGTTGGCGGCGTCTTCCTTCCCGGTGAGCAGTTGTTCCGGGTGGAACAGTTGCCGGTAGTGTCCAGTTCGGATCTCGTCTAAAAAAAATAAAATCGATGAAAAATGAAATCCATCTCTACTTTTATCGTGAAAACTTCTAGAACTTTATTATCGATTTGACCAAAAAAGTAAAATATTGATTCAATGAAACAAAAATAATTCGCCGGTTTAACGCAGTATTGAACACATCTCAAAAGATTGACTTGGACAATCATCAAAGCAATGCCTCATACCTTTTTCGTTTCCTTGTAGTTAAACTTTTTATAAATTTGTCCGTATGCTCTTCTGCTGGAAGCAAATTAAGGCAATAATAAAACTGAATTAAATAAAACCCAGCCCAGAAAAATAACCAAAAAAAACTGCATGTAGTTCTTAAGCAGGGGCACAACAGCGGTTCGCCGTAATGAGCTGTACAGCTCGCATGTTGTTCCTTTCCCTCGTGGATAAATGGGTTTAAAAAATTACATACCAATGACGGTAGTCTCTAGGTCGACGAATATGGCCCTGGGCACGTGCTTGCCCCCTCCTGTCTCGCTGAAGAAGGTGGAGAATGAGTCATCCACACTTCCCCCCTTGCCAGCGATTGGACTGGTTGCCATCCCATCCTCACCCCCACCCATATATCTACCAAACAGCATCATGTTTACTTTCAAAATGAAAAAATAATCCAAAGGAAGTAACCTCGATTTCAACATTGTAAGAATTCCTGATATATATTTTTAGTTTTTACTCCTTCAGGTTTTTACTTTCGTTTTTGATACTATACCTTTTAAACCATTGCTGAGCTCTAAATCACTCGTTTTGACCAACTTATAAGTTGCAACACTCATACGGAATGAAAATGAAAGCGAATCGCTGAAAACTAGCTAAATTTTTTATAATAATTAAACAAATATAAGAAAAATTTGAAAGATGCCACTTATTAACGCTTTTGAAGCAAACTTGATAGCATTTAACGAATTTGAATTTCGTGCATTTATTTTTTGATTAGCTTTCAAAGTTAGAATGAAATTTAATTCTGAAATTAGCCGGTAATTAGAAGAGCAAATTTATTTTGATGAGGGCTTATTGCTTACTTTTATTATAACGCGAGACCAAAAAAGGCAAAGTTTTTCCGGGGCAGCGGTTGAAACATTGTAAAAAATACGTTTTTGAAATAAACTAGTTGAAACATAAGCCAGTTTTTAGGATGTCATTGCTCAAAACGCATGTTTTTGACTAAAAGTCAAATGGGTCCATCAAAAGGGTCCATTTTTTGGTTATATTTTAACATCCATTTTTTTGCTATCGTAGCAGCTGTGAGGGTTGAGTGCACGCTAAATGAACCCAATTTTTGAAGTCAAAATCTGCCAAACGTCTTTTTGTCTGTAAAACATTTGATCAAAACAAGATTTGGGAAAAATCACAAAATTAAATAGCTCGACCGAAAAAAGGCGACAAAACTTCCATTTTAAAAAAAATTTTGCGCACCTCAAGCATATTTCAAATCCATCCTTGTATCTCAAAATATACTTCAAGTAAAGTTTTAAAAATTGCGTTCTTCAGTACGAATGAAATAATCTTAGTTACCCTATATTAGCTGTGAAAAGATTGAAAAAAGAATGAAACTAAAAACGCAGCTTGACATCGAAGCTGTTGTATTTTGTCGCAAGTTTTTCCGTCCTAAAATCAACAACTTTGAAGTGTGTCTACCAAAACATCATTTTTTTCATGGAAAAAATAACTGCAAAAGTAAGCGGATTGAACTTAAATTAATTTTTTGTTCTAGCTGTTCTATTTACAAAAAGAGCTTTTTTTGTAAGAACAAAAACTACAAAAAAGCTTTTTTCAAGTTAATGAAGTTTTTTCTGCATGGTATGATAAAAAATCTAATGTAAAATTATAAAATATGCATATTTGACAGCCATAGTAATATAAGCAAAGTTGACAGATGTTTTTGTAGAAAATTTTTGGAATATTTCTGAATTTTTTGGTTTCCAAAATGAAGCTAAGAAACTCAAAGCAAGAAACTAATAGCATAGTTTTCAAGGCTTAAATTAGACTTAATTAGGCTGTTGTATGCCTGATCGCTCGCTTTGTTTGTTGGAATTAAGAAGAAAAATCAAAATATTTAAACCGGTTTTTCTCGACACTGGAAAACTTTTTCGAACTTTTAAAAATTCGATCGAATCGCAACTAAAAAGGCTTCAAAATTTTATATCACTCAACTCTCGCCAATGAGTATTTGTGAAAGCTGATTGGCTTGGATTTGCGTTTTTAATTGCCTAAAGCTAGGTTTGTAGGATTGCTTAAATTTGGCATAATTAAGCTGTTGTATGCCTGATCGCTCGCTTGATTCGTCCAAAAAAGGACGAGAAAGCAAAAATTTTAAACCGGTTTTTCTCGACACTGGAAAACTTTTTTGGATTTTTTTTCATTTTTCGATCAAATCACAACTGAAAAGGCTTTAAAATGATTTATCACTCAATTTTCTTTGATGATTATTTGCGTGGTAGCCGATTTTGCGTAGAAAAAAAAACTAAAACGCACCCGAATACAAAATTCCTCCCTATGGTTCAAATGGTCCGAACAAAGATATTTTGAAACGGACTGTTTGTTGTAAAAAAAATATATTTGGCCAATTTGTCTTAATTGCAAGTTTTTCATTAAGCCGAAAACTGCTCCGACTCAGACCATCACTTGAATTTGAAAGCTTTAACGAAGCTATGCCTTAAAACGAGCTTTTTTGCTCTAATTATACATAAAATAAATCACACGTGTATAATAGCACTTGTTTTTTATAAAACGAGACGCATTGCTATCAGTTAACACGAAAGTTAAAACAGAAAAAGCGTTAGAGAAATATATTTGTTCAGTAGCAGGTCAAACGGAACTATCCCCCCTAAATCAAAATAGGGGGGTGGGGATAGTTCAATTGGTTAAAAGTAAAATTTGTCGTCAAATCAGGTTTCAGCATACTATTACTGGCCTTTCATAAGCCTTACTGCTTGAATTTGTCATTTTAATTTAGGAGGGACATTGTTCACTAGGTTAATGAAGGGGGAGATTGTTCACATGGGCCGATCAGCCTATTGATCAGGTTAATGATGGGGTTTTTAATTTCTTGACAGAATTTTCGATTTTGGCTCTTTCTCTTTTTGGCTTGGTGGCCTGTCGCCAATAGTACCCATGAGATTTTGGCTTCAGAAGCAGGGATATTAATATATATTAGATTTTAGATTGCATTTTAAGATTGTATCTAATTTTTGAAGCAAATCTGGATTTTTTCCCAGAAAAATTTTTTTTGAAGAATTTGTAAGAATTTTGTTGCAGACGTTTTTCTAGTCTTAGACCAAATCTTTGTAGATCCAAAAATATTTTTCAAGGAAACGTCGTTTAAAGTTATGCAATAAACGTGCATTCGCGTGCATGGTAACCAAGACAGATACTTTTTAGTAGCTTACCCATCGGGTCTTATTCCGTGTTCCAAGCAGTACAGTTCCCAGCAGGCGTTTCCGATCTGCACTCCCGCCTGACCCACATGAACTGATATTACTTCACGCTGCAAACAAAAAGAAACAATTTACATTAAAATACTGTTTCAATTATGATAGTTAATTATTATATTTGTTATTTATAATAGTTATGTTGCTAAAAATTAGATGGATCCCTGAAGGAAAATTTTCTTGCCTCGAAATATTTTCAGTCTTGCTTTTACAGTGATGCCAGATCGTACAAGCTCATAATTGACAATTTCACCCTATGATTTTTTTCTAACGAAATATCCCTATTAGAAAGAACTATTCCATCAGTTGAGCATGATTGATTACACAAGTCGAGTTTTCGGCATTCTATGTTTGGACCAAATTGACCGAACCAGTTGTCATAGTTCGGCCACAAATCCATAGTAGGACCTATAGTTGAACTGAAAATCGAAACATAATGTAATGTCGAGCAGAAAATTAGAATTGAAACTTTTTTCCCTTTTTGTTATGGGGGAATGATTTATTTCATAATGTTTGACGCCTTCAAATTATTCCATTTTGGATTGAATTTATGAGAAAAAAACCTTCGCAAAATACTATAAAACGTATAATTTACACTTTTTAAAAAAAAGCTAACCAACAAATATTGAAATTTTGAAGTGATGATGGGTTTACGAAGAGAACCTTGAAGATTAGCAACCCTTTTTTTTACAGAAAGCCCCCCTCTTACCCCCCCCCCCCCTCCCTCCTTCAGTGAAATCTCAGCCGGGTCAGTTGGTTTAAGATTTACATACCATTTTGTTGAAATTGGTAAAGAAGATAGTCTTTGTCAAAGAAATTGGTAGAAAATTGTTAAGTTGTTAAAAGTAGCCTTAGTGCGACTAGCTGTTGTAAACTCAAATCGAATAATAAGCACTACCCAATACCCAGAACTATTGTAACAACGCAGTACTTGACAGCAGGGTATTTTGCCCAAATAGCCGTTCCCACTTTTCCCACGTTTAATTCTTAAACCCTTGCAGTGTTATCTCGCATAAGTCAGAGGTTAACTTGCTTATACGTTGTTACAGAATATTACAAAGCATTCGTGTATTGCCGTTTAAGGAGGAAAATGAACTCTTTAATTCTACAAGGAAGTCAAAACTTAGAAAACACGATTTCCTGAGCTGGGCTTAAAGTATTTAATCAAATCTACTATTGACAGTATGAAGGTACAACTTTTCAAGCTTTCATAACATGCAATGGTATACATTCTTCAAATAACAACACAGTTTTATAGTTTGACTCAACAACTTTTTCCCATATTTACAAGAATTTTCCAGAACAAAAACAGGAAAAAATTAAAAGATGTATTTTCATATCTGCATCTTTTTTTTATTTTTCACAACAATTTTTTGCCATAAAAAAATTTGGCAAAATTAGAAATTAGGTGCCAAGATGATTCAGTCATGTATTGAACTTCAAAATTGCTAACTTGAACTCAAAATCAAACAAGACTGCTCGATCAAGGCGAAGTCGTGAGGGTTTCGACTGCGTTAAAAAATAGACTAAATTTAAAAAAAAATTTTTGATGTTTTTTTTTCTAAAATAATGCCGTCACACGCTATGTAAAACATAAGTTGAAATATTTCGCATATAGCAAACTATTAAATGGACCAAAGAGCACCCGCGCCGGAGTTCCATGGATAATAATCGATTATAATTGAAAATTGTTGTCTAAAATGTAGTCATTATAATCCATTATTGTTGCAAATTTAGACCACGAAATCGTTTATATTGTCAATATAATCGATTAATTTCAAAAAAAAACAATCCATTAAAATCCATTATAACTGATTATAATCCATTTAAAATCCATTTTATTGATTATAACGGATTATAATCTTTACAATTTCTTGCTAAATTATTCGCAAAACTTGCAATCTTCCTGCGTTACTCACGGCTTACTCGCAATCTAAACCTACTCAAATTAACCCCCCTCACTTTGCCCCACATCCCCATTTGCCCCCTCCCCTCACACCCGCATTTAAACATATAAACAACGTCCCTACTTTTATCACTACGCCCACCCACTTGCCCCCACCCACCCACTTGAGCCCACCCACACCCCTTTCCCCAATTTTTTTACCACGCCCACATTCAGTAAACAGGGGGGAGGTTTAAACTAAGATAGGAGGAGGGGGGCTAAACTGAGGAGGGGTCAACCGGGTCAGGGATTTGGGTTAAACTGACGAGGGGTAAGCTGTGAGGGGGGGGGGGGTAAACTTGGGAAGGGGGTTGTTAAAAAGGTAAAAAGGTGATGGAGTTTAAGAATTATATCAAAAGTAGAGAAAACTTGAATAAATAAAATCGTAGTTGCAATGTTAAAAATTATGAAACGTAATACGTAGCAACTGCACGACACAGGAGATGAGATAACTTTGAAATAAATTAGGAAAATTCGTGAATTATTCTCAAAAAATACATTCCCGCATCCAGTTTTGAGCGTAAATAATCAATTATAATATGATTTTAGTACCAGTCTTCGAAAACTTGAGAAACAATTGATTTTTAAAATTTAATAGCCGATTATAATATCTCTTTTTGAAATCAAATATAATCAATTATAATACATTATAAATCGATTATAATCCATTATTTTTATCCGAATTTCTGATTCATTATCAGCACACTGATTCAATATCAGCACCAACAAAATATCAGCGCACTGCTTTTTTTCATGATTTGTATAGAAGAGTTAAATTTCACCTATTGCGGGATTCTTTCAACTAATATGAAGGAACCTCTATGAAACTTTTGTTTTGTGGTAAAACTTTCTGTTCAGATAAGCCAAAGAGTGACAAGAGATCTCCGTTTTAAAAAAATTTGCCAAAAAAAAACATTTACATCTCTTAATAATAGTTTATAATAGTTTATAGGAGATTATAGGAGATTATAAGAGATTTTTTGGAAAAAATTAAAATCAATTAAAATTGATTATAATTTATTATAATGTCACGAAAAATTCTAATGATAACGAATGATAAATTCGTTATCATTCTAATGGGTTATAAATAGTTAAACATCTAATTTTGGCGCTTATAATCAATTATACGTTTGGTAAAATTACAATTATAATTGTATTATAATCAATGATTTTGTCTTTTTACTGAGTGCGGGTTATAATCGATTATAGTCTTTTATAATGAATTATATTGATTGAAATTTTTTTTTGGTTATAATCCATCTTCAATGGATTAAATTGATATAAAAAATACTAAGATTATAACCCTTTTTTTATGGATTACAATCGATTATTTTTGGAATTTTATAGATACTGACTATAGAATGACAATATAATCGATTATTATCCATGGAACTCCAGTGCGTTCAAGCCTCAATTCAATTTTTAATACGGATTATATTTCCGCTTGCTTTTTAAAAGCACCAAATAAAACGCGCGTTAATTGTTTCAAATTGGCAACCTTTGGAAACCCCCACAACAAACAGAAAATGATCACAAGTGAAAAAACTTTTTCAATTTGAGCTCAGGACAACAATACTTTTGAATGATATAAAACCGGGCCAGGGGTTTGGGTTAAACTGACGAGGGGTAAGCTGTGGGGGGGGGGGGATAAACTTGGAAAGGGGGTTGTTAAAAAGGTAAAAAGGTGATGGAGTTTAAGAATTATATCAAAAGTAGAGAAAACTTGAATAAAAAAAATCGTAGTTGCAATGTTAAAAATTATGAAACGTAATACGTAGCAACTGCACGACACAGGAGATGAGATAACTTTGAAATAAATTAGGAAAATTCGTGAATTATTCTCAAAAAATACATTCCCGCATCCAGTTTTGAGCGTAAATAATCAATTATAATATGATTTTAGTACCAGTCTTCGAAAACTTGAGATACAATTGATTTTTAAAATTTAATAGCCGATTATAATATCTCTTTTTGAAATCAAATATAACCAATTATAATACATTTTAATCGATTATAATCCATTATTTTTATCCGAATTTCTGATTCATTATCAGCGCACTGATTCAATATCAGCACCAACAAAATATCAGCGCACTGCTTTTTTTCATGATTTGTATAGAAGAGTTAAGCTTCACCTATTGCGGGATTCTTTCAACTAATATGAAGGAACCTCTATGAAACTTCAGATAAGCCAAAGAGTGACAAGAGATCTCCGTTTTAAAGATTTTTGACAGAAAAAAACATTTAAATCTCTTAATAATAGATTATAATAGTTTATAGGAGATTATAAGAGATTTTTTGGAAAAAATTAAAATCAATTAAAATTGATTATAATTTATTATAATGTCACGAAAAATTCTAATGATAACGAATGATAAATTTGTTATCATTCTAATGGGTTATAAATAGTTAAACATCTAATTTTGGCGCTTATAATTAATTATACGTTTGGTAAAATTACCATTATAATTGTATTATAATCAATGATTTTGTCTTTTTACTGAGTGCGGGTTATAATCAATTATAGTCTTTTATAATGAATTATATTGATTGAAATTTTTTTTTGATTATAATCCATCTTCAATGGATTAAATTGATATAAAAAATACTAAGATTATAACCCTTTTTTCATGGATTACAATCGATTATTTTTGGAATTTTATAGATACTGACTATAGAATGACAATATAATCGATTATTATCCATGGAATTCCAGTGCGTTCATGCCTCAATTCAATTTTTAATAAGGAATATATATCCGCTTGCTTTTTAAAAGCACCATATAAAACGCGCGTTAATTGTTTCAAATTGGCAACCTTTGGAAACCCCCACAACAAACAGAAAATGATCACAAGTGAAAAAACTTTTTCAATTTGAGCTCAGGACAACAATACTTTTGAATGATATAAAAAAACTCCTTTAAAAATTGCTATTTTAAAAGTCGAAATTTGTCTGGCCCTTCATGTATTCATAAAAAGCTAGCTGCGACTCTCCCGATGTACAGCACATTTTAAGAAACTGCGTATGATGTCACGACAGCACATTTCTGCTTAGCCGAAACGTAGAGAAACTAATTTTACGTTCCATTTGCTAGATCTATGTTTCATAACATGATTCACAGGGATGCAAAAGCTAGAAAGAAATTTAGCTCAGCGCACACTGGCATTGCTTCTATTGTTGTTTTAGTTCGGTTCTCTTCCGGGTTCTCCTCCAACTAACACTCAGCTGTCGACTAAATTTTGAACATCACTTCCAAGTCATGTTCAGAAGTCAAGCGAGAAAAAATTATTGTTTGCAGAAAGGATACTGCAAACTATTACCTATCGAGGTAACCAACCTGTCGCTGCTGCTGCAGAACATAGCATCAGATCAGCTTTGAAAAGTTAAAAAAAAACAATTTATACATGCAATTAGCTGTTTTTGTTCCGACCATAGAAAATAGGGAGGAACTTTGTATTCGGGTGTGTTTTAGCTTTTTTCTTTTTTCTTTTTGTTTTCCACGCAAAATCAGGTAGCAAATACATTCATTTGAGTAGGTTGAGTGATATATCATATTGAAGCCTTTTAAGTAGCGTTTCGAACCACATTTAAAAATTCCTAAAAGATTCTAGTGCCGAGAAAAATTGGTTTGAAATATTAGATTTTTCGTCTAATTTCGGGCGACGAAAGCCAACGAGCAGGTCTACTTATGCTTATTTTAAGCCGTTTACAATAGCTTATTTATGCTCAATTTCGACAAAAAAACAGGTCAGAAAGTTTCTGAATCAAAACAAAAATTATCTGTTATTTATTCTTAATGTTACTGTTGAGCTAGTTTTCTTCGACTTTTTGTTTTCCATGCATAGTCAAGTCAGACAAAAAATCATCAGTATTGGTCGATGATAAATGATATTGAAGCCCTTTCAGTCGTAATTCGAATGACATTAAGAAATTTTGAAAAAAAATCCTGAATTGAGAAAAACTAGTTTTTGATTCTTTGGTTTAATTTCGAGCTAATAAAGGCGAGCAGGCTAACAATAGATTATTTTTGCATAATTTGCATAGTGCTAAGGCGTTCACTTTGCAATCGTCAGATTGTATACTCGAACCCATGCCATGGCAATGATAGCGTGTAAGGACGAGCTCTCACTTGACTTCTATCTTCAGGTCTACCACAGCCTGACCAAATTCGGCTGCAATAGTGGTACCACATGAAAGTTGTAGGCGCAAGAAAATGGCCTTGAGTCGTAAAAATTGAGCTTCGCACCTAGTCCGGAATGTGGGGAGATAATACAAATGGGCTAACCTCGACAGGGCTGTTAAGGTCTACTGATCGCTTCTCTGCGATTCGCAAGATCCTTCTCTGCGATTCGCAAGATCCATATTTTTTGGATATTTTTCAGAAAAACTTTGGAAATAAAAACTTCAAATTTCAAAAAAAAACTGTTGTTCAAATTGCCTATTTTACCAAAAATATCGCATATACCTGAGGTGTAGTTTTTCATTCAGATACATTTAACAACCCACGCAGAAAAAAAAACGATACTATTTTGAAAGACCTTTTTTGTAATTTTTAGGACTATGGTCGGAACGTTCTGTGCTATTTGCTTTTTTGTGACTATTCTTGTTTTTTTGCAGAGTTGAAGGGGGAGAACATATGGATTTTTCTTCTACTATCCTTGCAAATAGTCATGTCTTATTCAACTTATTGAAAAATGTTCTCAAAAATTTACTGAAAAAACAGAATTGATAGAGTTATCTAAGCAATTACAAGCTTACAAATGCAATCTCGCATACAAAAATGTAGAACCAATTTTAATTGCGCGGTTTTATGAAATGCATAGTTAATACAGAATCAAATTTCAGATTCCATACATAGCCGAGGAGGGTATTCAACAGTAGGTCAATTGGGGTGGGGTTTAGATTGCGCGGCTGATCCCGACTCGGTTGTGCGTGTGTGTGTTTGTGTGCAGAAGTGTAAATGAAATAACCTATAAGCAGATAACCATCGATACTTTGTATCTTTACTGATATCTTTTCCAAGCTCAAGGATTGATACAAATATCTTTTTCAAAGCTGATCGCAGAATATAATTCACTTTTTTGCATGCTTTGACCTAATTTCCGGTACTCACATTCACACTGCATGGTTTCCTGCATGGATAAAAAGATTTCAGTTCAGCGGAAACGGAATAGCCTTTCTTAGTGGCAAACACTCGAAACAATCAAACTACTTATGTTTTCAATTCGGCATTCCTATATCCGTTCACTTGTCTAGACTGGTTTCTTTTGATTTTACCGGCACGTTTGTCACTTTGATTTCAAACCTTCTTTTTTCATTCATACCAGGAAACAAAGAAACCGTGAAATTTTATTTTAAAGCGGATTCTAGCTTCTCACAGAAGTAAGGTAAAAATTAAATTTGCAATTTTATTTTTGAAATTGAGAGCAGCCATAATTTTTCACAAATTTTTGGGATTATCTTGCAGTAATCGATATATCTATCTTCACTTAAAAATATTATATAGATACGATATTATACTCCCCTGTAAGTGTGTGCGTGCCTATGTGTGAGTGCGTGTGCGTATTGGTGGGTGAGGGCGTTGCGATTAGCGTTTGTGCATACGGTGCTGATTTAAATTATCCGGACAAAACGAACAAAACTTGAATTTTCAAACGCGTTTTTCTCAAATTGGGTTAAGATTAGACAAAAAGTGAAGAGGACAAAAATTGCTTAGAATTTCACCAGAATTATTATGGTGCCATTTTTTCTCCGAAATTCTCAACAAAAACTTTACCCCAAAAATGGGTCATTTTGGCTTTTTTCAATTAATCGAGAATTACGCTGAAACTACTTGGTTAATTGATAAAAAAATATTTCATAGGAAGCCTCTTACGCAGCTCAACAAAGTTTAAGAAGGGTTAAATCTCCAAAAATTAGTATAAATTAAAAAATTTTCACTTGATAGTCAATAAATGTGATTTTTACATATAAAACCC
>NC_087068.1:11958596-12007231 GCF_963678635.1 Symsagittifera roscoffensis
GTGCCATCTGACTATTGAGCGTGTATGTCTGAGAGCCACACATGTTGACACAGATTCAACATAGCTGCTGACTCAGGATGGGGTAAGGGTATGCTGTCTAACACTGTCCGTCGTAGTTGAGCCGGAATCATTTTTCTTTTGTCAACCAGGAGAAGCAGTCTTCTCGCACATGCAGTCTGTTCGTAATATTGAAACATTATTGTCCGTACGAAATCTTGATTGCCTCCCAGTCGCGTTTCTTGAGAGAAATTGAGAAGTGGTCGTACGTTTCGGTCTTTTTTGGTAGAGGCGGCGTTGAATATCACTCCGAGAACTTTCAGCAGTTTCCCGCAAAAATGTGGCGTGTCCTCTTCGAATTCGGTGTTCGTACCCTGTTTAAGTGTGGCGACTAGCCCTTCTGTGATCAAGTTGTGACCGACCTCTTGAAGTGTAAGCTGCGTGTTTTTGATGGTAGAGGATTCGATGTTTGGTATCAATTTCTCGTTGCTACACTGTATTGGGTCCACGCGGCTTACACAGTACTCATACATTTCGTGTACTTCGACGGAGAGTTCTGTCTGTCTGTAAAGATTTTTGCTGTGCTGTTCTGTCTGTCTTCTGTTTTGTCTGTCTTCTGTCTGCAAAGATTGTGCTGCACTCTTCTTATTTGTCGATATCGAGTTAGTTTTGGTGTTGAATTTCTTGTCGCTGAAAACAATTTTTGGGAAGAACGACTGTTTTCTAGGTGGGTTTACGAGTAGCTCTAGGGTTTTTGACTTCTGTTGGCGGAGGCGTATTTGTTGATTGTGATTTTGCTGTTATCCGGGGCTCTCAAAACTAGATATTCTTCGCTTATGCCAGCGTGGATCGGACAAGCTCTCCTCCCGGTCCGATTCACCTGCTTCTTGAATCGGGGGTGGTAAGGTCGTCCAGGAGACAACGACCCTTGAATCCTTTTTAGTCCATTCGAAGTCTCATTTTTTTGCAGAGTTTTGCACTAAATGAATGAATTTGGGAGAGTGTTGACTGCATTTTTTGCCTGACTGAGTTTGATTTCCTTTTGTGACGAGATGATTCAATTTAAGCGTTTCAATATGACCGCTTTTAGAATTGGCGGAATGTACGAGGTTTGAGTGAGATTTTGGAGAGCTTTTTAGCGTTCTTTTGTTTTCCGCGCTCTTTTTGATCAGCCGATATAAAGCTTTGTTCTGATTGGCTAGGTTGTTCAGTATGTTGTTGTCAATAATCTCAAGATTGTTCATGATTGAGTTAATTGATGCCACTACAAATTCCTCGTCGCACGCGCCAATATGGCTGATCCCACCGTGCCATATAATCTTTTAATCCCATTTTATTTCCCGCCAGATATTTTATGTCAAAATTAAAGGTCTCCCATTAGCCATTCAATCCATCGGTTTAGCTTGCTCTCGTTGATTTGTGATATTTCGCTTGCTTTTAAAGCGCTGATCCAAGCTTGGTGATCTATGATGACGTTAAATTTTGCCGTATAGAAAAACTTTGAAGTGTTCGATGGCCCAAACTACCCCTAGTAGTTCAAGCTTGTTAACAGAGTACTTTTCTTTTGAAGAATTTAGGAAACGTGGCACATTGGCTATGGCCACTCAACCCTCAAGAGAGTTTTGCTTCAACTCTGCGCATGGTCCGGATGTGGTTGCATCGCAGACCTCGCGGGTATCTATGTTTTGATCAAATATTCTGTGTAATTTCTGAAACTAAGTTTAGAATGTTATTGAAAGCTACGTTTTGTTCAGGTTTCCATGCGAGTGGTTTTTTTCTTTCTGTGTTCATTAAAATTGAGTGGAGGGTGGCGCCGGTTTAAGCTAAATTGGGAACGTAACGTGTGAGATGATGTATAGAGCCCACGAAGCTTTTCAGTTGTTTGTAAGTGTTTAGTGGTGTTAATTTTTCCAAAGGCTCTCGTTTCTTTACTAGTGGTTATGATGATTTGCTGTTGACGATGTATATTAGTCATAAAAGTTGTTTACATGCAAACTTACACTTTTCCAATGATTTTGCGAGGTTTTATGTGTCTAGTTTTTGTAGAACTGTTTGTAATTTTTCTTTAGGTAGTTCGAGTGATCCCTTCGTTATTGTCAAATTGTGGTTCGAATAAGGGTATGTATACGAGCAGTTCTTGAGAACCAGATCAATTGCTTTTTGAAATTCGTGGGTATATTTTGGCCATAGAAGCTGGACTGGAATTGGTAATTCCCAGTGGCGTTGTCTTCGATGAGACCAAAATTACATTGCTCTCTGGTATGTTTGTCCAACGGAATTTGTGAATATACGTACCGTAGATTGAGCGTGGAGAATAGTGTTTGTTGAGTTTTATCTGATTTTACCACCTGTGCAATATTGTTCAAGTGGAGATCTATGTTTGTCATTTGATATTTTTTGTGGGTAAATCTTTTTAGAATCTAGTGGCAATTTGACTGTTTGATCCTTCTTACGGTTATTACGATTGGGCTAATAAACTGCCTATCCGATCATTGATCCAATTTGATGGTGTTTTTTTGATCAATTGGTTTGTTCAGTTTTTTGTCAACTCTTTCTTGCAAATGTATTGAATTTTGTGGTCCTTTTTATTGAATCGGGGTTGTGTCTTTGCTAAATTGTTTTCGCAGTACGTGATTTTTTGATTTTCCAATTCATATACACAACTGTTTGAAAATGTTTTTGACCCAGTGTTTCAGTTCTGTGTTTGATTCTTCCGTTTCTCGTATGTTTAGCATTTGGTATTTTTTTGCTTTTTCTTGAACCAATCTTATTCCGATTTATGGTAAAAATTTTCTGCCTATTATATTTGTTTTGGATCATCCACTATGAGTAATGGTGCTGAGGGTATCGTCGTGCCTCCGGATTCTAGTGCGATAATAAGTCTTTCTATAAGACAATGTAATTGCCGTTAAAACATGCCAATTTTGTTGCCGCGACTTCCTGTGGGATATATCTGAATATCATTGATTTGTCATTTTTCTGTAGTCGAAGTGCTTTTCTTTGTTTATGAATGGCATGGGGCTTCCCAATCAATTATGGCAATTATGGACTCCAGGTTTGTTTGCAATTTAACAATGTGTCCGTTGAAGTCACCTCCGGTCAATGTGACTGAGTTTTTACTTCAAACGCTTCCGATACTGCCATTTCTGAAAAATTATCATGTTGGAATTCTTCCAGTCCGTTGATGGATGTGAAGTCCGCAAACGCAACTCATTTTCTGTCGTTTCGTTGATATCCTCTACTTCTTCTTGTTTTTCTTCGTCCCTATCTTCTAGATAGTTGACGTTCGTAGATCTGCATACTTTTGCAAAATGGCTTCACTTTACGCATTTTGAGCAAACTTTGATTTTTGCTGGGCACGATAGTAAGTGGTTTGGGCCGAATTGTCTGTCGCACTAAAATCCTTGCTTATGCTGTGAGTTATAGGGGTGTTGTTGGCCCATTGTATTTCAAATTCCTCGTGCTATACGGTCGTCAGCGGAATCCGCCATCGCCTCTTTTTGTACATTGTTAGTTTGTGGATCTACCTCTACCTCGCGAGTTAAAATAATGTAGCGTTTTGTTTTTGTTGTTGTTGTTGATGATGTTCATCTGACTGGGTTTGTCTTCATTGTTCGACTGTCTTCGATCCATTTTTCTCGACGAATTGCATATTATTTTGCATCTCGATGACTTCGTGTTTCGGCTAGTAGCTCTTCCGCTATTTTTCATTATGCACATGAGCAGTGAACATGTCTCTAACCCACTCATCTTCTCGGTCTTTGCATCGGCTCGTGAAGTTAATTCTACCAGGTCCGCATGGAGTTGTTCTAAGCTTTCGTGTTTCTTTTGTTTTTGACAATTAAAAGTTTATATTTCAAACGCTATGATCCTTGTTGTCACGAAAATGTCCACTAATAGTGTCCTGAGGTCTCTTGTTGGTTTTTGTACTGTACAGATTAAGACTTGGCCTTATCTGTTATACTTGTCGCTGTCTTCACGCGCCGACGCATAGAAATAAGTAACTCCGGACTTTCGCATCACCTTCATCCCACAATACGCCTGTTTCTCTTGCTTTTTTAACTCTGGTTTCCCAACCGACTAACTTCTCTTGATTTTTTACCTCGCATTTTTTTTTCTTTGCTTCTGTTTCACCAGATATTTCGAGTACCAACATGGGTTCTGCGAGCTCGATTAGTGCAGGTCTAGCTCTTAGTAGGTTTCTGACATCTTTATTACATCTTACATCTTATTACATCTTACATCTGACATATTACATCTTTTGCGAAAACTGCAGTCTCGTGCATCGCTGCCCGTTTAGACCAATCTATTGGTAGTTCAGCTGGCGTTTGTTCCCTGAATGGATTGATATTTAACGGATTTTTTTAATATCCTGCTGGCTGCGCCATTTTATGGTTAAAGTTTATCAATCCGTGCAAAATGGCACTTATTTTGCCGAAATCATTAGGTGTGCCTTGTTGTGGAAAGTTGGAACACTCATTGAAGTGATTGGCTGAGATTCTTTAGGCGCTGAGGCATTGTTGCTACCAAAAATTTTGAAAAGTATTTGAAGAAATTTATCTCATCGACACTAATTATCGGAGCGTATATTTAGTTTCCAGATGCCAATAAAAATTTTTTTGCCGCATTCTTGTCTAACTGAAAATTTGGCTCAGCAATCATTTTACCGTTTAAACTAACGGAAAAACTTCAAATTTTGTTTTTCCAAATCAAGAAAAGATGTTCACTTTTGATAAAACAATATTCGGTCCCGGTACAAAAAAGGAAATTTTTTCTCTATAGTGATTTAAGTTTTTTCACGACAATTGGTCAGATTACTTGTATAAAGTTTTCACGACAATTGGTCAGATTAAAAACTACCAAAGACATATAACTTCTATTTTTTCTTCAAACCAAGTTAAATTCAGAATTTCCAGATTTCGGTCAACTGTTCTAAAAGCATAGTTAATCTAGCCAGTGCTGATTTTAAAAACAAAATACTTTTCTTAAAGCGTCATTTTGTTTTCTCAGGAATCCGAATAATTGCTAATTTCGAATAGACAAAACCTAATCAACAAACTCGAAGCAGTTCAGATGAAAAACTTTCAGGACCTTGAGCTTTTTCTACTGTCTTTCAAGAATAATTTTGCCGCTTTTGTAAAGAGTGACAGAACTACTGTGAAACAATAACTTTTATTCTGAGTTTTTGATCGGCAAAATCTTCCAAGTATTTTTGTAATAAAGTATTTAGATTTTAACTCCACGCCTTGATATTTCACTGGGTCAAAAAAATTTTTCATATAATATAAACTTCCTCTTGTTTTTTGTAATTCTTTTTTATCTCTTTAGGTTCTCAAGTTTTTCACCAAGTTGAAAAATAAGATCTAGAGCTCAATATTAACAGTTATCTTATCTACATGTGTTATCTTAAAAATATCAAAAAGATTTTTAAAGAATTGAAATTTTCAAAAAAAAATTCATCATGCGCTGTTTTACAAATTTACTATCAACCGTTAAAAAGGCTTCAATAAAGCTTAAAAACAATAGAATGAAGCTCAAGGCTCCAAAAAATTTTACCCAAAATGTTTATTCTTCAAACCAAGTTAAATTCAGAACTTCCAGATTTCGGTCAACTGTTCTAAAAGCATAGTTATTCTAGCCAGTGCTGATTTTTAAAAAAATTGCTTTTCTTAAAGCGTCATTTTGTTTTCTCAGGAATCTGATTAATTGCTAATTTCGAATAGACAAACTCTACTCAAATGAAAAAATTCACTTTTATGTAGTTTTAAGTATAATTTCCGAAAAGTTTCAAAAATGTTTCGAAGTCATTATCACTTCAACTTTCCACAACTAAAATTTTTTATGGGGAAAGCATTTTCAATGTTAAAATTTTTCCATTTTTCACAGTTTGAATTTTTCATTTTCCTCTATTTTTTGTGACCTGCAAGTGTATTTGACACACAAAAAATTCAGAATGAAATTCACTCATCGTGCGCTGTCTTACAATTGTACTGCCACCCGTTACAAGCGCGAAATAAAAGCCTAAAAAACTAAAAACAATCAAGGCTCCAGTAGTCTGAAGTGTGTTTTTTCAACGCTCTTCAATGTGTCTGAAACAGTTTAGATGAAAAACTTTCAGGACCTTGAGCTTTTTCTACTGTCTTTCAAGAATAATTTTGCCGCTTTTGTAAAGAGTGACAGAACGACTGTGAAACAATAATTTTTATTCTGAGTTTTTGATCGGCAAAATCTTCCAAGTATTTTTGTAATAAATATTTAGATTTTAACTCCAGGCCTTGATATTTCACTGGGTCAAAAAATTTTTTCATATAATATAAACTTCCTCTTTTTTTTTGTAATTCTTTTTGATCTCTTTAGGTTCTCAAGTTTTTCACCAAGTTGAAAAATAAAATCTAGAGCTCAATAATAACAGTTATTTTATCTACATGTGTTATCTTAAAAATATCAAAAAGATTTTTAAAGAATTGAAGTTTTCAAAATAAAATTCATCTTGCGCTGTTTTACAATTTTACTATCAACCGTTAAAAAGGCTTCAATAAAGCTTAAAAACAATAGAAAGAAGCTCAAGGCTCCAAAAAATTTTACCCAAAATGTTTATTCTTCAAACCAAGTTAAATTCAGAACTTCCAGATTTCGGTCAACTGTTCTAAAAGCATAGTTATTCTAGCCAGTGCTGATTTTTAAAAAAAATTGTTTTTCTTAAAGCGTGATTTTGTTTTCTCAGGAATCTGATTAATTGCTAATTTCGAATAGACAAACTCTAATCAAATGAAAAATTCACTTTTATGTAGTTTTAAGTATAATTTCCAAAAAGTTTCAAAAATGTTTCGAAGTCATTATCACTTCAACTTTCCACAACTAAAATGTTTTATGGGGAAAGCACTTTCAATGTTAAAATTTTTCCATTTTTCACAGTTTGAATTTTTCATTTTCATCTTTTTTTTGTGACCTGCAAGTGTATTTGACACACAAAAAATTCAGAATGAAATTCACTCATCGTGCGCTGTCTTACAATTGTACTGCCACCCGTTACAAGCGCGAAATAAAAGCCTAAAAAACTAAAAACAATCAAGGCTCCAGTAGTCTGAAGTCTGTTTTTTCAACGCTCTTCAACGTGTCTGAAACAGTTTAGATGAAAAACTTTCAGGACCTTGAGCTTTTTCTACTGTCTTTCAAGAATAATTTTGCCGCTTTTGTAAAGAGTGACAGAACGACTGTGAAACAATAATTTTTATTCTGAGTTTTTGATCGGCAAAATCTTCCAAGTATTTTTGTAATAAATATTTAGATTTTAACTCCAGGCCTTGATATTTCACTGGGTCAAAAAAAATTTTCATATAATATAAACTTCCCCTTATTTTTTGTAATTCTTTTTTATCTCTTTAGGTTCTCAAGTTTTTCACCAAGTTGAAAAATAAAATCTAGAGCTCAATAATAACAGTTATCTTATCTACATGTGTTATCTTAAAAATATCAAAAAGATTTTTAAAGAATTGAAGTTTTCAAAATAAAATTCATCTTGCGCTATTTTACAATTTTACTATCAACCGTTAAAAGGGCTTCAATAAAGCTTAAAAACAATAGAAAGAAGCTCAAGGCTCTAAGAAGTTTTACCCAAAATGTTTCAGAGAAGTTGAAGAGAGTCTGAAGTGTGTTTTCCCGATGCTCTTGAAAGTGTCTCAAGTAATATAGGGGCAAAAAATTCTGGGGACATTGAGCTATTTTACTGTCTTTTTCTACCATTTTTGTCGCATTTGTAATTGGTGACAGAAGTCAGCGCTCGATGATTTTTATTCTGAGTTTCTGATCGGCAATTATTCATCTAAAGTTTTTTTTTGATAAAGTATTTAAATGACATAATTATCGTTTTAACTCCGGGCTTTGATATTTCACTTGATGAAATTTTTTTTTTTCAAATTTTATCAATTTCTTCTTGTTTTTTTTTTAACTCTACTGTTTCACCTCTTAAGGTTTTCAAGATTTTTTCACCAAGTGAAGTATGAAGGCCTGGAGTTTGCTTCTAATATCCTTGCCCCAAAAGATTATTTGACAATTGAAATTTTCAGAATAAAGTTTATCGTGCGCTGTTTTACAGCCATACTGTCACATGTTACCAGGCGGCGAAAATAGCTGGAAAAGGCATCAGAAAAAGCTTAAGGTCATGAGACATTGTCACGTAAAATTCTTCAGATACATTGAAGAGCTTTATCTTTACAGGATCGGGTTTGTAGGTGTCAAAACAGTAATCAAAAAGGTGGTACTGGTTTTGTGAATACATTTACATTACCTCCCTTCATGTTTTGAACATGTTTTATCTGTTTATTTTCCTCACTTGACTGGGAGGAGGACGTTCTCGGAAAAATTATTTTGATCGAACAATATGGACCGTAAATGAACGCAGTTTGCGAAAGAAGTGGTTCCAATTCAGGTCGATTGCTCTGTTTAATTACACAAGGATATAACTTGTGTTATAGTATGAACTTTCTTTTTTTCCAACCTAAATTGCAAATATTGTTGCGATGCAGTTATTGCGACAAAATCTGTTCATTTTGAAAGTGTTCATTTTGATCCAGCTATTAAGTACAGCGAATGCTAAGGGTATCATCACAGACTATTATATTAAAAATAGCCCTTTAGCTTCAAAGTATCATAAATCCGTAGCGTAGAGGTAGGCAAAGAGACCAGAAGCAAAATAAGAGGGTTCGAACCTGGGCAGGATTGGATGTTTTCAATGAACTTTTCCATATACTAGTTAAAACGCCGAATTTTTGACTACTAATTCTACTAAAGGTCCCTTTTGACTATATCAGATACGTCATTTTTTTTTCAAATAACTCGGGTACTGGAAAAACCTAACACTGAATTTTAAAAAAAATGAAACAATAAAAAAACATTATTTCTTCGCCGTTCTGTCATAATTCAATTCTGCTTGCAAGTAATGACATCTGTAACATCTAACAAATCTGATTGGTTGAAATTTTTTGATCATTTGGTCCCTCTATCATGAGAATACCCCCATCTTGTTTGCCACTCTCTATAAATGTCATCCCATCTTTTTCACGACATATCATCTTACATGGGCAGCTTTGATCATTAAAGGGGCACTACGCCTACAATTATTTTGCTATAACTACATTTCAACGTACATTTCATTGCCCTCGCCCCTCCTCAAGCATTCGAACCCTTGCCGCCCAAAGGGTCCACCTTTTGGTAGTGTATAACACTCCCATTAATGGCCGACCGACCCCAAAATTTTTCTAAAGTTCCCTTTGACGGCAAAATATACTAAACGTATTAAATAATTACTAAATATACTAAATATACTAAAAAGGGGAAAGAAGGCTCCAAAGGGTGAGAGCGTGCCGTCAAACCCTACTGAAAATTGCCAAAAATTGATTATGCCGTTTTCTATTTTTATTTTCATAAACAACCACTCATCAAAAGTTTCAACCGTTTTTGAAAATCCGCCTCCTTCGAGAAAATCCGTGATCCGCTCCTTCGCATTGAGCATAGCTCATGCAACACTTGAACTCGCGTTACCTCCGTTGTTGTTTTGTTGTTGGCTCCCCCAACACTCACCCCTGGACTCCTTACGTGCTTTAAAAACTGCGTAATTACCATAGAACATAACCCAGCTACAACATGAAGTGCAGGGGCGGATTTCGAGATGGGTTGGTATCCCTTTTGCTAAATTCTAACAGGCCAAGCTTAAGTTTTAGCCAACCGACCCTCAATTATTTCGGACGCCAAAATACACTGAATTCGACGGGAAAGCGAGCCCAAAAAAGTGCGCAAGGCGACCTGTTTAGCCGTTTTTTGGCGCGAAAAATGCGGCAAAATAGGTTCCTAATAAGGTTTTGATAGACCTTTGAAAATCATTTTATTCGAAACATTCTTTGAAAGTCTTCCTCCTCGAGAAAGTCCTCAATTTGCTCCCGAGGAAGATGTCATTAGGTAGACACCACCCGTAGACTTCCGCTAATCCTCTTGACACCCACTTTTGACAAAGTTAACCTAACCTACTTTCTAGGTAATCGTGAGTGGTGCCCTTAGCGTTTGACCAATACAGCTGATAGAAAAAATCGGTGATGAATAATGAATGTATACTATAAATTCAATTCGTCAGTAAAATACATCAGTACTTAGCACTTTCTGTGTTTTTGAAATTTATATTTGATTCAGCTGCAGTTGTTGTTCCGACCATTGAAAAAAGTGGAAGAACTTTGTATTGGGGTGCGGTTTAGTTTTTTTTCCACACAAAATCAGGTACCACAAATAATCATCGGTATGGATCGGGTGATAAAACATAAAAGCTTTTTCAGTTGTGTTTCGGACGCCATTAAAAATGTTCAAAACGTTGCCAGTGATGAAAAAAATTTGATTAAAATTTTTGATTTTTGACTCAATTTTGAGCGAGTAAAGCGATCGAGTAACGATCATTACATAGAAAATTACTTTTAATAAGAGTTTTAAGCTAAAAATACTAATTTTACTATTAATTAGAAATTTCATTTTTTTCCATTAATTTTGTCATTATCTTTTGAAGACAAATGTTGTCAATTGTATCTTCTACCTCGCTAAGTTTATGCGCGGTTCTATAGTTCTAAAATTACACCACGCACTAAAACCGACACTAATTTGAAGAAAAGAAAAAAAAACATTTTCCTAATTAATATGGTCGGAACATTCTGTTTGCACAGCAACTAGCTATCCTTGCTGAAGTTTTGTTAATTTCTATCCATTTCACAGAATGAGTTTCACTGTTGTTGCAGCAATGCATCTCATTTATTTCTTCTGCTGCTGTCTGGCCGCTGCGCCGTTCCGTTTGATCTCCTGTGCTCGCGCCCTCTCAGCCGCCGCACCTGCTACACTTATGCCGACAGAAGGAAAGTTCACATTTGAAATTCAAATCATCATGCACAAAATAATTTTTCAAAGTTTTCTAAGCCAAAACGACAACAAATCCTGCTTTTGTAAAAACAAATGTTCCACGAAAACAAACGAACCAACGGATTTTTTGTTTTTGTATACTTACCTCTCCCACACACCGTAAATCATTAATTGATAGTGTTACTTGCATAACAATAAAAGCATGAGTGTTATTAGACTGCGTTTAAACTGGTTGAATGGTCAAAAAACGTTTAAAAAATGGGGAAAATTCATCATGTAAACTATTTGCTCCCCTATGACACCTTGTAAAGAATTGGCTCCTGTAAAAAAAAGAATTAAACTCTAAAACATATACTAATTGCGTACCTTGTAATGAATTTGGCCCCCTTTTGCAAAGGGGGCGGGGGGGGGCAATAGTTAACAAGATCTAAAAGATAGTTTTTGCAGCAAAGTTCTTTCAATTGGCAAAATTTGAGCCTCATATTTTAAAGCAAATGATTGAACGTGGACAATCCTGGGTTTCCGTTTTTCTGTTTCTTGTCGGCCATTCTGTTGTGGTATTCAGTGTGAACAAATTCTCTCACGCGACTTGTATCCTTGTAACCCCCCTTCCAACCCATGGCATTGTCCAGTCTGTTAGACCACTTCCTATCGTCCGGGTGGTTGGACACCCCCTTTTCTTTGGTCACTTTTCCGTATCTTCCTCCTGAAAAAAAGATCGGATCTACTTAACGATCTCCACACCTTTCAAGAAGGGGGGATTGTTAAGTAGATCAAAATGGTCGATTTTTCGACCAATCAGAATGCAGCAAAACAAGAATTCGCAATAGAAAGCTCAGTGCTTATTTACTGTATTTATTTATAGTGGTGGAGATTCTTAAGTAGGTACCATAGGATGGGGGGGAGGGGGATTGTTAGATGGATCCAAAAGATGAAATTATCTTGTTCGCTTTTTTTTTATTCTAGATGAAGAATTGGTAAATGGGTAAATAAAGTATGTACCATTTGTTGCAACAAGAATATGAAAAGCGCAGATGAACAGAAAAAGGTAGAAAATGAAGTCTCTGCCGAAACACATCATATTAGATTGAAAACCTGTAAAAGAATAAATATGACTTAGTTTTCGTTTACTTCGTGATTTCAGCGAATTCAAAAAAAAAGATGTACTTGGCGTTTTGTCAGAAGCAAGTGAGGTGAACCTATCTGAAATGAGCAAATGATGTAAGATGAAAGTAAAAGAGCAAGTCTCTGTAGACACACAGGAAACATTTAGTTATTTAGCCTATGTTTGGCCATGTTCAACAAAGTGAACAGAATTACGAAGACTTTGCGTTATAATTTAATAGCAAAATGTCGACAGATCTTTAATAGCATTTTAGGCTTTCTTTTGACATCTACACCCAGTTTTTTTTGCAAGCATTTGCCTATGAGTAGGCCCAAAATATCCAAGACACTAAGCATTGCCAAAGCAAAACTTTATCTGGAAAAACTTTTTCAAAGACCAAAACATCCTATTTTGTTCGGCGTAACATTGCAATCAAAACTATTATCAGGAGCAACAATTTTAAGCTCACTCAACCTGACATTTAAAGTTATGAGCCACATTTTTCGGAAAAAAAACGGAAAATTTTTTTGGCGAACCTTGATTTTATAGCGTAGAGCAAGGTGCTTAACTAATGAATGAGAAAATTTTGCGTGAGGATCTTTTTAAATTCTTTTGTTGTTGCTCCACTTTAGAATGAAGTGACTTAAGGCAAAAAAAATTCTAGAGGGCAAAATATTTCGAAAAAAAGTGTTTTTCAAGAACAGTTCTTTCTTTCTCATGTTTTTTAAGAACAGAAAGAATTTTTCATTCTTTGCTTCTTCCATTTTGAAAAATTGGTATCAGTGAAATCATTAGATTGTTTGAAAACAGCTTTGTAATTGTTAGTGTTCAGACTTCTTATCAGAACTTTTGCTCCAGAGCAAAAAATATTGTTGTTTGGCAACTTGCTGTGACTTTAGCAAATTGGTAGAAAATGATGTGAAACATCATAAAATGGAACTCGGTCAGGTATATCATAACAACAAACTTCAAAATCGCCAAACAACTCTTCGAATTTTCTGTTTTTTGTATTTGGTATTATTTGGTATCAAATTGACAAAAAACTAATTTTTAAAAATAACACAGAGCTTGAGAAGAAAATGAAAACAAGCAAGGATTATTTTTCGAACCTAGAATATTTTTCGAAACATTACTTCAAATATCTCATAAAATGTCAAAAAACAATTGTTTTACTTCGGTCCTTATGTTTATAGCTCAACATCTAAGACTTCATTGAATCTGATCCTTAATAAGCTCAACTAGCATCCCGCATATCGAATCTCTGGATCAACACAATAACAATAATTTTTGTTCAATTGTTAATCTGGCTCAACACAATATTCAGCACAGTATATCGCCGACTTAGGTCAGTATTTGGGATTCCATCAATCCTAAACACTGATCTAGTTGGTGGAGAGCGAACTCAAATCAAGAAGGCAGTAATTGGGATGAGGTGAAACAGTGAATTGAAATCATAGGGCTGTATTTGAGATGAGTCGAAAGTGAATGAAATCATGAGGTCAGTGTTTGAGCTGAGATGAAACACACTCACTATACACCATGGTTACTACTCTGATAGAGTGATCCCTCGAAAAAACCACTATGATAGACAGGTCCTGCATGTAATAATTCAAAAACTAACTTGTGTGTAAATAAGATGTTGAGTCAGAAAATTTCAGACTGAGATTTCTTATAATTATATTTTTTTTATATCAAAAAATATGATTGCTTTGACTTATTTTACAATTTAACAACCATTTTTGTTGTAAATTATTTGTCATTAAATCTCAATTTTGGCGTTTTTTTAACTGTTTATTCTAAAAATCGGTAGGAGAGGAGTTTTTAGGAAAAATGAATAAAAAACAATTTGTTGGAGAATATGATGCGACATCTTTCTGAGTAGCTAACATAAAAATTTTAAATCGTTTTAGAGAGCTCTAAATGTCTTTTCCTCAAGGGACATTATTACTCTAAAGGGACCGCTCTATTATATTAGTACCCCTTTTATGGAGAGTACAATTTATAACAACAGTTATCATTTTAATTTGCATAATTGTAAAAATGTAGGTTTGGAGAAATGGAAACTCAATTTTGCTCACTGAAATACAGTTCGATAGAGATGGGTCCAAAGCCTTAACCACTCGGCCAATTTGTCCTAAAAATACCATCAAGCAAGCAAAACTAACCAAAAGATAGATTCAATATGACTGACTCAGTGACTTTTCAAACTGTCATTCAAACTCGAGCTTTTATGACTAAGGAGTCAGCTACCGGATGCGGCGAAATCAGAAGTACGCGATTTTAGGCAACAATAAAACGGATGAATTCAGAAATTGATTATTTTGAAGAGCAAACTCGTGGCATCTATGATCAAAATTTTTGTCAAAACACCCTTTTATTAGGACTTATTTTTTTTGAAGAGTAGCGTTGAACCTCATTATAGTCTAACTTAAAAAATTTGTCCCATCTTTAATAATTGTCGGAGGTTTGTATGGGGAAGCTCCTGTGATCCATGATCAGAAAATTATGATTCTCTTGTCAAAAAATTATTTTCTTTGCTAAAAACCTACTTTTTATGGCGAGTGTTTTTATGGGGAAACTCCTGGGATCTATGATCAAAAAATTATTAATTTCTCGTCAACACATTGCTTTTTTTTTGCTAAAAACCTAATTTTTATGGTGCTTGTTTGTGTGGAGAAGCTCTTGGGATCAATGATCAAAAAAATTTATAATTTCTTTGGCGAAACTTTGTTTTCTATACAATAAACCTGATTTTTATTGGTTGTTTTTTTGCTGTTCTCTGGGGTATCGCTTTTTTTGATTTTCAAAGATGTCAATCTCTCAATCTCTAGTTTTTTTTCCAAATTTTTGATTTTTAACAAAAATTTTTATATCAAAATTAAACTAAATAAAAAAAACAATGGTTTAAAGTAGATCAGGGTTAAAAACTTGGTGCTTGATTTTTTTTTGATTTTGTGACACTTGGTTGTTTTGTCGGAGTAATCCCAAAGATTCATTTTTTTTATTCAATGTTCATGATCCTGAAAGTATAGGTTTTTACGGATAAAAATTCTTTTTCTCACGGGTCTATCAGGCATAAAAAAAAATTCAGTCATGTACAAAAATGGGTTGATCACATTCATTGCTAAATAGATATCGGCAGGCAAACTTTAGTGAAAACTTCAAAAAAAATTCAAAAATTGTCAATTTTTTTCATAAATCTTCTCACTCCATAAAAGAATATTTTCGTTGTCCAAAAAACTTTTCTCTAGATGTGTGTACTACAGCGTCACTATAACGTTTACTCATGAGCTTGCCTGTGTTTTGATTTGATGGTCGCTCTTTTCGAACTTTTTTAGCGTCTTTGTTACTTTGATAATTTCGGCTCTTTGCTATATCTTATAGAAGTTTATGGGAAAGGGAAGCCTAAGGTAAGCGTCGGATTGCCAACGGACTTAGTCATTGGTTTTGCAATTCTGTTTGGGCAAAAGTGTTAATGTTTCTCAATTTTTGTGTGTCCAAATATGTTTCCGGCTAGCTGTAAGACATTAGGTCTTTCACCTTGTCTGTTTTAAACTCAACTAAGGTTGGTTCTTTTTTTCATGGCGTCATATAGCACTTTGTCTCTCATTTAGATAAGACTAGTTTTTGGGCTATGCGGAAAAAAAAGATGCGTTGGATTGATGAGAAAAAATACAGGATTTGAGATCAAAAGAATGAAGATCAAAGCTGGTCGTTTGACAGAAATTGAGATCGAAATCAAATGTTTGACAGGAATTGAGATCGAAGTTAGAGGCAAGAATTGAGAAGGAATGTTTTGAGATTGCAACTGAGATTTCAGCTGGTAACTGATCAACTTAGTAATTGAAATTGAATTTGTTGGTGACCACCTAAAAACCAAATATAGAGTAAAAAGTACATGTATGTTACCGAGGAAAATGTGGATTCCAATTACAGTTTGAGGAATTTACAACTTACAGATTCCGCTTACAGTTGCGGATTCCGGAACAGCTCGTTTTGAATATACACATGTCTTTTTATTTGTTTGCGGATTCCAAAAACGTTGCGGACTCCGCCAATACTGTCGTGATTCCACAAGTTCGCCTAGTTCTGGAAGGGTTTTGAGCAAAACACTGGTTTCGGTTATTGCTTGTGGAATTCAAAACACTAAAGAAGACCATAGAAAAGTTACGGATCATAGCAGAGAAGATCATCGCAACATTGCGGGTTTCGCGACAAATCTGATATTGGCTTGTTGCGTAATCCACTTACAATTTACTATATGCAAAGTTTGGCTAATAAAATGCAGATTCAACTTGCAGTTTGCGTATTCCGTTTAAAATTTGCAGATTGCGCTCACAGTTTGGTGATTCCGCTTACAGTTTCGGATTCCGCAACAGCTCAATTTAATTATACCCATGTCCTTTTATTTGTTTGTGGATTTCACAAACTGTTCAAGATTCCGCAAACATTGTTGCGGATTCCGCAATTTTGCCTAATTTTGGAAGGATTTTGAGCGAAACAATGGTTTCGGTTTCTGTTTGTGGAATTAAAAACAATAAAGAAGTCCATAGAAAAGCTACGGATCATAGCAGAGAAGATCATAGCAACGTTGCGGATTCCGCAACGAATTTGATATTGGCTTGTTGCGAAATCCGCTTACAATTTAGTATATGCACAGTTTGGCTAATAAAATGCAGATTCAACTTGCAGTTAGCGTATTCCATATACAATTTGCAGATTGCGCTTACAGTTTGGCGATTCCGCTTACAGTTTGCGGATTCCACTTACACTTGCGGATTCCGCTACAGCTCATTTTAATTGTACACATCTCTTATTATTTGTTTGTGGATTTCAGAAACCGGTCCGGATTCCGCAAACACTGTTGTGGATTCCGCAAATTCGCCTAGCTTTGGAAGGATTTTGAGCGAAACGCTGTTTTCGGTTATTGCTGACGGAATTCAAAACATTAAAGAAGGCCATAGAAAACTTGCGGATCATAGCAGAGAAAATCATAAAATTGTTGCGGATTCCGCAACGAAAATGATTTTAGCTTGTTGCGGATTAAGTTTACAATGCACTGAACGCACAGTTTGGCAAACAAAATGCGGATTCCGTTCACAATTTGCGGGTTATTTCAATTTGGCTATACACCTGTTTTATTCCGCAAACAGTATTGTGGATTCTGCAAATTTGCCGAGTTTTGTTGCAATTTTGACCGCGACACTGTTTTTGGTATTTGTTTTTGGAATCCAAAACAGCAAAGAAGATCATAGAAAAACGTTGCGGAGCAGCAAAGAAGATCATAGCAATGTTGCGGAGTCCGCGACAAATCTGATTGTGGCCTGTTGCGGTATCCGCTTACAGTTCACTGAATGCACATTTTGGCAGCGTAATGTTGGCATTTTGTGTTTGTGAAGTGTTTAATCTCCAAAAAAATGTAACTGCTTTAGAAAATATCTAAGCACAAAAACGTTCTAGAATCGCAGCTTTGTTAAGATATCAAAAAAAGTTATATTAATTGCGCTCAAACTCTAATTTAAAAACAGATCTGCAATTTTTTAAACCATGCAACTTTAGGGTAAATTTGTCCCTAGAACCATACTCACATAACTAAAAAATGAAATATAAGTTTTTTTTTCAAAATTGTCTCGTTTTTTCTATGCGGTGTGATCTAAGAACTGAACAAAAACCTGCGGTGTAATGAAATACAAAACAATAAAGAAGGCCATAGAAAAGCTACGGATCATAGCAGAGAAGATTATAGCAACGTTGCGGATTCCGCGACGAATTTGATATTGGCTTGTTAAGAAATCCGCTGAAAATTCAGTGTATGCAGAGTTTGGCTAACAAAATGCAGATTCCACTTGCAGTTTCCGTATTCTATTTATAATTTGCAGAATGCGCCTACACTTTGGTGATTCCGCTTACAGTTGCGGATTCCGCAACAGCTCAATTTAATTATACACATGTCTTATTATTTGTTTGTGGATTTCACAAATTGTTCAGAATTCCGCAAACACTGTTGCCGATTCCGCAATTTTGCCTAGTTTTGGAAGGATTTTGGGCAAAACAATGGTTTCGGATATTATTTGTGAAATTCAAAACAATAAAGAAGACCTAAGAAAAGTTGCGTATCTTAGCAGAGAAGATCATTGAAACGTTGCGGGTTCGGCGACGAATCTGATTTTGGCTTGGTGTGGAATCCGCTTACAATTCACTAAATGCACAGTTTGGCTAAGAAAATGAAGATTCACGTTACAGTTTGCGTATTCTTTTTACAATTTGCGAATTCCGCTTACAGTTTTCGGATTCCATATACAGTTGCGGGTTCCGCAACAGCTTATTTTTATAATACACATGGCTTATTACTTGTTAGTGGATTTCACAAATTGTTCCTGATTCCGCAAACATGGTTGTAAATTACGAAATATCGACCATTTTTGGAAGATTTTTGAGCAACCTACTGTTTTCGGTTTTTGTTTGTGGAATTTAAAACATTAAAGAAGACCATGGAAAAGTTGCGGATCATAGCAGAGAAAATCATAGTAATTTTGCGGATTCCGCAACCAAAATGATTTTAGCTTATTGCGGATTAAGCGTACATTGCACTGAACGCACAATTTGGCAAAAAATGCAGATTCTATTTACAATTTGCGGATTCTATTCACAATTTGCGGATTCCGCTTACAGTTTGCGGATTCCACTTACACTTGCGGATTCCGCAACAGCTCATTTTAATTGTACCCATCTCTTATGATTTGTTTGTGGATTTCAGAAACGGGTCCGGATTCCGCAAACACTGTTTTGGATTCCGCAAATTCGCCTAGCTTTGGAAGGATTTTGAGCGAAACGCTGTTTTCGGTTATTGCTGGCGGAATTCAAAACATTAAAGAAGGCCATAGAAAACTTGCGGATCATAGCAGAGAAAATCATAACAATGTTGCGGATTCCGCAACGAAAATGATTTTAGCTTGTTGCGAATTAAGTTGACAATGCACTGAACGCACAGTTTGGCAAACAAAATGCGGATTCCGTTCACAATTTGCGGGTTATTTCAATTTGGCTATACACCTGTTTTATTCCGCAAACAGTATTGTGGATTCTGCTAATTTGCCGAGTTTTGGAGCAATTCTGACCGCGACACTGTTTTTGGTAGTTGTTTGTGGAATCCAAAACAGCAAAGAAGATCATAGAAAAACGTTGCGGAGCAGCAAAGAAGATCATAGCAATGTTGCGGAATCCGCGACAAATCTGATTGTGGCCTGTTGCGGTATCCGCTTACAATTCACTCAATGCACAGTTTGGCCGCGTAATGTTGGCATTTTGTGTTTGTGAAGTGTTTAATCTCCAAAAAAATGTAACTGCCTTAGAAAATATCTAAGCACAAAAAGGGTCTAGAATCGCAGCTTTGTTAAGATATCAAAAAAAGTTATATTAATTGCGCTCAAACTCTAACTTAAAAACAGAACTGCAATTTTTTAAACCATGCAACTTTAGGGTATATTTGTGCCTATAGCCATACTCACATAACTAAAAAATGAAATAAAAGTTTTTTTTCCAAAATTGTGTCGTTTTTTCTATGCGGTGTGATCAATAAGAACTGAACAAAAACCTGCGGTGTAATGAAAAACAAAACAATAAAGAAGGCCATACAAAAGCTACGGATCCTAGCAGAGAAGATTATAGCAACGTTGCGGGTTTGGCGACGAATCTGATTTTCGCTTGTTGTGGAATCCGCTTACAATTCACTAAATGCACAGTTTGGCTAAGAAAATGAAGATTCACGTTACAGTTTGCGTATTCTTTTTACAATTTGCGAATTCCGCTTACAGTTTTTGGATTCCATATACAGTTGCGGGTTCCGCAACAGCTCATTTTTATAATACACATGGCTTATTACTTGTTAGTGGATTTCACAAATTGTTCCTGATTCCGCAAACATGGTTGTAAATTGCGAAATATCGACCATTTTTGGAAGATTTTTGAGCAACCTACTGTTTTCGGTTTTTGTTTGTGGAATTTAAAACATTAAAGAAGACCATGAAAAAGTTGCGGATCACAGCAGAGAAAGTCTTAGTAATGTTGCGGATTACGCAACGAAAATGATTTTAGCTTATTGCGGATTAAGCGTACATTGCACTGAACGCACAATTTGGCAAAAAAATGCAGATTCTACTTACAATTTGCGGATTCTATTCACAATTTGCGGATTCCGCTTACAGTTTGCGGATTCCACTTACACTTGCGGATTCCGCAACAGCTCATTTTAATTGTACACATCTCTCATTATTTGTTTGTGGATTTCAGAAACCGGTCCGGATTCCGCAAACACTGTTGTGGATTCCGAAAATTCGCCTAGCATTGGAAGGATTTTGAGCGAAACGCTGTTTTCGGTTATTGCTGGCGGAATTCAAAACATTAAAGAAAATTTGCGGATCATAGCAGAGAAAATCACAACAATGTTGCGGATTCTGCAACGAAAAGGATTTTTGCTTGTTGCGGATTAAGTTTACAATGCACTGAACGCACAGTTTGGCAAACAAAATGCGGATTCCGTTCACAATTTGCGGGTTATTTCAATTTGGCTATACACCTGTTTTATTCCGCAAACAGTATTGTAGATTCTGCAAATTTGCCGAGTTTTGGAGCGATTTTGACCGCGTCACTGTATTTGGTATTTGTATGTGGAATTCAAAACAGCAAAGAAGATCATAGAAAAACGTTGCGGAGCAGCAAAGAAGATCATAGCAATGTTGCGGAATCCGCGACAAATCTGATTGTGGCCTGTTGCGGTATCCGCTTACAATTCACTCAATGCACAGTTTGGCCGCGTAATGTTGGCATTTTGTGTTTGTGAAATGTTTAATCTCCAAAAAAAATGTAACTGCCTTAGAAAATATCTAAGCACAAAAAGGGTCTAGAATCGCAGCTTTGTTAAGATATCAAAAAAAGTTATATTAATTGCGCTCAAACTCTAACTTAAAAACAGAACTGCAATTTTTTAAACCATGCAACTTTAGGGTATATTTGTGCCTATAACCATACTCACATAACTAAAAAATGAAATAAAAGTTTTTTTTCCAAAATTGTGTTGTTTTTTCTATGCGGTGTGATCAATAAGAACTGAACAAAAACCTGCGGTGTAATGAAATACAAAACAATAAAGAAGGCCATACAAAAGCTACGGATCCTAGCAGAGAAGATTATAGCAACGTTGCGGGTTCGGCGACGAATCTGATTTTGGCTTGTTGTGGAATTCGCTTACAATTCACTAAATGCACAGTTTGGCTAAGAAAATGAAGATTCACGTTACAGTTTGCGTATTCTTTTTACAATTTGCGAATTCCGCTTACAGTTTTTGGATTCCATATACAGTTGCGGGTTCCGCAACAGCTCTTTTTTATAATACACATGGCTTATTACTTGTTAGTGGATTTCACAAATTGTTCCTGATTCCGCAAACATGGTTGTAAATTGCGAAATATCGACCATTTTTGGAAGATTTTTGAGCAACCTACTGTTTTCGGTTTTTGTTTGTGGAATTTAAAACATTAAAGAAGACCATGGAAAAGTTGCGGATCACAGCAGAGAAAGTCTTAGTAATGTTGCGGATTACGCAACGAAAATGATTTTAGCTTATTGCGGATTAAGCGTACATTGCACTGAACGCACAATTTGGCAAAAAAATGCAGATTCTACTTACAATTTGCGGATTCTATTCACAATTTGCGGATTCCGCTTACAGTTTGCGGATTCCACTTACACTTGCGGATTCCGCAACAGCTCATTTTAATTGTACACATCTCTCATTATTTGTTTGTAGATTTCAGAAACCGGTCCGGATTCCGCAAACACTGTTGTGGATTCCGCAAATTCGCCTAGCATTGGAAGGATTTTGAGCGAAACGCTGTTTTCGGTTATTGCTGGCGGAATTCAAAACATTAAAGAAAATTTGCGGATCATAGCAGAGAAAATCACAACAATGTTGCGGATTCTGCAACGAAAAGGATTTTTGCTTGTTGCGGATTAAGTTTACAATGCACTGAACGCACAGTTTGGCAAACAAAATGGGGATTCCGTTCACAATTTGCGGGTTATTTCAATTTGGCTATACACCTGTTTTATTCCGCAAACAGTATTGTAGATTCTGCAAATTTGCCGAGTTTCGGAGCGATTTTGACCGCGACACTGTATTTTGTATTTGTATGTGGAATTCAAAACAGCAAAGAAGATCATAGAAAAATGTTGCGGAGCAGCAAAGAAGATCATAGCAATGTTGCGGAATCCGCGACAAATCTGATTGTGGCCTGTTGCGGTATCCGCTTACAATTCACTCAATGCACAGTTTGGCCGCGTAATGTTGGCATTTTGTAATTGTGAAGTGTTTAATCTCCAAAAAATTGTAACTGCCTTAGAAAATATCTAAGCACAAAAACGGTCTAGAATCGCAGCTTTGTTAAGATATCAAAAAAAGTTATTTTAATTGCGCTCAAATTCTAATTTAAAAACAGAACTGCAACTTTTTAAACCATGCAACTTTAGGGTATATTTGTGCCTAGAACCATACTCACATAACTAAAAAAAGAAATGAAAGTTTTTTTTTCAAAATTGTGTCGTTTTTTCTATGCGGTGTGATCAATAAGAACTGAACAAAAACCTGCGGTGTAATGAAATACAAAACAATAAGAAAGGCCATAGAAAAGCTACGGATCATAGCAGAAAAGATTATAGCAACCTTGCGGATTCCGCGACGAATTTGGTATTGGCTTGTTACAAAATCCGCTCAAAATTCAGTGTATGCAGAGTTTGGCTAACAAAATGCAGATTCCACTTGCAGTTTCCGTATTCTATTTATAATTTGCAGAATGCACCTACACTTTGGTGATTCCGCTTACAGTTGCGGATTCCGCAACAGCTCAATTTAATTATACACATGTCTTATTATTTGTTTGTGGATTTCACAATTTGCTCAGAATTCCGCAAACACTGTTGCCGATTCCGCAATTTTGCCTAGTTTTGGAAGGATTTTGGGCAAAATAATGGTTTCGGATATTATTTGTGGAATTCAAAACAATAAAGAAGACCTAAGAAAAGTTGCGGATCTTAGCAGAGAAGATCATCGAAACGTTGCGGGTTCGGCAACGAATCTGATTTTGGCTTGTTGTGGAATCCGCTTACAATTCACTAAATGCACAGTTTGGCTAAGAAAATGAAGATTCACATTACAGTTTGCGTATTCTTTTTACAATTTGCGGATTCCGCTTACAGTTTTCGGATTCCATATACAGTTGCGGGTTCCGCAACAGCTCAATTTTATAATACACATGGCTTATTACTTGTTAGTGGATTTCACAAATTGTTCCTGATTCCGCAAACATGGTTGTAAATGCGAAATATCGACCATTTTTGGAAGATTTTTGAGCAACCTACTGTTTTCGGTTTTTGTTTGTGGAATTTAAAACATTAAAGAAGACCATGGAAAAGTTGCGGATCATAGCAGAGAAAATCATAGTAATGTTGCGGATTCCGCAACGAAAATGATTTTAGCTTATTGCGGATTAAGCGTACATTGCACTGAACGCACAATTTGGCAAAAAATGCAGATTCTATTTACAATTTGCGGATTCTATTCACAATTTGCGGATTCCGCTTACAGTTTGCGGATTCCACTTACACTTGCGGATTCCGCAACAGCTCATTTTAATTGTACACATCTCTTATTATTTGTTTGTGGATTTCAGAAACCGGTCCGGATTCCGCAAACACTGTTGTGGATTCCGCAAATTCGCCTAGCTTTGGAAGGATTTTGAGCGAAACGCTGTTTTCGGTTATTGCTGACGGAATTCAAAACATTAAAGAAGGCCATAGAAAACTTGCGGATCATAGCAGAGAAAATCATAACAATGTTGCGGATTCCGCAACGAAAATGATTTTAGCATATTGCGGATTAAGCGTACATTGCACTGAACGCACAATTTGGCAAAAAAATGCAGATTCTATTTACAATTTGCGGATTCTATTCACAATTTGCGGATTCCGCTTACAGTTTGCGGATTCCACTTACACTTGCGGATTCCGCAACAGCTCATTTAAATTGTACACATCTCCTATTATTTGTTTGTGGATTTCAGAAACCGGTCCGGATTCCGCAAACACTGTTGTGGATTCCGCAAATTCGCCTAGCTTTGGAAGAATTTTGAGCGAAACGCTGTTTTCGGTTATTGCTGGCGGAATTCAAAACATTAAAGAAGGCCATAGAAAACTTGCGGATCATAGCAGAGAAAATCATAACAATGTTGCGGATTCCTCAACGAAAATGATTTTAGCTTGTTGCGGATTAAGTTTACAATGCACTGAACGCACAGTTTGGCAAACAAAATGCTGATTCCGTTCACAATTTGCGGGTTATTTCAATTTGGCTATACACCTGTTTTATTCCGCGAACAGTATTATGGATTCTGCAAATTTGCCGAGTTTTGTTGCAATTTTGACCGCGACACTGTTTTTGGTATTTGTTTGTGGAATCCAAAACAGCAAAGAAGATCATAGAAAAACGTTGCGGAGCAGCAAAGAAGATCATAGCAATGTTGCGGAGGCCGCGACAAATCTGATTGTGGCCTGTTGCGGTATCCGCTTACAATTCACTCAATGCACAGTTTGGCCGCGTAATGTTGGCATTTTGTGTTTGTGAAGTGTTTAATCTCCGAAAGTAATGTAACTGCCTTGGACATTCTTGACGAGATGCTAATTTTCAGAAAAATCGATCAGCATTGCAAACAGAACGTGTTTTTAATAGCATACTTGATAACACTTTCGGAAAGAACTAATTATGAATCAAAAGATCAAAATCTTTAAATCATGAGCCAATTTTCACTTCTAGGAGGACATCTAGACACAAACCCGGTCTAGAATCTCAGCTTTGTTACGATATCTTTTAAACCAATATTCATTGCCCTCAAACTCTATTTTAAAAACAGAATTGCAATTTTTTAAACCATGCAACTTTAGGGTAGGTTTGTGCCTAGAACCATACTCACATAACTAAAAAAAAAAAGTTTTTTTCTTCAGATTGTGTAGTTTTTTCTATGCGGTGTGATAAACTAGAACTGAACAAAAACAGCGGTGTGATGAAATAGAACTGAACAAAAATTAGAGCTTGGGCGAAAACAACTTCCGAAAGTTTTTCAAAATTTATTGTTATTTTCTTTTTCGTTTTGTTGACTTTTCGAACTATTTGCGCTAAACTTCAAAAATGATTTCAAAAATTTGCTGAAAATCTCATTTAGGTAGTCTGACTAAAATTTCACAGCTTAAGTTAGGTTAATGGAAACCTTTTATGTTATTCATACCAACTATTGTAAACCTGCTCGTTTGCTTTATTCTCTTGAATTAATAGTAAAGACTAGGAAATTTGAGCACGCTTTTCTCGATACTGGGACAGTTTTATATGAAGTTTCCATGTAGTTCAATTCACGGATGACAAGGTTTAGTATATTTAAAAAACATTGTTGATTTTTCGATCTTGATGTGCTAAATATCAAAAGTGATTTCAAAAATGCGCTAAAAATCTCAGAAAGCTAAAATTTCACGGCTTAATTTAGTAAACATTCTTAGTTTAACTAAAATTTTACGGCCTAATTTAGGTTATTGTAATTTTTTAAATTATTAAAATAAATTATTGTAAGCCTGCTTGCCTGATCATATAACATAAAATAAAGAAGTTGAGTGTCTAATCGTCTCTGCTTTCAAGCTCCTCCTGTTAAAATATTATGATTAAAAGGTTACTCTCTCGCTTTACTAGCTCAAAATTGCACCAAACATCAAAAAATTCAGGTCGGGCTGTCTCAACACTGATCAAATTGGTGAAAGTCATAATATCAATATCGATTTATGACTGAAAAAGCTTTAATTTGACTAATCAGTTAATCAGTGTAATGTTTTTATGGAGCTTGGTGTTGCGAGAAAAAAAAGCTGGTTGATATGCAATAAGCATTAAAGAAAAAAGTTTCAAGACAAGTTTTAAAGCTTATTTTTGCGTTGTGTGATGAGAACAACAAGATTAAAGCTTACAACTTTAGTACAATAGTCATTATCTTCTGCAAAAACTAGCAAAGCAAAAAGTCAAAATTCAATTTAATTTTTTTGGGCAAAACATAAATTACAGAGGATTTTATATGGTATGAACAAAAGAGCAACAAATTTATATATCTCTTTTTATATTTTTTCAGTCAGTCAAGTGAACGAATATGAAAAAGTGTTGAAAAATGAATTAGTTTTTATATAGAGAAGTTAACAGATATTCGAGTTTAGACTGACGCTCACTCTTTACTTCTACTTCCTCCTTAGTGGTGAATTGAGTCTAATTTGTAGAAGTCGGTATCCGTTTCTTTTGAACCTCAGAAAACACTGTTGAAACATTTTTTCGAAGCTGGTATCATAACTGACCTAATTTTACCATAATACCAAACCAGCAAACTTTTTTGAGGAGCCTGAAATTGCACCCACCCATAGCCTTGGCTCCTTTCCATCCATAGAAGGGTAGTCTCAGTGAACATCTTTTGCCCTATCCAATTTAATCAGCTATGGTTTTTTTTTGCGGAAATCTTTAAGGTTATCTATTACTTAAATTTTATAACTCAAAAACTTAGCAAAAATCTTGCTTGACTTTTTTTGCCACATAACCATACTCTCTCGACTACAGTAAAACTTTGCGCTATTTTCACATCAAATATTTTTATACTTAGTCTTGACTTAGATCTTAGCTCTTAGTTCTTCTTTAGTTCAAATTCTAAACTAAGAATTTACCTACCGATAGAAGATCTAAAGAGGATTAGCTATGACGTGCTAACCCTCTATCAGTATCAACTTTAGAGACGCATCTCTTTGCCTAATATTTCACTTTACGTTCAGTTCCAGATTAAATATAAAGACAACAAACCAATGTTAACTAATCAGCTTGTGACCCGTAAATAAATGATTTATTCATGCGCTGGCTGAAATTTATTCCATTTTTGAAAAGTCGGAGGGTATATTTTGCCGGTTTTCTACAAGTTTTCTTTCCCCTGAGGCATTGTTCTCTGAAAGGTTGAAATTATGTGGTCAACTACAACTTCAAGTCATTTCTACTTCATTATTTTTAACCCTTTGTGCAACAAAAGTAACTAACTTGGCTTTGATTTGGAAACAAAACAATTCACAGCCCAACTTTATTGCCTTAGTCTACGCTGAAAAAAGCGCACAAGATGATATCAAAATCAGACAATGGACTTTGAAATTTCTATTTAATATTAATGTGATATATACAATCGAATAATCAAGAAACTTCCGAAAACTTAAATTATCCTTTTTAACCCCTTGTAACTGTACACAGTAAGTAAACTCTCATTACACTTTCCCATTTATGGATATTTATGTTTTCAATATGAAGATTTAATGAGCCATAGTTCAAAAATGTAACCAAGCATCAAGAAATAACATTCTTTGTTATCGTCAGTTTTAGTAGTGCGGAAGTTCAAAAAACCGTCATATCTACAAACTGCCATATCTTCAAGCCGAAATCACACCAGAATTACTTAAAAATTGCATAACAACAGTGACAATATGTTGTTATGTTAGCAGAAAAATATTAATTTTTGGCTGGTTTGAATGGTATTTTTTTAAAAATTTTTGGCCTACCACCAATTTTAAAACCCCATCAGCGAAAAAAGGGGGCTTAGGAGAATTTCTTTCCCTGCTTCCAAAAACTCGACACCCTAACCAATCTTTTCCATCGTCTTACAACAACTTTATTCGCTGGCGGGCTCTAATGTTTTTCTAAGATCACCTTTACTAGGGTTCAATGCAAGCTGAAAAAAGCCATTTTTAGTTAAAGCTTTCACTAGAAAAGCCCAAATAATTGGCCTGCGCGCAGAAGTTTTTAGTCATAATTGGCATTTTAATGATTTAGAGAATCTCGAAAAAAGACTGACCACAATTCATCGCAGGTGACAATTCGTAGCAAACAATATTTCTGAGCAATAATGAAAAATGCCACTACTTCTTAATTTTGAAAAAACGACATGTCGCAATTATTAAAAGCGCGACAATTCGCCGCAAAACCAACAAATCAGAATTCATTGGTTAGCAGTTCCGTCAAGCATTCCATATTGAATCGCACAATCACTAAAGCATGGCCGTTTGGTAGCTGCGCTTTGCTAAATCAAATTATTGTTCCGACTTTCTTTGAATATTCGCAAATTTATAACTAAAAATCAGACTTTGTCACCGATACAAAAGATGCGGACAAAAAAAGTTTCTTGTTAAAATGATACATGATTCATTTTGATACGTTTTTGCGACTGTCAGCAAGGGAAGTCGAGAAGCCAAGTGAAAATATTTTTTCAAAATTTCGAAACATTCTGTAAAATAAAAGAAAACACTATAAGGAAAACACTATTCGTTTTCAACTATGAGCTATTTTCAACTATGCGCAGATAGATGGGCTTTATATCTGCGAATTATTATTCTGATTTTCGAAAAAAAACAGAAAATTTACGCTCGATTTGGTTTCTTTTTGTTCAATCAATTTTCGCCGTTCGAAATAATAGTTTTCAAAAAAAAATTTTATACTCCATTGAAAATATCGACTTCCTGAGTTCAAATTTAAAAAAATGATATTTCACCTCTGATTATTTTCTGGAAAAGTTCTGCGGGCTTAAAAATTGACAAATTGGCCATGTTCTGGACTAACTTATGCGCGCCTTGAAGAGTTTATTCATAATGCTGAGAGCGTAACGCGAACTATTTATGCGCGGCGCATAATCCCGCACAACAAAATTGTTCCAAATTTAATTAAGGCTAGCTAATTGGTCGTATTGCTTTCGTGCGACTCAAAATTTTACACTTTGTTTTTGTCCAAAATATATATGTTTTCAATATTTTATTTTATCAAAAACTATCCGATATGACTAAAGGGACAGTCGGAATATTCAGGGCTTTGCCCTGATATACAAGCAATCATGTTCGTCTTACAAATCGTTCCAAATTGGTTAGAGGAAGCTTATTCACCATAATTGATTTGTTACTAGGAGCAAAAGCTATCACTTTGTAATTAACATGGCATGTGCGGGGATGATTTTCACAAAAGAATCTCAAGTTTAAAGAAATCGTTTTATTCGAATTTGTTTTTTTTTCATGTTATTACTTCTCCATGGACCTTAAAAGGCAGTCGTAACATTGAGAGCTTTGCCCTGATACGAGCAGTTTTGTTTCAAATTGATTTTCTATTTATTCAGGCACATTGCTTCCCCTAAATTGACGCTTTTTGAAGTTCTGCCAATGGTTGCTTGTGACAAATTGTGACAAGTCATGAATTGTTGTCTCACGTCAAAAATTCAATTGTTTCGAGCTCAAAAACGATCCAGTAAATCAACCTTCCATCTTCACAAATATCAGTATTTTTTTTTGCAAAAACCCATAAAAAGCCTCAGATTGGTTTTTGGGTAAATAGTTTTTTAAAATAATGAAAATAATTATTGACATTTTGCCTAACAAAAAACAACAAAACATTGAAGGCTATGGGATTTTAAAACACTTGGAAATTTTTCATGGAAAAAGCAATAATATCAAAACCAAAATGCCAATCTGAAGCAGAGTGCTTAAGGTAATCATTCATGGTCGGATTAATATAACGAGAGACAAATTGCGTGAGTGAGCGCATTAGGATGATACATTGCCATTGTATCAAATGCATTGATCCTCTGAGTTTTATTAAATTTCATTATTTTGCTAACTGATTTTAATGACAGTTGCTCGCATTAAATTTCAAGTTTAATTACCAATTTTGATCTTTTCTTCGACCAAATTTAAGGCAAATTGAGCGTCATTTTTCTGTTTAAATAATTTTTTGATAGTGTTTTAAGAGTGGCCGAAAATTTTATTTCCTCAAACTAAAACAAAAGCCGACAACATTTTCATTTTTTCTCCGCAACACTCTTGTATATATTACTGAAAATCAGCAATAACGAACAAATTTAATAAGCCTTTTTAGGAAGCTATTTAAGGGTATCTTATTTTGGCTTCAAATGATAAATTTAAATTCTTATCAAGTTTGCGTGATTAATCCGTAGGAATTTTTTTTCGAGAAAGCAGTTTCAGATATTTAAGAGTATCTTAATTTGGCTCTAAATGGGAAATTTCTTAATCCTTGATTTTTTTTTTTCGAGAACGCAGTTTCAGATATTTAAGAGTATCTTAATTTGGCTCTAAATGGGAAATTTCTTTCTCCTTGAATTTTTTTTTCGAGAACGCAGTTTCAGGCCTTGAATTAGTGCACTTGATTCAATTAACAGACATTTGTTTATATGTCAGGCGCTCTTCTCGTGTTTATACGTTTTTCTCATGTTGCTGTTTGTTATATTTTTGTGTGCTATATAAATAAGACGAAAGATCATTAAAATGACAAAAACGTCTAAATAACCGAAATTATTTTTTCACAGTTTTCAAAAACTAGATACTTATGCTGACTCGAAATCAATGTTTAACGTGACTAATTCAGAAAAAGAGTAAAAAATTGAGTAATCGAATAATAGGTAATGGGAAATGAGCATAAGCAAAAGATAGCGCGCTGAACTAAGTTTTTGAGATTAATCTGTATCATTTTCTCTGAAGTCCGTATGAAAATTTGTGTTAAGGATTTTTATTTCTAAGTTTTGGAGTTTTTCAAATTGTTGTTAGACAGTCCCATCAAAAACGGTTGTCGTTTTAACTGTTGTCATCTTATTTGATGGGCATTCGTTTTTAGTGCACGATTTGAAGAACATAGATCGTTGATTAGATCGCTAGTACTCAAGAAAGTGTGATCACATTAGGGCAATGCCCTCAAAGTTTTGTCTCCGTTTTTCTTATGAAGGACGTTAAAAAAGCTAAAAACCAACCCAGGTCGATGTGCTAACTTTATTTTTCCACTTTCACAGTGCTCGACCAAAAGAGAATAGTCGAGACAGGGGTTTGAGTCGAGCACAAATTCGAAACATACCCCGATCACGGTCGAAACATACATCGAGCACGGTCGAACCATACCTCGAGCACCGTCGAAACATACTTCGAGCCCGGTCGAGATCAGTCGCAACATAGCTCGAGCACGGTCAAACCATACCTCGAGCACCGTCGAAACATGCTTCGAGCACGGTCGAGAACAGTCGTAACATAGCTTAAGCACGGTCGAACCATACCTCGAGCACCGTCGAAACATACTTCGAGCACGGTCGAGATCAGTCTATGGCTCGAGCACGGTCGAACCATACCTCGAGCGCGGTCAAAACATATCTCGAGCACGGTCAAAATATACTTCGAGCACGGTCGAGATCAGTCGCAACATAGCTCGAGCACGGTCGAACCATATCTCGAGCACCGTCGAAACATACTTCGAGCACGGTCGAGATCAGTCGCAACATAGCTCGAGCACGGTCGAACCATACCTCGAGTGCGGTCAAAACATATCTCGAGCACTGTCGAAAAATATCTCAAGCACAGTCAAAACATACATCGAGCACGGTCGAGAAAAGTCAAAACATACCTCGAGCACGGTCGAAGCATACCTCGAGCACGGTCGAAACATAACTCGAGCACGGTCGAAACATATCTCGAGCACGGTCGAAACATACTTCGAGCACGGTCGAAATCAGTCTCAACATACCTCGAGCACGCTCGAAAGACTTTTCGAGCATGGTCAAAAAAATGTTCATGTTTTTTCATGGTCTTGTTTTTTTCAAAATCGAAACATACCCGAATTCGGTCGCACACGGTCGAAACATGTCTTCCTTGGTTGGAGCATGGTCGAACACATTTGTTTCGGCCAAGCAGGGTCGAAACACACCAAGTTTTGTCGAACGCGATCGAAACAATTGAGTTTTGATAGAGATAGTCAATTTTAGTTGTAAAAAAATAAAGTGAGCACCTCGACCCGTGAAAAGCAGGAACTATAAAGTATTTAACTTTGCGTCCGGTCAGGAATTGAACAAATGGTACAAATAAACTTTTAATTTCTTATGGCATGATTTCAACTAAGAACGACAATTTGTTTGCTTATTAATTAACCTCTATCAAAATATAAATATAAAAAAGGAATAAATTAAACCGAGAGATTGGCCGAATGTTAAATTTTTGCATGAAATCCTTTCAAGAGAAGCAAGACTACTCGTATCAGAGCCAAACCCGCCCTGAAAACTCCGACTACATTTTAATTTCTATGAAGTAACTAAAAATAAAAAAGATCTGACAAAATTTTCAAAAAAAAAACTTAAAAAATTTCAAAATATTTCCTGATGTTTTTTTTGAAAATCCTCACCCCACACACTACAGTAAAGTACAAAAATAATACATTTAGCGTATAAGTAAGTATCAAAAAGATAATTAGCGTGCCTCAATTCAATTTGGAACGATTTCTACTCGGATTAAATGTCTACTTACGCGGTAATAGCACAAAATATGTCGTGCGTTAAAAAATCTTTTCAGTTTTGAGCACAGGACAACAACACTATTCGGCTGATATAAAAAAAAATGGGAAATATCGTTACAAGGTACGAAATTCGTATATGCTTAACTGATCAATTATCTCTTTATAGGGGGGGGGAGAGATTCGTTACAAGGTACCATAGGGGGGAAACAGTAAACAAGAACCAAAATTAAATCTAATAAAAATGAAATTGTTTTCTAAAATTTGAGTTTTTTGTGAACATCATTCCCCCACTGGCCAGTTTTTGTGCAAATCATTGCCGCCACACTCCATGTAAAAATTCAGGGCGAAACTTTAAATAGTCGGTTGCCTTTTAAGGTTTATGGAGCAGTATTAACAAAAAAAACTAAATGTAATAAAATAAAATGAATTGTTTCTTCTAAAATTTGAAATTTTCCCCTGCACGCCATTTAAAGTACAAAAGGATAGACTTCGCTCCTTGTAACAAATTAATTATGGCAAGTAATCTTCCTTCTAAAATGGATTAAATCTACGCTAACGCGTTAATAGTGCAAGATATATCGCGCGTTAATAGTACCAAATTGACCAAATTGGCAATATTTAAACCCCTTAACTTTACAAAAAAGGATCACAGGTGAAATATCTCTTCAATTTTAAGCTTAGGACAACAATAGCTTTTGAATGATGTAAAAAATTAGGTCAAAAATGGCTAGTAAAAAAAATCGAAATTTGTCTGAAGAAAAAAAACCCACCCCGAGCACAAATATTCCGTTTCTTTCGTTACGAAAGTCGGAACAATAAGGAACATCAGGCTTATCTAATTGTATTTACTTCTTTTAAAATTACTGAATTTTTTGTCCGGTCTGGACTTTCAACCATTAATTTTGAAAATTCGGGTCTGAGTTACGCAGCTTAAGTCGCAGCGACTTTGCCCCATATTCGTCGCTAAAATAAGTCGCGACTTTGCCCCATATTCGGAATTCGGCGCAACTTTGCGCGACCCAAAAATCTTAAGAGGCGACCTCAGAATTTTGGCACGACTTTGCACAGCCCAAAAAACATAAATAGCACCTTTGCCTCACTTTGGAACATTGTTTATTTTTTTTGTGCTTTTCAAAATATATTTTTGCGACTTATTACGACGCAAACATAAAAGTTTCACGCAACTCTGCGCGGCTCTCAGTCATTATATGTGACGACCTTGAGCTAATGAAGAGATTAATATGTCTTCTACTTGCGCCTTAAACTGAATTATATGCAACAGTGCGCACTCACTCACTTTTGTTGTTAATTCCATCTGTTTTACATTTTGTTAGAAAAAAACAACCTGACAACTGAAAGTGTTAGCTGTTTTCGACTATGTTTCGAAATTGCTGTGTTCAAGTTTTGATTGTTCCGACTTACGAAGGGAAGATAGTGCCCGGTTTCATTCTTCTTTTTGTATTCTTCTTTGAACCACTGAATAACAAATGGCTATGTTTTGACCAATCTGAAGTAAACTAACAATTTTCCGGTTTACTGGTCCTAATTTGGTCATATTTCAATAATTTTGACAAGGTTAGGCCCTTTTTGACTTAATAGTGCAACGCTATGACTAATTTTCATAATATCGCCACTGGTGAAATCGAAAGCATGTGAATACACCTATTACAAAGTATGAAATTGCCCAAGGGTTTTTGATTCATTAGTTTTTTGTTCATTTGCTGCCATAACTATTGATGATATTAAACATATTCGATTCGCCCACCACAAAAAAAGTTACTTTTTTAGTTACCGATCAGGGCATCACTATATTTCAGATGAGGTAAAAAACGCAGAAACAATCAGCCAAAGTTGAATGCTTAAAATAGTACCAAAAGGGAAATTTTTGGATGGTCAGGGGGTCAAATCTCTGGGCGGAGAGACGTCTGTCTGCATCCACCCCTTCGAAACCCACTACTGGTTTCTAGCTTTCTTTTTTGGTGATATTATTTTCACCTCAAAAATTCAAAAAACCGGACAATTTTATAATTTGCATCTGTCGTGTAACGTTTTAGCAGCATTGTGACAATTGGACTTACTCGCAGTGATCAACTATGACGGGACTGCGCTTAAAATGAGATCTTCAGACTTATTTCGTAACCGTACTGCGTTTATATCGCAAACTTCCGAAGCGTGGCATGGCACAATTTTTTTTGGCGCCAGCTAAATTGCGGCGCAACCTTTAAGACCGCGTTGTAAGTCGCAGAGTTCAAATCAGGTAGATTTTCTAAACCATCAGAAATGATAACTTTAGTTCTCCAATTAATTTTTTGAATTAGTATTCAGGCCATCAGCTATCGTTGTAATTCAGTTAAATTTCATACAATCAGAAATTTTCATGCCAACAGATAGCATACCTTCATAGTTTAGGTGAAAATGAAGTCTTGAAAAATTAACATTTGAAGAGTTTGGGATATTTAATGCTGAACGTTTTTCGAATGTTTTTTCTAGTGGCTAACTTGGAAGGATAATTAATTTGTTGTGGTTCAAAAAACCTTTCAATAAACCAGTAGAACCAGAATACTTATTAGTTTAACCTGAATAATGCGATACTAGAATCATAACATCATTTTGCAAATTACTTAATTACTTGGTGTGAGAGAAGTTCGTCAATAAAATTAAGTTTTCTTGTGAAAATGTTAAAACTTTTCCTGTTAAAATTTACACCAAACGCGAAAGAGCATAAAGTTCAAAATTTTGCTCTAATACGAGCCGTTTTGTTCAGTTTGCTCATCCGAATATCATATCGTGACAATTTGTGACCGGTTGACCAACTAACCGATTTCGTCCTGCTGGCTAATCAATTGAAAATAATTTTCTTTCCTTACTGTTAATGCTTTTGTTTGTAGACAAAATTCTAAACCCCATTTCTTAGACAAATTTTTATACCCCATTTTTTGAATTTCTAGATATTTTTGCCACAAGAAGCGTTTTGGCATCCTGAGCTTAAAATTACAACAGCTTTTCAAGCATTATCAAATTTATTTCATAATTTTTTGCAAAAGTTATGGGCAATTGAAAATTGCAAATTCGGCTAGTTCAGATCAACCAATTAATCCATTACCTCATTTGGATTATTTGGAGCGCTGATTTCATCCGGCATAGAATTTGACCTAAGATAGGTCATATGTACTTTTATATACAGTGCTAAACTATTATTACATCACTTTTCCTTAAACATAGCAAGAAAATGTGTCGAAAAATTGATTAAAATTTCAGATTGTTTTGTCAATTTTTGAAAAACTTGGCAAAAAATTTTTCAAAAAAAAACATTTTCGAAACTTTTTATGAATTTCCATACTTTTTGAACTTTTTCCATATACTTTAGGGGGCAATCAGAACACCAATGTTCTAATTTTTTGTTGTTAACCATTATCTACTACTTCCTTCCAGTAGGAGTAAATAGTAAGATCCAGAGTTAGGTGTCTGTCAAATGAAACGACAGCTGTTAAGACTGCAATTATTTTCGATTGATGTTTAGGACGACATAATACGCAATTCTCAAATTGTATCTCTGAGAAATAAAAACAGCTTGTATTTCGGTCATTTCATTCTAATGTTTTAACGATCATATTTTGGCTTAAATACATGTCGTTTTAAAATGCATGCGTATTTTTAACCTAGCATCACAAAATAGTATTTGCTTAAGCTATTACTTGGTTGATTTTGTTTTATTGACTTGATTCATAAAGTTGACAATTATTTACTAGGTTTCATTTTCACCTCAAAAATTCAAAAAACCGGACAATTTTATAATTTGCATCTGTCGTGTAACGTTTTAGCAGCATTGTGACAATTGGACTTACTCGCAGTGATCAACTATGACGGGACTGCGCTTAAAATGAGATCTTCAGACTTATTTCGTAACCGTACTGCGTTTATGTCGCAAACTTCCGAAGCGTGGCATGGCACAATTTTTTTTGGCGCCAGCTAAATTGCGGCGCAACCTTTAAGACCGCGTTGTAAGTCGCAGAGTTCAAATCAGGTAGATTTTCTAAACCATCAGAAATGATAACTTTAGTTCTCCAATTAATTTTTTGAATTAGTATTCAGGCCATCAGCTATCGTTGTAATTCAGTTAAATTTCATACAATCAGAAATTTTCATGCCAACAGATAGCATACCTTCATAGTTTAGGTGAAAATGAAGTCTTGAAAAATTAACATTTGAAGAGTTTGGGATATTTAATGCTGAACGTTTTTCGAATGTTTTTTCTAGTGGCTAACTTGGAAGGATAATTAATTTGTTGTGGTTCAAAAAACCTTTCAATAAACCAGTAGAACCAGAATACTTATTAGTTTAACCTGAATAATGCGATACTAGAATCATAACATCATTTTGCAATTACTTAATTACTTGGTGTGAGAGAAGTTCGTCAATAAAATTATGTTTTCTTGTGAAAATGTTAAAACTTTTCCTGTTAAAATTTACACCAAACGCGAAAGAGCATAAAGTTCAAAATTTTGCTCTAATACGAGCCGTTTTGTTCAGTTTGCTCATCCGAATATCATATCGTGACAATTTGTGACCGGTTGACCAACTAACCGATTTCGTCCTGCTGGCTAATCAATTGAAAATAATTTTCTTTCCTTACTGTTAATGCTTTTGTTTGTAGACAAAATTCTAAACCCCATTTCTTAAACAAATTTTTATACCCCATTTTTTGAATTTCTAGATATTTTTGCCACAAGAAGCGTTTTGGCATCCTGAGCTTAAAATTACAACAGCTTTTCAAGCATTATCAAATTTATTTCATAATTTTTTGCAAAAGTTATGGGCAATTGAAAATTGCAAATTCGGCTAGTTCAGATCAACCAATTAATCCATTACCTCATTTGGATTATTTGGAGCGCTGATTTCATCCGGCATAGAATTTGACCTAAGATAGGTCATATGTACTTTTATATACAGTGCTAAACTATTATTACATCACTTTTCCTTAAACATAGCAAGAAAATGTGTCGAAAAATTGATTAAAATTTCTTCAGATTGTTTTTTCAATTTTTGAAAAATTTTGCAAAAAATTTTTCAAAAAAAAAAACATTTTCGAAACTTTTTATGAAAAAAAAAATTTTCCATACTTTTTGAACTTTTTCCATATACTTTAGGGGGCAATCAGAACACCATTGTTCTAATGTTTTGTTGTTAACCATTATCTACTACTTCCTTCCAGTAGGAGTAAATAGTAAGATCCAGAGTTAGGTGTCTGTCAAATGAAACGACAGCTGTTAAGACTGCAATTATTTTCGATTGATGTTTAGGACGACATAATACGCAATTCTCAAATTGTATCTCTGAGAAATAAAAACAGCTTGTATTTCGGTCATTTCATTCTAATGTTTTAACGATCATATTTTGGCTTAAATACATGTCGTTTTAAAATGCATGCGTATTTTTAACCTAGCATCACAAAATAGTATCTGCTTAAGATATTACTTGGTTGATTTTGTATTATTGACTTGATTCACTATAAGGTTGACAATCATTTACTAGGTTTCATAAAAGCGGATAGTTGAAGCGGGTCTAGGCCGAAGGGACTTCAAGCCGAAATTAAAACTTTACAAGCACCTCAAAACACTATTTTATCATCTGTAAAACATTATTTTTCAAAAATTTTGGCAATTTTAGTCCATAATAAACGTTATTCATTGACAATGCACCATTTGTGATTGGCATTCATTAATAATTTGTCTATTATTTGACCGGTATGAAATACGAGTTGTCTACTTTTTGACCGCACACCACATTATAGATTATAAAAACTATTTCAACTGCCAATCAACTAAGTTAAAGTTTAAGTTTTCAAATATTTACAGCTACCTCTTGTGTTTACATAATCATGATGCAGAAACTAAAAGTTTCTAAAAAAATTCAGTATGGTTTTCAAGAACTTTGATTTTTTTCCGAATTTTAGAGAAAATTTTTTAAAAAACCAGCCAATAATACTGCACTTTTAATTTGGCGCTGTAATAGAAAAAACGGCGCTTTCGAGTTGTTATGAGCAAAAACTGTTCTTCCTGCATATAAACTGAAAAAAGTGCCCTCAAGAAAAATTGAAGTATCTGTCGGCCAAAAGTCAGGAGATCGAATCTTTGATATAAAAAAAGATCTTGCTATCAATCCCCTTTTGTACCTTGTTAACTATTTCCCCCTTATGCATTTTTTACAATCATTTCCGTATAATATTACCACCAACTAATTGAGTTTTCAATTTGGCGCATTTGTATTTGTATTACTCGTATTTTTATAACACATGAATTAGGCATTTTAATGAAATATGTTACCTGAAAATTTGGCAACCAAAATCGATTTTCTGAAAATCGAAATAGAGAGGAAATAGTTGAGAAACCAAGTCCAAAAAATTGAGCGACTTCAAAAATCAGTCATAGTTTGGCAAAAATAGAATCATGAAACTTTCTAATTTGTTTTAGTAACAAATTGCAAAAAAAATGAAAAACGAGGATGATCGAAAATGAGGGCCTCTCCCGTATGAGTACTCCATATGGGTCATATTAGTTCTCTATATGACTCAAAATATAACCGTTACTATTTGATATTGGCTGTTTAGAGAAGAAGAAAAACAAAGGCTTGTAAAGATATTTCACCTGTGATCAATTTTTGTTCTCCTGAATTATGGGGGTTTAAAGATTGCCATTTCGGCCAATTTGGGACAATTAACGCACGATATATTTCGAGCTAATAACGCGTAAGCGGAACTTTAATCCGTCTTAGAAATCGTTCCAAATTGGTTGAAGGAAGCTTGTTTTGGTACTGATTTGGTACTATGAGCGAAATTTATCTTTTCGTACTTTTGATGGCGTGTGGGGAGATGATTTTCACAAAAACCTTAAAAAGACCTTAAAAAGCGATCGGAACATTCAGGAACTCGCTAAACAGAACTCATGTGTTCAAAATATTACAGAACTCAATAACTTAAATGGAAATGTTGACAGCTTTTTTCTTTGAAATATTAAATACAACCTTTTTTTGATCTTGATTTTGGTAAATGATTTTGAGTTTTGACGCTGAATTTCAAGCTGAAAGTCTTTTAGTAAGCCCTTTTAGGAAACCCTGCAAGGTGTGCGAGTTGAAAAATAATATCGGCATCGGTTTTTTCATAATCAAATAAGAGTATCGCTATGTTTAATGTTCCAGATGTGATCGGATGGGCATTGAATTGAGCAGCATCATTAGAATCAAGGTTTCTGCAGTGCGAAAGATGGAAAACCAGACGGTCTGAATTTGAGACAACGTGGCTTTCAAAAATAAAAAAATGAAAGAATTTTCCATAAAATTAGCCCAACACACTACTTGAGACATTCTGCGGTCTCGTTTTTTTTCAGTAGCTCGAAATGATTCAAAAAGAAAATAATTTGTAAGCTTTTAGCATACTCCAAAAAATTCATTTCAAAGCTCAAGTGTTCCCAAGTAAAAAAATATTGGCTCACGTGAACAATACCACGTTCGATCAAAGTTAACGGAGCGGATGGAAGCTACCTAGTGTGTTTTTGTTCCGACTTTTGATACAAAAAAAACGGAATATTGGCTGGCGGTGGGTTTTTTTTTCTTCAGACAAATTTCGACTTTTTAACTAGCCATTTTTGACGAATTTTTGGCTCTTTTCCAGTTCCCCCCTTCAAAATACCGAGTTTTATTGTTGTTTTACGTGTTATTACGGCTAAATGCGTGATGTTACGCTGTAATGTTTGAAGAACAAATCTGTTCAGAATTGTCGATTTGTTCACCACGCCAAATTTCAGTGCATTATGACATCGTTAAAGTTTCCCCCCTTCAAAATACCGAGTTTTATCGTTGTTTTACGTGTTATTACGGCTAAATGCGTGATGTTACGCTGTAATGTATGAAGAACAAATCTGTTCAAAATTGTCGATTTGTTCACCACGCCAAATTTCATTGCATTATGACATCGTTAAATAGACTTTTCAAATTTGAATTTAAAGGTGGGGGGGGGGGAACTGGAAAAGAGCCGAATTTTTTTAATATCATTCAAAAAGTATTGTTGTCCTGAGCCTAAATTTGGAAGAAATTTTACCTGTGATCATTTTTTGTAAAGTTATGGGGGTTTGAAGATTGCCATTTTGGCCAATTTGGGACAATTAACGCGCGATATATTTCGCGCTATTAACGCGTAAGCGGAGAGTTAATCCGTCTTAAAAATCGTTCCAAATTGGTTGAAAGAAGCTGATTTGTCATAATTGATTTGTTAAAAGGAGCGAAATTTATCCTTTTGTTCTTTATATGGCGTGTGGGCGGATGATTTTTGTTAAAAATTTTAAATTTTTGAAAAAAAAATTCGTTTTATTTTATTAGATTTAATTTTTTTAGGTTATTACTGCTCCATAGGCCTTAAAAGGCAGTTGGAACATTCGGGGCTTGGCACGTGAAACAAGCATAACACGTGAAACAAGCATAAAATTCGGTATTTTTAATGAGGGGGGACTGGAAAAGAGCCGAAACGTGCCATAATCGTTTTGGAAAATAAACAAGCGAGCATTCTTGTTTATTTTCCAAAACGATTATGGCACGTTTCGGCTCTTTTCCAGTCCCCCCTCATTAAAAATACCAAATTTTATGCTTGTTTCAGGTGTTATTACGGCTAAATGCGTGATTTTACGCTGTAAAGTATGATGAACAAATCTGTTCAGAATTGTCGATTTGTTCACCTCGCCAAATTTTATTGCATTATGACAAACGTTAAATAAACTTTTCAAAACTGAATTTGAAAGGGGGGAACTGGAAAAGAGCCCACGTTTCGCCCCTCACACTTGACGCCTTTCCTCATTTTCGTGACCCATTTTGCATAATCCAACTCTATTACACTTCGCCCCATATTCATAACGGGGTTTTAGGTGTGAAATAATTAGGAGAAATGTGGCATTTAATTTTACAAAAAAGGAGTGCGCGAGGCTCGAATTGTGCCAATAAAATTAAAAGGGACAAAATGAATACACACCTGTCAATACCGCGCTTGAAATTAATTTTCCAAAATAAAGAACCAGTTTTTTTCTACGAGCCCAATTTGGTTCAGAAGCTACTAACATTTGACTATATCTGAATTTATTTTAAACTTTATGCAACATTTGATTTTTCAGTTAGTTTTATTATTATCTGAAAATTTTTGATGTCCTGGTTTTAAAGTTATTATTTTTATTTTTAGTGATCAGTTTTCCTAAAATTAAAGGTCTTGAAAATTAATTATACAAAAGGCAATATTGTTTTAACCGGGCATACTGATTTTTAGATTTAGGTCGTATCCGTCTTTGTTTTATTTCCTGGCTTTAGGTTTTTTCTATTAAAGTCGTTATGAAAATTAAATATATTTCTACAATTTTGTGAGACTTTCGAAGAACAACGGAAAATTCGTGCTCGATGAGGTTCGTATTTTCTTCAAACAAAATTCAACTTTTTAAGCGCTTGAAATTTTTGAAGGATATTTTTTCATTGTTTGATAGATACGATACGGATTCATTTAACCCAATGTTATTGCTCCGACTTTCGAAGAAACAGAGATTTTTTATGCATGGAAATTTATCCCGTGCAACAGAATAGTTCCAATTTGAAAGGAAGCGTACTAATCTCCTAAGATTCAAAATTTTACACTTGATTTTGATAACGTCCATTTTTTCAATACTTGATTCACGAAAAACGTTTCGATATATTTTAAAGGGTAGTCGGAACATTCAAGGTTTTGAACTGAAATACGAGCAGACTTGTTTCTGTAAAAAAGCGACATAAATTCGTGGTGCTCACTATGCGTAATTTAAATAATTGCTCGATTTAATGGGGGACGATTCTAACGATGGAGGCGTCGAACGATAGAATAACTTCCACCAATTAGAATCAAAAGACGTTTTATTCGCCAAACAGTTTGTGCACAAAATCGAAGTCAAAATTAGCAAGCAAGTAATTGGCTGTAGCAGATATCGATTTAATGTTGTTTTAATATTTGATTTTTTAGGTCGGCACAACTGGTTTCTAGCTTTCTTTTTTGGTGAAATTATTTTCCCTAATCTGCCTTTTGCCCAAAAAAATTTAGAATTGGTTTTGGGACAGAATGGTGTAAGCCTGCAAAATGAGGGTCAAGCTAACTTGCACCTTAAAAATTCAAAAAACCGGACAACTTTATATTTTGCATCTGTCGTGTAACATTTTAGCAGCATTGTGACAATTGGACTTACTCGCAGTGATCAACTATGACGCGACTGCGCTTAAAATGAGATCTTCAGACTTATTTCGTAACCGTACTGCGTTTATGTCGCAAATTTCCGAAGCGTGGCATGGCACAATTTTTTTTGCGCCAGCTAAATTGCGGCGCGACCTTTAAGACCGCGTTGTAAGTCGCAGAGTTCAAATCAGGTAGATTTTCTAAACCATCAGAAATGATAACTTTAGTTCTCCAATTAATTTTTTGAATTAGTATTCACGCCATCAGCTATCGTTGTAATTCAGTTAAATTTCATACATCAGAAATTTTCATGCCAATAGATAGCATACCTTCATAGTTTAGGTGAAAATGAAGTAAAATTTAAGAAATTTCGGGTCTTGAAAAATAAACATTTGAAGAGTTTGGGATATTTAATGCTAAACGTTTTTCGAATGTTTTTTCTAGTGGCTAACTTGGAAGGATAATTAATTTGTTGTGGTTCAAAAAACCTTTCAATAAACCAGTAGAACCAGAATACTTATTAGTTTAACCTGAATAATGCGATACTAGAATCATAACATCATTTTGCAAATTACTTAAATACTTTGTGTGAGAGAAGTTCGTCAATAAAATTAAGTTTTCTTGTGAAAATGTTAAAATTTTTCCTATTAAAATTTACACCAAGCGCGAAAGAGCATAAAGTTCAAAATTTTGCTCTAATACGAGCCGTTTTGTTCGTTTGCTCATCAGAATATCATATCGCGTCAATTTGTGACCAGTTGACCAACTAACCGATTTCGTCCTGCTGGCTAATCAATTGAAAATAATTTTCTTTCCTTACTGTTAATGCTTTTGTTTGTAGACAAAATTCTAAACCCCATTTCTTAGACAAATTTTTATACCCCATTTTTTGAATTTCTAGATATTTTTGCCATAAGAAGCGTTTTGGCATCCTGAGCTTAAAATTACAACAGCTTTTCAACCATTATCAAATTTATTTCATAATTTTTTGCAAAAGTTACGGGCAATTGAAAATTGAAAATTCGGCTAGTTCAGATCAACCAATTAATCCATTTCCTCATTTGGATTATTTGGAGAGCTGATTTCATCCGGCATAGAATTTGACCTAAAGTAGGTCATATGTACTTTTATATACAGTGCTAAACTATTATTACATCACTTTTCCTTAAACATAGCAAGAAAATGTGTCGAAAAATTGATTAAAATTTCTTCAGATTGTTTTTTCAATTTTTGAAAAATTTTGCAAAAAATTTTTCAAAAAAAAAAACATTTTCGAAACTTTTTATGAAAAAAAAAATTTTCCATACTTTTTGAACTTTTTCCATATACTTTAAAGGGCAATCAGAACACCATTGTTCTAATGTTTTGTTGTTAACCATTATCTACTACTTCCTTCCAGTAGGAGTAAATAGTAAGATCCAGAGTTAGGTGTCTGTCAAATGAAACGACAGCTGTTAAGACTGCAATTATTTTCGATTGATGTTTAGGACGACATAATACGCAATTCTCAAATTGTATCTCTGAGAAATAAAAACAGCTTGTATTTCGGTCATTTCATTCTAAAGTTTTAACGATCATATTTTGGCTTAAATACATGTCGTTTTAAAATGCATGCGTATTTTTAACCTAGCATCACAAAATAGTATCTGCTTAAGATATTACTTGGTTGATTTTGTATCATTGACTTGATTCACTATAAGGTTGACAATCATTTACTAGGTTTCATAAAAGCGGATAGTTGAAGCGGGTCTAGGCCGAAGGGACTTCAAGCCGAAATTAAAACTTTACAAGCACCTCAAAACACTATTTTATCATCTGTAAAACATTATTTTTCAAAAATTTTGGCAAGTTTAGTCCATAATAAACGTTATTCATTGACAATGCACCATTTGTGATTGGCATTCATTAATAGTTTGTCTATTATTTGACCGGTATGAAATACGAGTTGTCTACTTTTTGACCGCACACCACATTATAGATTATAAAAACTATTTCAACTGCCAATCAACTAAGTTAAAGTTTAAGTTTTCAAATATTTACAGCTACCTCTTGTGTTTACATAATCATGATGCAGAAACTAAAAGTTTCTTAAAAAATTCAGTATGGTTTTCAAGAACTTTGATTTTTTTCCGAATTTTAGAGAAAATTTTTTAAAAAACCAGCCAATAATACTGCACTTTTAATTTGGCGCTGTAATAAAAAAAAACGGCGCTTTCGAGTTGTTATGAGCAAAAACTGTTCTTCCTGCATATAAACTTAAAAAAGTGCCCTCAAGAAAAATTGAAGTATCTGTCGGCCAAAAGTCAGGAGATCGAATCTTTGATATAAAAAAAGATCTTGCTATCAATCCCCTTTTGTACCTTGTTAACTATTTCCCCCTTATGCATTTTTTACAATCATTTTCGTATAATATTACCACCAACTAATTGAGTTTTCAATTTGGCGCATTTGTATTTGTATTACTCGTATTTTTATAACACATAAATTAGGCATTTTAATGAAATATGTTACCTGAAAATTTGGCAACCAAAATCGATTTTCTGAAAATCGAAATAGAGAGGAAATAGTTGAGAAACAAAGTCCAAAAAATTGAGCGACTTCAAAAATCTGTCATAGTTTGGCAAAAATAGAATCATGAAACTTTCTAATTTGTTTTAGTAACAAATTGCAAAAAAAATGAAAAACGAGGATGATCGAAAATGAGGGCCTCTCCCGTATGAGTACTCCATATGGGTCATATTAGTTCTCTATATGACTCAAAATATAACCGTTACTATTTGATATTGGCTGTTTAGAGAAGAAGAAAAACAAAGGCTTGTAAAGATATTTCACCTGTGATCAATTTTTGTTCTCCTGAATTATGGGGGTTTAAAGATTGCCATTTCGGCCAATTTGGGACAATTAACGCACGATATATTTCGAGCTAATAACGCGTAAGCGGAACTTTAATCCGTCTTAGAAATCGTTCCAAATTGGTTGAAGGAAGCTTGTTTTGGTACTGATTTGGTACTATGAGCGAAATTTATCTTTTCGTACTTTTGATGGCGTGTGGGGAGATGATTTTCACAAAAACCTTAAAAAGACCTTAAAAAGCGATCGGAACATTCAGGAACTCGCTAAACAGAACTCATGTGTTCAAAATATTACAGAACTCAATAACTTAAATGGAAATGTTGACAGCTTTTTTCTTTGAAATATTAAATACAACCTTTTTTTGATCTTGATTTTGGTAAATGATTTTGAGTTTTGACGCTGAATTTCAAGCTGAAAGTCTTTTAGTAAGCCCTTTTAGGAAACCCTGCAAGGTGTGCGAGTTGAAAAATAATATCGGCATCGGTTTTTTCATAATCAAATAAGAGTATCGCTATGTTTAATGTTCCAGATGTGATCGGATGGGCATTGAATTGAGCAGCATCATTAGAATCAAGGTTTCTGCAGTGCGAAAGATGGGAAACCAGACGGTCTGAATTTGAGACAACGTGGCTTTCAAAAATAAAAAAATGAAAGAATTTTCCATAAAATTAGCCCAACACACTACTTGAGACATTCTGCGGTCTCGTTTTTTTTCAGTAGCTCGAAATGATTCAAAAAGAAAATAATTTGTAAGCTTTTAGCATACTCCAAAAAATTCATTTCAAAGCTCAAGTGTTCCCAAGTAAAAAAATATTGGCTCACGTGAACAATACCACGTTCGATCAAAGTTAACGGAGCGGATGGAAGCTACCTAGTGTGTTTTTGTTCCGACTTTTGATACAAAAAAAACGGAATATTGGGTGGCGGTGGGTTTTTTTTTCTTCAGACAAATTTCGACTTTTAACTAGCCATTTTTGACGAATTTTTGGCTCTTTTCCAGTTCCCCCCTTCAAAATACCGAGTTTTATTGTTGTTTTACGTGTTATTACGGCTAAATGCGTGATGTTACGCTGTAATGTTTGAAGAACAAATCTGTTCAGAATTGTCGATTTGTTCACCACGCCAAATTTCATTGCATTATGACATCGTTAAATAGACTTTTCAAATTTGAATTTAAAGGTGGGGGGGGGGGGGAAACTGGAAAAGAGCCGAATTTTTTTAATATCATTCAAAAAGTATTGTTGTCCTGAGCCTAAATTTGGAAGAAATTTTACCTGTGATCATTTTTTGTAAAGTTATGGGGGTTTGAAGATTGCCATTTTGGCCAATTTGGGACAATTAACGCGCGATATATTTCGCGCTATTAACGCGTAAGCGGAGAGTTAATCCGTCTTAAAAATCGTTCCAAATTGGTTGAAAGAAGCTGATTTGTCATAATTGATTTGTTAAAAGGAGCGAAATTTATCCTTTTGTTCTTTATATGGCGTGTGGGCGGATGATTTTTGTTAAAAATTTTAAATTTTTGAAAAAAAAATTCGTTTTATTTTATTAGATTTAATTTTTTTAGGTTATTACTGCTCCATAGGCCTTAAAAGGCAGTTGGAACATTCGGGGCTTGGCACTTGAAACAAGCATAACACGTGAAACAAGCATAAAATTCGGTATTTTTAATGAGGGGGGACTGGAAAAGAGCCGAAACGTGCCATAATCGTTTTGGAAAATAAACAAGAATGCTCGCTTGTTTATTTTCCAAAACGATTATGGCACGTTTCGGCTCTTTTCCAGTCCCCCCTCATTAAAAATACCAAATTTTATGCTTGTTTCAGGTGTTATTACGGCTAAATGCGTGATTTTACGCTGTAAAGTATGATGAACAAATCTGTTCAGAATTGTCGATTTGTTCACCTCGCCAAATTTTATTGCATTATGACAAACGTTAAATAAACTTTTCAAAACTGAATTTGAAAGGGGGGAACTGGAAAAGAGCCCACGTTTCGCCCCTCACACTTGACGCCTTTCCTCATTTTCGTGACCCATTTTGCATAATCCAACTCTATTACACTTCGCCCCATATTCATAACGGGGTTTTAGGTGTGAAATAATTAGGAGAAATGTGGCATTTAATTTTACAAAAAAGGAGTGCGCGAGGCTCGAATTGTGCCAATAAAATTAAAAGGGACAAAATGAATACACACCTGTCAATACCGCGCTTGAAACTAATTTTCCAAAATAAAGAACCAGTTTTTTTCTACGAGCCCAATTTGGTTCAGAAGCTACTAACATTTGACTATATCTGAATTTATTTTAAACTTTATGCAACATTTGATTTTTCAGTTCGTTTTATTATTATCTGAAAATTTTTGATGTCCTGGTTTTAAAGTTATTATTTTTATTTTTAGTGATCAGTTTTCCTAAAATTAAAGGTCTTGAAAATTAATTATACAAAAGGCAATATTGTTTTAACCGGGCATACTGATTTTTAGATTTAGGTCGTATCCGTCTTTGTTTTATTTCCTGGCTTTAGGTTTTTTCCATTAAAGTCGTTATGAAAATTAAATATATTTCTACAATTTTGTGAGACTTTCGAAGAACAACGGAAAATTCGTGCTCGATGAGGTTCGTATTTTCTTCAAACAAAATTCAACTTTTTAAGCGCTTGAAATTTTTGAAGGATATTTTTTCATTGTTTGATAGATACGATACGGATTCATTTAACCCAATGTTATTGCTCCGACTTTCGAAGAAACAGAGATTTTTTATGCATGGAAATTTATCCCGTGCAACAGAATAGTTCCAATTTGAAAGGAAGCGTACTAATCTCCTAAGATTCAAAATTTTACACTTGATTTTGATAACGTCCATTTTTTCAATACTTGATTCACGAAAAACGTTTCGATATATTTTAAAGGGTAGTCGGAACATTCAAGGTTTTGAACTGAAATACGAGCAGACTTGTTTCTGTAAAAAAGCGACATAAATTCGTGGTGCTCACTATGCGTAATTTAAATAATTGCTCGATTTAATGGGGGACGATTCTAACGATGGAGGCGTCGAACGATAGAATAACTTCCACCAATTAGAATCAAAAGACGTTTTATTCGCCAAACAGTTTGTGCACAAAATCGAAGTCAAAATTAGCAAGCAAG